>NC_091444.1:76166499-76466499 GCF_964237555.1 Oryctolagus cuniculus | reverse complement strand
CCTCCTGCAGACCACTCAGCTCTCCATAAAAGGAAATATATGACTTGGTAATGTAGCAGCTTCTCTATGTAAGAGACCTGGCAGAAAACCTAATGGAAGCAAAATGTTCCCAAGCCTTGTACGCCAAAATTATTGGTTGGTAACCCTTGCTTTTTCAATGTGAACTTAGAATATTAATAGTGAATGTTTCAATAGATAATAGGAAAGTTGAAGCTCAACTTAATTCAGTGCTATGGGCAGGGCACACAGCTTTAAATAAAATGCTAGATCTAGACTTGTTTATCTCCTGATGAAATTATTTACTTTCATCTCACCCCCTTCTAACACTGTGATCGTGTTGTGTATTAGAAGCCAACAAAACCAGGATCTTAGCCTGATTTGGCCACATGCCTGTTTGATTAAGCCCCTCAACTCTGTAAAATGGGACTGATCATTTAAATTTTTCTTTTATTTTAACATAATCTCCGACTTATTTTAAAAACATCAATTCTCACACAGATAAGTTCTCTGAACCATTCTTGAGAGTTTCCAACATGATCCTGAATCCTTTGAAGAATATTTTCTACAAACCTGGACCAAAGTCACATGCAGGACCATTAAAGTAGAGAAATGAAGGTTGATACATTTATGTTTCCATAGCTCTTTCATTAATCTCTTTTTTAGCAAAAGGAATTCATTCTGAATTGCGTGTTGCTTTTAGTTATCATGTTATTTTAATGATAAGTCAAAAACGTGTGTGTGGAAAGTTGCTAGGTCTTTTCTTCTGCCTTTTATGATCTCAATGCATTTGAAGCTCATAGACCAATTATTTTCTTTTTTTAAAATTTTATTTATTTATTTGAAAGTCATAGTTACAGAGAGAGAAGGAGAGGCAGAGAGAGAGAGAAAGAGGTCTTCCATCTGCTGGTTCATTCCCCAGTTGGCCACAATGGCCAGAGCTGCGCTGATCCAAAGCCAGGAGCCTCCTTCAGGTCTCCCATGCAGGAGCAGGGGCCCAAGCACTTGGGCCATCTTCTATTGCTTTCCCAGGCCACAGCAGAGAGCTGGATCGGAAGTAGAGCAACCGGGACTCAAACCTATGCCCATATGGGATGCCGGCACTGCAACAGGCAGCTTTACTTGCTATGCCACAGTGCTGGCCCTACCAGTTATTTTCTAGAGCAATCTTCACTTTGGGTGTTTCTGATGGCTCCTATTGATTAGT
Source organism: Oryctolagus cuniculus (assembly GCF_964237555.1). Classification (NCBI taxonomy): domain Eukaryota; kingdom Metazoa; phylum Chordata; class Mammalia; order Lagomorpha; family Leporidae; genus Oryctolagus; species Oryctolagus cuniculus. The sequence continues at coordinate 76,465,295 of NC_091444.1, read as the reverse complement.
TTCAGGTCAGCGGCAACCATATCACAAAAGTAATATCACATCCATGGTGTGCAATTTTCATTGTCCTATTACTGATGCTATTAATTTTATTTGCATGATTACAGTGGCTTTGTCGTGGGATGGCTGGGTCCTGGTTCATGTCTGACACAGGAAAAGCATCTGATGATGAGACATAGGTGAAGGTTAGGAGAGATTCAACACTTATTTACATATGAAGTCTAAGTACACACTCAGGAAGGAGAGTGGGCATATTCAAGAGAAAGTCGTAACCCACCAAGTTCGAGGTCATCCTTTTATATGACCTGGAGGCACGGGATATGGTGCTTTCAGTGGAGTTTCCTAAGGAAGGGTAGGATTCCAGGACTTTGGTGACTGCCCTTTTTCTGGCCTTTTTAGCAAGTTTCGGAAGTGTCATGGTGTCAGGTGCATAATGAGAGTAGGAGTGCCAATCATGTGATTTCATTATAATGATTTTGTAATTCTAGGCTACAAGGCATTGCGGGGATGCACTTGGCAGCCAGGCTGGATATTTTCTGCCGGTGCTGGTGCCGGGTGGTGACTTCGCTGCAATAGTGATTGATTGCTGGCCGGATGAGGAGTTTTAGAAGCAACCTTTGACAGGGGTGAGGGGTTGACATTTTCTCCGGTTCTTTCTCTGATCCCTGACTATTCCCTTACCTAGAACACTTTCCCCCTTGATTCTCCACTCTAATGATATTTTCCCTTCATAATTACAACGTGTTTAGTGGGAATATGTTTTGAGACTAAGTAAATATCCTCTTCCTTATCAAGCTTCCAATTTATTCACTTACGTATAGCAGTATGAACTCACAGTTTCTTATTTTATTCAATGAGATATAATCATTAATCATCTTTATTTATTTTGATATTCTCATTATCCCAGAATTGGCCTGAGGCAGCTCCTTCAAGCCAGCTGCCGTGTCCTTTTGAGCTACTCCCATCATTCTGTGACTTCGTCTTTAGTTCTTGGCCCAGCAAGATGTGTCAGGCCCATCTTGTGTTCTCCCAGTCCCAAATTCATGATTAACCATTTCTCCAAGAACCCTGGGGGGCTGCTGGTACACCATGGCATTTAGAAATAGGATCTGGGCATTAGGGGGTTCACTGCACACACATAACCACATTTACCTCAATTTTTATGTCTATAGCTATCTTTATACAATAAACTGAAAATTTACACCGTGAAGTTAATTCTAGTTTTTCTTCCTCCCTCCCTCCTTCCCTCCCTTCCTTCCTTCCCTTCCTTTTCCTTCCTTCCTTCCCTTCCTTTTCCTTCCTTCCTTCCTTCCTGCCTGCCTGCCTGCCTGCCTTCTCCTCTCTCTCTCCTTCTCTATCCTTCTTTCCCCATATTGGTAACTCCCTTGTCTTTTAGGAGAAATCTGCTTCTATTGTCTTGAACATATTTACCAAAGAGAGCAAGGCCCCATATGTAGCAGGTGTCTGTTGCTTCCCCGGTTCCCTGCACAAAAGAAGCTCCCCTCACCCTACTCAAGCACCTACCCCCTGCCCAGGCCTTGTTCCTCCTTGATATTCGCAGATCCTCCTGATTCTGCTCGGGTGCCAACATCCCATCTGTACCACACTATATGCATCCCTCATCACCCACTTGCGCTTCAAAGCTTTGCTCTGGGCCACGCCTCTCTCCCTGCCCCTACACAGACTCCTTGCTATGTCCCACCTGAAGATAAGTTTACACCAAATTTATCTGATAATCATTAGACTTGCCTCCCTCCCTATTAACTATTGATGAAATAGTGGTAATAAACATACTATGTAAGAAAGCAATTGTCGCTCCCCCTCTTCATGGAGGAACGACACTGGACCCTGCGCTGTTCTTTCGTCTGCTCGGCCCTCCCCGGGTTTGCTGCTGGTTCTTCCCAGGTTGGCTACTGTCCCTTCCACCTCCGTGGAAGGGCAGTTCCCCCTGGCCACATTCCCCACTTCCGCAGGGGAGCGGCACACCGCCGGCCGGCTCTCTCGGGGGCTGCACAGGTGTTCCCCTTAGGTGTTCCCCTTAGATGTTCCTGGTGCATGCCGTCTCTCTCCTCCTTTATAGTCCTCCTCCGCCAATCCTAACTCGGCTGCCCACACGCCGAGTACGCTGCTCTCCTCCAATCAGGAGCAGGTCCTGCTGTTTATTGGTTGAACTGGAGGCAGCTGTGCAGAAGCTGTTTTCTTCTCTCCCAGCGCCATATTGTGGGAGAGCAGATGCATAGAATAAGTCTTAATTCCAGTAACAGTATAGTCCGAGTTGCTCCCCACAGCAATGTAAACTATATAGAAATTAATGTCCTACCTGAAGAATTTCCTGTAACCCGTGGAACTTGTCAGGTGCCAGGTTTGGAAGCGGGGAATTAACCATGCTCTCCGTTGTTGGCCACAGTCCCTGCTGCACCTGGTCTGAGCCTCTCTCATCACTCCCCAGTTCTGGGACTAACTCCTTAGGTCTAAGCTCATAGCGACTCTCCTACCCTCACCTGGTCCTTGCTTTCTCTCATGCCTCACTCCCCACCTCTACCACGCCCTTCCTTTTTATAATATCCTCAGGATAATTCCAACAACACAGATATAGACTTCTGAAGGAGGGCCAGGTTGTGAGCAAGTGTGAGGCATGGATTGTGACAGTCAGTGTAATGTTTCCATATATTAATTAAAATAAAACTGGTTTCCAGGGCCAGCACTGTGGCACAGTGAGTAATGCTGCCGCCGGCAGTGCTGATTCCCATATGGGCATCGGTTTGAATACCAGCTGCTGCACTTCTGATCCAGCTCTCTGCTAATGCACCTGGGAAAGCAGTGGAAGATGGCCCAAGTGCTTAGGCCTCTGCACCTGCACAGGAGACCTGGAAGAAGCTCCTGGCTCCTGGCTTCAGATGGGCCCAGCACTGGCGGTTGTGACCATCTGGGGAATGAACCAGAGGATGGAAGATCTCTCTCTCTCTCTCTCTGTTTCTCCCTCTCTCTATTTCTCAAATAAATAAATAAAATCTTAAAAAAACTGTTTTCCCTTACAATCAAACCCAATAAGTAAAATGGATCCAACAAAATAGAATATGTATTTCTTGCTCCCACAAATTCCGTGACGGGGCTTCATGTCAGCTGGGCAGTACCTCAAACTGTGCGACTCCTAAGAACAGAAGAAATTGACTCCCTCACAGTTCTGGAGAATGAGGGTTCAAGATCAAGGTGTCAGTAGGGTTGGCTCTTTCTGAGGTTATGAGGGCAGGGTCTATTCCAGGCCTCTCTCCCTGGCTTGCACATGACATCTTCTCCCTGTGTCCCATCACATGGACTTCTCCCTGTGCTGTATCTCTGCAGTGAATCTCACCATTCTATAAGGATGCCACTCATACTGGATTAGGGCCCGCTCTACCTGATAACCTCTATAAAGGGCTTCTCGCCCAATAAGGTCCCATTTTGAGGTTCTGGGGGTTAGGAATTGGGGCGAAGCAGTTCAATCCCTCCCAGAAACTCACCTCCGAGTATCAATTCAGAGGCCCAGGCTCCTTCAGTCTTGTGACTTGATCATCTTCGGCCAGCACTGTCAAGGTTTCAGTGATGTGGCAAGCTGGCAAGAGGGACTGTCACCTATGGGCAGGCTGCCTGGGTCCAGCCTAGAAACAGAGGCACAGGACTCAAATTCTGTTGGCCCTGGCTCAGTTGCCTGGAGACAGATGCAGAGCTGAACAAGTGTGCCGGAGGACAGGTGTGGGTTCTGGTGATCAGCCAGGAAGTCCCGCCTACCTCCTGCTTCATTCCATACTACCCAAGGAAAGCATTGCAGTCAAGAAACGCAAATTAAAGTGTTGGTCCCAAGAACTCCAAAGGGAAATAACCTAAATGATACCATTCCTTTTCACTTTTCAGGGTACTCGCAATGTCTTCATTACCAATTTGTGCTCTGCCAAGAAGCCTGATAGGGAAGAGAAGAGAGGTCCATGGTTGCCCAATATAACTTGCACAGTTTAGCACTTTGGAGATGTTGCCCTGGGTCCTAGCCTGGCACAGTTGGGTCGCTGTGTGTTTAGATGGATTATTCCCATCTGGGTTAGAAACTCTACCATTCTCTTGGGAGGTCACTCTTTCCCTAGGGCTCTTGTTATCTTTATTTTATAATATTAATGATAACTGTAGCCACCAGCTGAGTCGTGCAAAAAAGAGCATTATCTTACAAAAACTGAAATTCACTGCTGGGAGTTTTTCTAAACACCACTGTGCATAGCAATATTTTTAATGGGGTGATTCCTACCAACCGGCTCATGAAACTCTTGTCATTTTTTAAAGTAGAATTAAATAATACCAGGCAGCAGAGAGTGTAAGGCATAAATTACAGATGGCAGGAGGGCAAAGACACTGTATGGTGAATAAATTAAAGCCTTCAGTTATGAGGCCAGTGCAGGAAGTATGGGGAAGGAAAGCTGAGGTTGCAAGAGAGAAATGTTTTCAAATGACATTGAGATGAGATGCAAGTCCCTAAGAAACTAAGACCCGAGGACCAAGAGTGCACGAAGAGAGATCTTCACTGCAGAAGAGAAGGATTTTCTTGGCCACAGAATATTATTATAAAAATGTATGCATTTCCCCCCCTGAATTTTTCACTAGATTGTGAAGTCCTAAAGGTGAGGTGTAGGTCTGGTTATGTTAATAAGGTGAACAGACTTTGCAATTCATTATGCATTTTATGAGTGGAAAGGGAACATCTAGAAGCCCAGATAATTTTGGACCCAAGTAAAAACAGAATTTATCTTAACTGCATTCTCAGATTAAAATGAGGTCCTATGAGAAGCTTAAAGAGGGGGTAGATATTAAGGGAGAAATAATTGATCTATTTGCAGCCATTGTCTTTGTGAGGATTTAAGGACTGCTTCTCCAGCCTCCAAAATTCCTTTATAAACTTGACCTTGACACCATCTCTGTGGACTTGAATCCAGCATCACTTGCCTTTCCCACACCACAACCTCCTTCGCCCCTGTCTCAGTCTCTTCTCCCAATCTCTTCCCCTCCTCCAGGAAACTACTAGGGTCACATTTTCTAAAATGCAATGCTAATCATGCAAGTTCATTCATAATTTTCTTTTTAAAAAATGTTTGCTTATTTCTTTTCATCTACTTTAAAGGCAGAGAGAGAGGGCCTGGCGCTGTGGCATAGCAGGTTAAACTTCAGCCTGCAGCACCAGCACCCCATATAGACATCAGTTAGAGTTCTGGCTTTTCCACTTCTGATCCAGCTCCCTGTTAATGCACCTGGGAAAGCAGTGGAGGATGACCCAAGTTCTTGGGCCCCTGGAGCCATGTGGGAGACCTGGAAAAAGATCCCAGCTCCTGGCTTTGATCTAACCCTGCTCTGGCCATTGAGGCCTTTTGGAAAGTGAACCGGCAGATGGAAGATCTCTCTCTTTCTCTCTTTCACTCTGCCTTTTAAATAAAATAAATGCATAAATCTAAAAAAATTTTTAAAATAAAGTATAAAGGGGAAAGAGAGAGAGAGAGTGAGAAAGAGAGAGAGAGATTTATTCAGTCTGCTGCTTTACTCCCCAGACCCTTCAACAGCTAGGGCTAAGCCAGGCTAAAACCAGGAGCCAAGAACTCCATCCAGGTCTCCCATGTGGGTGGCAGGGCCCAAGCACTTTAGCCCTTACCTGCTGCCTCCCAGGATACATGAGCAGTAAACTGGATTGCGAGCAGAGAAGCTAGGACTCCAGCAAGCTCTCTGATATGAACTGCAGACACTCCAAGCAATGGTTTAACATATTGCACAGTAATACCCACCCCATTAACATTCTGACTTGAAGAACGGATCCCACAGGATGAAGGTGGAAATATGTGATGTGTCCTAATAAAGTCTGAAGCCATGTCTCTGGGTACAACTTTCTGTGCAGTGTTTAAACCTCACATTACACATCTCAGTCTTCCTCTAATACACCACCATCATTCATGCCCAAGTTCTCGAATTTACACAGGATCTTCTAAGGTTGTTACTAGCACATATGAGGCTTTGGGCAAATCTGAATAAAGAGCCCTTCCTCTAAGCCCGGGCACATTGTTTACTGAGAAGACTTTGGACTTGGGCCCCAGTTTGGTCCATTGTCTTTACAATCTTCCCCTAGGTCCTGAACTGTTTCCGTAACAAGTGTGAGCTTTTTTTTTTTTTTTTTTTTTTGTAGTTATTGTTGTTTTGTTTGTTTTGGGGTGTTTTTAAGATTTATTTATTTATTTGAGAGACAGAGAGAGAGGGAGACACACATACACACATATACAGAGAGGGAGAGAGGGAGAGAGGGAGAGAGGGAGAGAGAGAGAGAGAGAGAGAGAGAGAGAGAGAGAGAGAGAGATCTTCCATCTGCTGGTTCACTTCCCAAATAGCCACAATGTCCGAAGCTGGGCCAGACCGAAACCAAGAGCCAGGAGCTTCTTCCAGGTCTCCTGTGTGGGTTCAGGAGCCTAAGCACTTGGGGCATCTTCTGCTGCTTTTCCTAGGCATATTAACAGGGAGCTGGATCAGAAGTGAAGCAGCCAGACTCAAACCAGCACCCATATGGGATGCTGGCATAGCAGGTGGATAGTTTTACCTGCTATGCCACAGTACCAGCCCTGTTGGGTTTTTTTTTAAGATTTATTTTATTTATTTGACAGGCATCGTTAGAGGTGGGAAGAGATCTTCTACCCATTGGTTCACTCCGCAGATGGCTGCAATGGCCAGGGCTGGGTGAGGTTGAAGCCAGGAGCCATGCATGAGCTTCATCTGTGTCTCATTAGTAGGGAGCTCGACTGCATGCGGAGCAATAGGAACTTAAACCAGTGCCCAAATGGGATGCAGGTGTCACAGGTGGCGGCTTTATTGCTAAGCCACAGCAGAGGCCCCCTTGCTCATTACTTCAGAGTAGATCAAATGTCCCTGTCAATTACTCCCAGGGCGGGTCAGTCCCTTGTGTTTGATAACCCTGTGCTTTGTTAATTCAGCTGTCACTCACATTTGTCTCCCTGTTCTCCAAAATGACACAGTGGGTTTTTTCACTGTCTTTCTCTTTAAACCCTAAGTTTGAACCACATTATCCGGTGTGTAACAGGTGCTTAGTAAATATTTCACAGAGAAGGCAGGAAGGAGAGAGGAAAGAGTCATTAAATCTAAACTTGCAAAGAAAACTGAGAAAAGAAATTTCAAGCAATGTTGCAGAAATTAATGATTAGGAAAAAGTAAAATTAGATTACTATGCAGTGCAAAATTCTGAAGGAAAAAATTTGAAAATGCTTCAATATTCAAGACTAAAAATTATATGGAGTAGAAGAGTATTTATATTATGAAAAATTTAAATACCTAAGAGAAAAAATTGAATGGAATTGAAAAGATACTGAGAAAAACAAAACTATAATAGTAGCTATGGGGGGCTGGTGCCGTGGCGTAGCAGGTTGAGCCTCCAACTGTGGCACTGGTATCCCATATGGGCGCTGGTTCAAGTCCCAGCTGTTCTCTTCAAATCCAGCTCTCTGCTGTGGCATGAGAAAAGAGTGGAGGATGGCCCACGTACTTGGGCCCCTGCACCCATATGGGAGACCCAGAAGAAGCTCCTGACTCGTGGCTTCAGATTGGCTCAGCTCAGGCCATTGCAGCCATTTGGGGAGTGAACCATTGGATAGAAGATCCTCTCTCTCTCTCTTTCTGTCTGCCTCTCTCCACCTATAACTCTACCTCTCAAGTAAAAAAAATAAATCTTTAAAAAGAAAAGTAACTATGATTATAATATCCAGATAAATGCAATATAAGTATGACCCCAAAACCAAGAACCATAAAGGAAAAGAGTAGTAATGACTATGTAGCATACAAAATGAAATGACATAAAACTTGAAATATTTATAATATATGTAAGGGACAAAGTGTTTATAAATTATAAATAGAAGTCCTTATATTAGGTTGAACAGAGAATGGAAATCTGAAGAGAAAATATAAAAATATTAAACCATTTTTACGTTCAGTTATATTAAAGTTCACATCATATATTTTGAAAGCCTCTTTATTAGGCGTATTGCATCTCCTAGACTGATTGGCTCTTGTGCCAGTATGAAATATAGCTCTTTGGGTCTGTTCATTTTCCTTCTCTTAAAGTCTATGTTGTCTCATAGTGATAAAGCAATTCCACCTTTCTTAAGATTACAGTCTAAATGATAACTCTTTGCTGTACGTTTACTATTAACCTACATATCTCTTTGTCTTTAAATTGCATTTCCTATAGATGGCATATTTGGGATCTCATTATTTTATCTAGTCTGAAAATCTGTGCATTTCAATTGGGGTGTTCAGGTCATTTATACTTTTCATAATTATTCATATTGCTCTTGGTCTACATCTTGCTATTTACTTTTGAATTAATATAACTGTTTCTGGGGATTTTTCCCATCTTCTTTCTGCCTTACTTTGCTTACTGGGCATTTATAAGATGACTCCCCTTTATTTCGCTTGGGTATTTCAGCTATGACACTTGTTTTCTTTTGGAGTTTCTTTGGAGGGGATAGTACTATTTATCCTTAATTTACCATACAGTGCCTACAAACCATGTTGTATCACTTTGTGTAAGACGTAAGAGTTTTGGTTCGGGGCTGTGGCGTTGTAGGCTAAGCCTCCACCTGCGGCGCTGACATCCCATATGGGTGATGGTTTGTGTCCCCAGCTGCTTCACTTCCAATCAATCTAGCTCTCTGCTTGTGGACTAGGAAAGCAGTGGAAGATGGCCCAAGTGCTTGGGCCCCTGCACTCACATGGAAGACCTGGAAAAAGCTCCTGGCTCCTGGCTCCTGGCTCCTGCTCCCGGCTTCTGATCGGCTCAGCTCCAGCCCTTGCAGGCATTTGGGGAGTGAATCAGAGGATGTAGGACTTTTCTGTCTCTCCCTCTCTCTATCTGTAGTTCTAATAAATAAATAAAAAATCTTGGGGCTGGTGCTGTGGTGTAGTAGGTTAATCCTCTGCCCGTAGCGATTGTATCCCATGTGGGTGCCAGTTCTAGTCCTGGCTGCTCCTCTTCCAGACCAGCTCTCTGCTCTGGCCTGGGAAAATAGTGGAGGATGGCCCAAGCGCCAGATTGGCCCAACTCCAGCTATTGCTGCCATGAGGAAGTGAACCAGCGGATGGAAGACTTTCTCAATGTCTCTTCCTCTCACTGTCTATAACTCTGTCAAATAAATAAATAAATCTTTTTTAAAACAAATCTTAAGGGACCGGCGCTGTGGCTGACTTGGTTAATCCTCCACCTGCAGCGCTGGCATCCCATATGGGCGCCGAGTTCTAGTCCCGGTTGCTCCTCTTCCAGTCCAGCTCTCTGCTGTGGCCTGGGAAGGCAGTGGAGGATGGCCCAAGTGCTTGGGTGCCTGCACCTGTGTGGGAGACCAGAAGGAAGCACCTGACTCCTGGCTTCGGATCGGCGTAGCTCTGGCTGTAGCGGCCATTTGTGGGGTGAACCAACGGAAGGAAGACCTTTTTCTCTGTCTCTCCCTCTCACTGTCTAACTCTATCTGTCAAATAAATTTTAAAAAATCTTAAAAATATAGTCAAAAAAATAAATTAAAGAAGAAAAATAGTCTTCATGGGTCAGAAGCCTCAGTGTTAATGAAAAATGAAATATGTCTAAATGAGCGACATATTCACAGTGACGCTAATGCAATTCTTACAGGCTTCCCTTTGGAAAATGACAAACATTCTAAAATTTATGTGGAAATAAAAATAATTCAAGATATCTAAAGCAATTATGAAAAAGGAGAACAATGTTAGGTGACTCACGTTACCTGGTTTCAAGAACTATCAAAAAATACAGGGGTAAATACAATGCAATATTAGCTGGAGGATTCAAAGAATTAAATATCGAGTCCAGAAACAGAACTATATATATTTAATTGATTGTTTAAAAGATAATATAAGGCAACGGGGAAAGAATAACCTTTAACAAATAGTACTACAAAAGTAACAGTGACAACAAAAAATGAATCTAAACTTGTACCTCACATCATTCACAAAATTATTTCAAAATAAATCACAGATAGAAATGTATTTGCTTACACAACCTAAGAGTACACGAAGATTTCTTGAATAAAACATAAAAGCATGAACCATAAAACTGATGTTTTAGACTCCCAAAAACTATAGCTTTTAATAGCATTAAGAAAATGAAAAAACAAGCTGTAGACTAGATGAAAATATCAACAATACATATTCTGACAAAAAATGTCATATCCACTATATATAAATGGCTCTACTAACTCAAAAATCACCTAATTAAGGAGTCAACAAGATTCGAATGGACACAATGTAATAGACTAAATATGAATGGCCAAAATGCACATGAAAAGGTGCCCAATATCACTAGGCATCAGCAAATGCAAATTTAAACCATAGTGAGATCCTATTACACATTCACTAGCACGGCTGGAATTTAAAAGGCTGATTATAGCAAGTCTTGGCAAAGATATTGAACAATTGGAACTCTTACATATTACCGTAATTATATAAAATGGTACAACTTTGGAATGCTGTTTGGCAGTGTCCTATAAAAATAAGCATGCATTTATTATGTGACCCAGTAATTCCACTCCCAGGTATTTATCTAAGAGAAATGGAAACACATGTCCATAAAAAGATTAATACACAGATGTTCATTGCAACTTATTCATAATAGCTAAAACGGGAAACAATCCAGTCACCCATTAGCAAGTGAATGATAAATAAATTGGGTCTTTGTATACATCCTGCTAATACCCAATAATAAAAAGAACAAATTACTTATGTACTCAGCAACGTGGATGAATTTCAAAAATGTCATGCAGAGCAAATGAAGCCAGATACAAAAGAATACATAACATGTGACTTCACACTCATGTATATAAAACTATAGATTAAACAAAAGGTATTTGTAGAAATAGCAAGCCAATCAAAGGTTGCCTGGGACAGGGCTGGCAAAGAGACATGGGGAAACTTTTTGAGATGATGGAAATCTTCTGTGTCTTGGTTGGACTGTGGTTACATGATGTACACATTTGTTAAAAGCTAGGAAACTGTACATGTAAAATGAGTATACTCTATTGTACTGTATATACAAAAATAGCATATAATTTTAAAGCTATTAATCTGCAAAAAATTTTGAAAGGTGGAGTTATAGACAGTGAGAGAGAGAGACAGAGAGAAAGGTCTTCCTTCCATTGGTTCACCCCCTAAATGGCCACCATGGCTGGCGCTACACCAATCCAAAGCCAGGAGCCAGGTGCTTCTTGGTCTCCCATGTGGATGCAGGGCCCAAGTACTTGGGCCATCCTCCACTGCCTTCCTGGGCCAGAGCAGAGAGCTGGACTGGAAGAGGAGCAACCGGGACAGAATCCAGCGCCCATATGGGATGCCGGTGCCAAAGGCAGAGGATTGACTGAGTTAGCCATGGCGCCGGCCCCTCTGCAAAAATTTTCAAATGATCCTGTGTTGATGACCTTACTAAGAAAATGACTGAATGAAAGTATGGGAATGCTGCAACACTTTGCCAAAGAATGAAAAATGTATATATTCTTGAGTTTTTTCCATTGACTTCAAGGACTTTATTCTAAGTAAACGATTAAACTGTGTGAAGATTTAGCTATGAGAATACTCATCTTAGTGTTGTTTATCATAGGAAATACTAAAAATAAACTGTCCAAAAATAGGAGTTTGGTTAAATAAATTATACAGTAAAATGCCTGTGGTCACAAAAAATGATGAGAGATTATTTTTATTGATATTAAAATGCATTCATGACATTTCACTAAATTAAAAACATACTTATGAAGCTGTACCCCATGTTTTCTTCTGTACAAATGCTCATGATGAAAAGGGAGGAAGTGCTGTGAGTTATTATCAATAGTTTTCCTTGGCTGATCTTTCCTTTCTTGGTTTGCGTGCATGTTCCCATTCATTTCAAATGTACATGTAATGACAAAAGTAGAAATTTATGTTATTGCAACTGTTGCTCTTAAAAAGTGAAATAAATAACAGCATGAAAGGGTTGGGTTGTGCAGGGAGTGTTGTTAGGAGAAGCACTGTAACATGATAGAAGCCGCACATTTTACTCTGCATCCAAAAACAGATACCAAGCCCAGGTGGAGAACCTTCCTTGGGTTCTTTCATTGCCTTCTGACCTCTCCTACTTCAGGTCTTGCCGATGTGAATTATTTTGTCAATTCTCTCAGCCACTGGACTCTTCTTGATAAATCAGTGTTGATAGAAAGCTGTGGGGCTGACACAGTAACTTAGTAGATAAAGCCACCACCTGCAGTGCCGGCATCCCATATGGGCGCCTGTTCAAGTCCCGGTTGCTCCACTTCTGATCCAGCTCTCTGTTATGGCCCAGGAAAGCAGTAGAAGATGGCCCAAGTGCTTGGGCTCCTGCACCTGTGTGGGAGACCCAGAAGAAGCTCCTGGCTCCTGGGTTCAGATCGGTGCAGCTCCGGCAGTTGCAGCCATCTGGGGAGTGAACCAGCAGAGGGAAGACCCTTCTCTCCCTCTGCCCCTGCCTCTCTCTGCCTTTCAAATAAATAAATAAACCTTTAAAAAGAAAAAAGGAAGAAAGCCACTTTAGGCACAGTAGAGTGAATTTGGGCTGAAATTATTTCATTTCTGGAAAATGTAAATTATTCTACAATATTTTAAACTCTCAGAAGGGAAGAGTTGTCTACCATAACATATGAGAGACAGACAGCTTCACCTGTCATTGGTGGCACTTGGTAGGTCCCAGCACCTGGTGGATAACACAGTTTTTTAGAGTATTAATAGAATACCCTTAGTTGGAACTCCTTAAGACTTTTTCAAATATCTCATGGCCAAATATCCAGTAGGTATGCTGGAAATAATTTGAGGACTAGAACTGGGAATCACTATGTAAATGCTGCTCGGCAGCTACCAGCTACGTGAGGGCTTACAAAGAGAATTTAAAAGAATTGGGTTAATTAGCCTGGTGAGGAGAAAGTTGAAGGGAAATTTAATAGCTATCCTTAAGAATCTGGGAGATTATTATAACTAGACTGTTTCCCTACTGTGCCCAACATCCACAGAGAGCAAAGCCTTTGATGCAACAAGAAGAATTGACTAAAACATGTCCAAGAGTTTTCTGATGCCACAGAGAAACAGGCTACTGAGGGGTGGCATATTCATTCCCGGAGATCTTTCAGAACAGCACAGACAACCCACTGTTCAATTACCTGTACGAGGCTTGGATCAAAGAATTAAACAAATGCCCCTTGTGTTCTTTCAAGCATTACGGATGTGTAATTCTATCTTAACCAGCAAGTCAATCAAAGGAGTGGCAGAGAAACTCACTGAAACGGTCACATAGTGCTTAGTGTTAATTTTTGCTGAATGTCATGTGTCAGAATGACAGTCATTAGAAAACTGTACATTACAATAGTGCAAGTGCTCAGGCTTTAAAAGAAACTGCAACCAAGCAAAATATGTCTTTTTGCAATGAAATTAAAAACTAATATGTGGCCGGAGCCGTGGCTCACTAGGCTAATCCTCCGCCTGCGGCGCCGACACCCCGGGGTTCTAGTCCCGGTTGGGGCGCCGGATTCTGTCCCGGTTGCCCCTCTTCCAGGCCAGCTCTCTGCTGTGGCCAGGGAGTGCAGTGGAGGATGGCCCAAGTGCTTGGGCCCTGCACCCCATGGGAGACCAGGAGAAGCATCTGGCTCCTGGCTTTGGATTGGTGCAGAGCCGGCTGTGGCGGCCATTTTGGGGGTGAACCGATGGAAGGAAGACCTTTCTCTCTCTCTCTCTCTCTCTCTCTCTCACTCACTGTCTAACTCTGCTTGTCAAAATAATAATAATAATAATAATAATACATAAACTTTTCACCCCGGAAAAGTTTCCTAGTATCCTACCACCAATCAGGCAAATACCTAAACAGTTGCCGGTTGTCAATAAATCAGGAGAGTTTATTTAATTTTTTAAAGATTTATTTATTTATTTGAAAGGCAGAGTTACAGACAGGCAGAGGCAAGGAAAGATCTTCAATCTGCTGATTCACTCCCCAATTGGCCACAACGGTCAGAGCTGGGCCGATCTGAAGCCAGGAGCCAGGAGCTTCCTCCTGGTTTCTCACGTGAACCCAGGGGCCCAAAGACTTGGGCCATCTTCTATTGCTTTCCCAGGCCACAGCAGAGAGCTGGATCAGAAGAGGAGCAGCCGGGACTCGAGGAGCGCCCCTATGGGATGCCAGCACTGCAGGCGGCAGCTTTGCCCACTACACCAAAGCACTGGCCCCTGAATCAGGAGATTTTATGTGCTCTTCATAGAAATATATTAATCTTTCTAGTCCTGGCCACAAACAATACAAAAGTGTTGGGCCCAGATCGTTGGATCCCCAAACACCACCAGAGACTTGAACACACCGAAATGCAAAAGCAAGGTTTATTTTGGAAGTCCAAGCCGCCACAGGGACCCCCGTCTAACCAACTGCGCAGCGGAGGGCACAGAAGCCTCTTTTAAAGCAGGGTTACGTCATCGAGGAGTGTGGGGGAACAGTGGATTGGCTAGGGTCACCTCTGGAATTTCCTGATCAAACGCGATTGTTCCTGATTGGTTGGGACCCAGGGGATTTCATTATGTGGTGAACGCTAGCGAGCTGTTCTGTTGTAAGTTTCAGTTCCCCCAGTGTGATGCTGTTTATACAGGAAGTCCGGCCTGCCTCTCTGAATGGAGGCACCTTTTTCAAAATGCAGTTACTTAGTTACTCGGCTCTTCAAAAAGCTAAAGAAATTCATTTGTTTTCCCAAGCCATTTGAAAATGTCTCTCTGTTTAGAGACTCCAAGACCTAAGGTGCAAATAGATCCCAGTAGTCAAAATGTTACACAACAGCAAGGAAGCCAGTGAATGGGCCGCTGACCACACTCTGCTGAAATTCCTCATCAAAACAGGCTGGTAGTGCCTGCAGTGACAGCGATCTCAGTTTATTTAAGGCTCAGCTCATGAAAACCTTCCCCAGAGCTGCCGACTATGAATGGATTTCTTGTACGGTTCTCTTGTAGCTTTCCAAACCTTAGCCTCTGGGCTCCAAAATGTTCTGCAGGAAGCACAAAGAGCTTAGAAGTGAGGCTTGTTCTTTGGTTATGGTTTGTTGTTGTTGTTCTTGTTTGCTTTTCTGTTTTGTTTTGCTTTGTTTCCACCCTCTAAAACCTTTCAGAACCCAAGCTGCTGGCAAACTTTTGTTTCCTAGTCAAATTCCAGGAACCCAAAGTGATAATTAACAATTAGCATTGGCACCAAAATAAAGCACCAATATCTTTTGGCCACGAGGCAAAGACAACACATGAGGCATTTAGCATTGGTTAATGAATAATTATTAATTAATCAACTCTCAAATGAAGAGCCATCTTCAGTTTTGCCAGAGACTATTTACTTTCAAATTATTCCCTCATTACTAGTAACAACCAATTTAGGGGCTGTATTATGGCATCAATTTTATTAATGTCAGATTGGGAAGGCTATCATAACAATAAAACGGCATGCAGCTGTTAAAGGGCTTTCTCTATATGTATTAATAATGTATTTGTGGTAGATTTTAATATTCTGTATCTTCAGCTGAAGTGTTTTAAATATAGGACAGGCAAAAAGAGTAGCTAATAAAGAATCCATCACTCTTGCCTATTCCCATAATAGACTTAAGTAGCATCTCCCACATTTTGCAAAGATGTGTGTGCCTATAAACCATTGTTACTAAAATTTTATTGTTAGGCAATATTATTTATTGTCATTTGCCAACGTGCTCAATAAGAAACTTGGTAAGACACTTTTGTGTGATTTATGGGTCTCTTTGAAAAGGAGATAGGACAATATCTTTCTGTTTTCTCCAATTTGGTTCTGGGTAAAAGGTGAACAGTAAGCTGTTTCTTTTTTTTTTTTTTCTTTCTTTTTTTTTTTTTTTTTTTGACAGGCAGAGTGGACAGTGAAAGAGAGACAGAGAAAGGTCTTCCTTTGCCGTTGGTTCACCCTCCAATGGCTGCCACGGCCAGTGCGCTGCGGCTGGAGCACCAAGCTGATCCGATGGTACTTATCCTGGTCTCCCATGGGGTGCAGGGCCCAAGCACTTGGGTCATCCTCCACTGCACTCCCTGGCCACAGCAGAGAGCTGGCCTGGAAGAGGGGCAACTGGGACAGAATCCGGCGCCCCGACCGGGACTAGAACCCGGTGTGCTGGCGCCGCTAGGTGGAGGATTAGCCTAGTGAGCCGCGGCTACGGCTGGAGTAAGCTGTTTCAACAGTAGCTATCTCAGCTAATTAAGGGTTTTATTAGGCACACTCTTTTGAAGTTCTTGCTTTAATAGTGTAAAGTAAACTCTAGGAATAAATTCTCAGCTACAAGAAAAGCAGAGCAGGGATTGGCATTTGGCACAACAATTAAGACACCACTTGGGCCGGCGCTGTGGCGTATCGGGTAAAGCCACTGCCTCCAATGCCATCATCCTATAAGGGCATTGGTTCGAGTCCCGGCTGCTTTTCTTCCAACCTAGCTCTCTGCTATGGCCTGGGAAAGCAGTAGAAGATGGCCCAAGTCCTTGGGCCCCCTGCACCTGCATGGAAGACCCAGAGGAAGCTCCTGGCTCTTGGCTTCAGATGGGCACACCTCCCGTGGTTTCTGCCAACTGGGAAGTGAACCAGCAGATGGAAATCCTCTCTCTCTCTCTCCCTCTACCTCTCTACCTCTCTACCTCTCCTTCTCTCTCTGTGTAACTCTGACTTTCAAATAAATAAATAAGTCTTAAAAAAAAATAGAGTTAAAAAAAAAAAAGACACCACTTGGGACTCCTGCATCCATATATCAGTGTGCCTGTGTTTGGGTTCTGGCTCCACTTTGGATTCCTACTTCCTGCTAATGCACACCCTGGGAGGCACAGATAATGGCTTAAGTAGTTGGGTTCCTGCCACCCATGTGAGACAACTGGATTGAGTTCCATGCTGCTGGCTTTGGCCTGGCCCAACCACAACTGTAGTCTCTGTCTTTCTGCCTCTCAAATAAATAAAATAAGAGTTAAAAAGAGAAGAAAATCAGAACAGAGAAAGCAACAAATACATGGGCTGTGTATATAAAATCAGCATGTAAAAATTTAGATACGCATAAAAGATAACTATAAAAGAACAATGTTCTTACAAAGACTTTCATCAGAAATCCTTAAAAAGGTAAACTTTTATTGTGTTCTTAACTGTGTACTTTAATGTTGACATGCAATTGACTGAACAGGAATATATGTCTTGCTCAAGAATGTAATTGGAACAGGTAGCAAGGGGAAGGCAGATGTTATAATCTAATTAGACCTAATTTAAAGTTCTGTGAGTGTGAGAAACTCATTTTGTAAACTCCATTCTTCACCTACAAAATGGGCTAATAAACAGTAATTATAGCATTCTCATGAGGATTAAACTACATAAAATACATAAAAAAACAAGTCTTAGAATATGTACTCGATTAGTATTATAAATATATCTGAAAGTACACTCTGGAAAGCTAAATAGGAACCCCTTATTCATACTCCCAGAAGAGTAGGTTCCTATGCAATTAGAATCTGGCACAGGCCATACATGGTGCTGAATATTTCTAAGCTCTTTTTTTCTCAGAAATGTTTCTTTAGGATTCTACAGGTGGGAAGTTTTTCACGTATTCCTTATGAATTGAAATGCGAATGCAAAAGACATTGTGACACAGCAGGTTGAGCTGTCACTTGTGACACAGGAGTTCTCCTCCTCCAGTCCAGCTCCCCAATAATGTGCCTGGGAAGACACCAAAAGCATGTCACCCACATGAGAGACCTGGGTGGCCTTCTGGGATCCTGGCTTTGGCCTGGCCCAGCCCTAGCCTTTAAGGCCACTTGGGAGGTGAGTCAACAGATGGAAGATCTCTCTGTCTCTCCCTTCTTTCTCTGTCACTCTTCTTTCCAAATAAATAAAATAAATCTTTAAAAAATTAAAAATGAGGAAAGCAGGAAAAGAAAAAAAGACTTTTTTTATTTATTTGAGAGGTAGAGTTACAGACAGAGAGAGGAAGAGACAGAAAGAAAGGTCTTCCATTGGCTGGTTATCTCCCCAAAAGGCCATGATGACCAGAACTGGGCCAGTCCAAAGCCAGGAGCTTCTTTAAGGTCTTCCAAGCAAATGCAGGGGCCCAAGTGCTTGGGCCATCTTCCACTGCTTTCCCAGGCTGTTAGAAAAGAGCTGGGTTGGAAGAGGAGCATCTGGGACATGAACTGGTGCCTACATGGTATGCCAACGCTGCAAGCAGAGGCTTAGCCTATTATGTCACAGTGCCAGCCCCAAGATGAAACTATTTCAAGCTAATAAGAAGCAAAACAGGACAAAGTCTATAAGGCCCTGTGTTGAAATCTTTTTCAGTAAGCCTGTCCATGAGAAGAAATATGCCATACTTGTGAAAATGCAGTGAATATTGAGAAATACAGAAGTCTAAGCTTTGGAAGGTGATATTTACATTTGTAAAGCAACACACTAGACATATTTCTAAAAGAAGAATCTTCTCAATGCAGACATGAATAAGAGCATAATAAGGAGGTGTTGTGAATAAATTATAATAGGCTGATGCCTCCCCACTTCTGAATCCAAATGTTATTTTTCTCCCCAATTTTGCTTATATTTGCAGTTTACTGGTATGTTGTATTCTTTTTTTTTTCTTCTTCTTCTTTTTTAAATTTTTTGACAGGCAGAGTGGACAGTGAGAGAGAGAGACAGAAAGAAAGGTCTTCCTTTGCCTTTGGTTCACCCTCCAATGACCGCCACGGCCAGCGCGCTGCAGCCAGCGCACCGCGCTGAACCGAAGGCAGGAACCAGGTGCTTCTCCTGGTCTCCCATGGGGTGCAGGGCCCAAGCACTTGGGCCATCCTCCACTGCACTCCCTGGCCACAGCAGAGAGCTGGCCTGGAAGAGGGGCAACCGGGACAGAATCCGGCGCCCCAACCGGGACTAGAACCCGGTGTGCCGGCGCCGCAAGGCAGAGGATTAGCCTATAGAGCCGCGGTGCCGGCCATATGTTGTATTCTTATTACACTTGGGGGAGGAGGATTATCTTCTAACCTCTTAGATTCAGTACATGGAGGCCCTGCAAGTTAAACTGACAAAAAGATTAACAAGAGAAAAGGTTTATTTCATATAAGTGTGGAAAGCCTCATAGAAATTAAGTGAGACCCCAAAGAAGCGGTCAGATGGAGGAGGCTTTTATACCATTTTAACAAAGGGTGGCAAATTTGGGGCTAGTAACAAGAAAAGAGTGTTTTGAGCTTCTAAGGTTAGAAAGTTGTAGGAAAATAAATATATAGGGAAAAATGAATAGATGACACTTGTAAGCTTTTTTCGACTTTATTAGAAAGGAAGAGTGACAGAGAGAGGGAGAAAGACAGAGAGAAAGAAAACTTCCATCCACTGGCCACAATGGCTGGGGTTGGGCCAGACTGAAGCCAGGAGCCTGGAACTCCATCCAATCTCCCACGTGAATGGCATGGAGTCCAAGAACTTGGGCCATCCTCAGCTGCTGTCCCAGGTGCATTAGCAAGGAACTGGTTTGGAAGTAGAGCAGCCAGGACACCAACTAGAGCTCACATATGGGATGTCAGTGTCAGAGGCAGGGGCTAAATCCACTGTGCCACAACACTATCCCCCATGTAAACATTTTTGAGTAAGGTTTGGTTCATGTAGACTCATCTTGATCGTCAAATGCTGTGTTCTGTTTTTCCTGGACTGGGGAGTAGAAGGGATGACACCTTCACAAAAGTGGATTTGTGTTCTGCTTTCAGGTAGATGGAGGAGTGTTGCTGTTGATTCGTTCTGAGAGGATTCGTTCCTGAGAGGAGGAGCGTGGCGGGGGCAAGAGGCGCAGAGTCGCCACACAGTCCCCGGGAGTCGGGTGAAAGCAGGCCTGAGGCAAACAGCCCGCAGACTCGTTTATTTCAGTTGGTACAACAGCTTATATAGCCAAGACAGCCAATCCGGTCAAGGGGCAGTTTATGCCCTAACCAATCACAGCCTGTTGCCAGGCAGGCTCCAAAGCCATCCAATCACAGCCTGTTGCCAGGCAGGCACCATTTGCCATGTAGTTTCCAAAGCCATCCAATCACAGCCTGTTGCCAGGCAGGCTCCGTTGCCAGGTGGGTTTCAAAGCCATTCCTGAGTAACTGATGCTCGCTTGCCAGCGGCCATCTTGGCATGGCCTTCTCATTCCACCACAGAGGAGCAGAAAGAACTCTTCTTGGTCCATTTCTCCTTTGTCTTTATTTTAAATAATCCTATGCAAAATGGCATATTTGGGGGGGGGGGCATATTTTAATGCCCTTCATATGTCCATTATTGCTAATCTCCTCCTTCACATTCTTCTCTTTCTTCTCTCCCAAGCCTTGTTTTTTATCTGCTTCTTTCTTTCACATAGGTGTAAATATTTTTCAGATCATACATTTTCCATGAACATTTTGAATGCTCCTTGTATGTATGAATTTCAAAATTTTTGGACCAAAATAAACTTGTCTTCTAATTCCACTTTCCATCAACCTTTTAAAGTACCCTTGTTTAGGTCATCTCCTTTTCTGGGGGCTTCTCCTTTACTTCAAGCATTTTTCAATGGCTTCTTTCTAACACCTCTTCCCCTGACCCTTGCTGTGCCCTCCTCCTCTCTCCCTACTCTCCCCATAAGGTCCTGTTCCACATCACTTCTGTCCCTACAGGTCAAAGGTTTCAAAGGATAGCTTAGGAAAGCACTCTGGCATTCCTCAATCCCTTTAGTCTGAGTCACTAAAATGCTCTACTAGTATTACTCAAATAAAAGTTACTTTTGCAGAAGAACTTACATAGAATGATAAAAATCAGAAACTTTCTTTTGCCATAAATTCAGGAATTGTTATTTTATTATTATTATTATCTGTTTTGGCTACCAGAAAACTCTGAACAAATTTCTCACTCAAATGCAGGGACCAACTATAGAAGCTATGGTTGATTATCTGGTATCAGTTTCCCCATTATCCTGTTCCCCGTATCAATTTCCTTTAGGTGTACTCATCACTTAGTACAGAATTGTTTCTCAGAGAAATCTGACTTCATCCCCAGTCATAAGGGACTCCCTCAACCTTCCATCCCTTCACACTGTGACTCCTCACATTCTTGTTTGCCATTTCCCTTGTGACCTTATTGATTCAAGTGAGTAGTATGTCACCCAAGTAGATCCAATCAGACTAAGTGGGAAAAATTAGATTTCAGGATTGGAAGTGAAGTTTCACCATCTCTCCTTCTATGAGAGTACTCCAAATGTTTGTGTAAAATGGAATTTTAAGTTTATTTTGGTCCAAAAACTTGAAATCAAGGCAGTTTTTTCATAATATGCATTTCCCATGAACTCTTTGAAGTATCCTCATGTGTGTAAAAATGCGTTGTTGGGCCGGCGCCGTGGCTCAATAGGCTAATCCTCCACCTTGCGGCGCCGGCACACCGGGTTCTAGTCCCGGTCGGGGCGCCGGATTCTGTCCCGGTTGCCCCTCTTCCAGGCCAGCTCTCTGCTATGGCCAGGGAGTGCAGTGGAGGATGGCCCAGGTGCTTGGGCCCTGCACCCCATGGGAGACCAGGAAAAGCACCTGGCTCCTGGCTCCTGCCAGGATCAGCGCGGTGCGCCGGCTGCAGCGGCGGCCATTGGAGGGTGAACCAACGGCAAAGGAAGACCTTTCTCTCTGTCTCTCTCTCTGTCCACTCTGCCTGTCAAAAAAAAAAAAAATAAATAAATAAATAAATAAATAAAAATGTGTTGCTCTAAGTCATCTTACACACCATGACAAAACCCAGTCTCCACACAAAATTTACATAATGCAATAGTAGAGCTGAGAGATGCAAAGACACCAGTTCTTCATGACATTGTTGAGCCCTCAACCATCTTGCAGTTTATTCTACCTTCAGACTTCTTGAATGATGAAAGGATCAGTTTTTCCCTGCAGCAGATGTGGCCAAATTTTTTATGAAATGTGCAAAAGGTAAATATTTTAGATTTCTTTTTTTAAAGATGTATTTATTTATTTGAAAGTCAGAGTTATACAGAGAGAGGAGAGGCGAGAGAGAGAGAGAGAGAGAGAGAGAGAGGTCTTCCATCCGATGGTTCACTCCCCAAATGGCCGTAACGGCTGGAGCTGTGCAGTTCTGAAGCCAGGAGCCAGGAGCTTCTTCCAGGTCTCCCACGTGGGTGCAGGGGCCCAAGGACTTGGACCATCTTCTACTGCTTTCCCAGGCCATAGCAGAGAGCCGGAGAGGAAGTGGAGCAGGCGGGTCTCCAACCAGCGCCCATATGGGATGCCAGGGCTTCAAGCCAGGGCGTTAACCCACTGAGCCACAGTGCCGGCCCCAATGTTTTAAATTTCACAGGTCATATAATCTTTGTTCAACTCTGCTGTTGTAATGGAAAACAGACAACATGTAAATGTGGAAAATATGTAAATGAATGAGCTTATGAGTGTTTCAATAAAATTTTATTAACAAAATCCGAGTCTGGGTGGATCTGAACTGATTCAGGGATTGTGTAATTTCAGTTAAGTTGACAGATCAGCTCACTTTGGCGTGGATACATTAAGTTCATGAGCTGGAGTCCACACCTATCCCCACCCTCATATAATCCTATCATCAACTGGATGACCCCTCTCCAGGATGCACCTCCCTTCACCCAGGACCTGGGGGTAGGGTAGTACTATGTAACCACTCCCCATTTCACAGCTAAAAAGAAGCCCCTGACAGGGGAGAGCTCGCTCTCTCTCTCTCTCTCTCTCTATCTCTATCTCTCCACCTCATGGATCCAGGATGGGCAGAGCAGGATAAGAAATTCCCGTTACTTTCCTGGCCCACTCTCCCTAAAGGAAGCCCTTGTGTGCCTGTGTATTCCTCTCTCTTTCTAAATAAACCTTACCATGCTGCACGCTGTGTTTGTGCCTGTGCTTAGAATTCTTCCCTAAGTAAAAGGCAGAGCCTGGGATACTAATTTTGACCCAACCTAGCCCACAGCAACTTCAGACACCTGAATGTATTACAATATCCTGCTAATGATTTAAAATATTTTTGAAAATTAATCACTATTGTTTTTTGTTTCATTGTAAATATGACAAATTATTTTGAATCTTTCTTGGAAATATAAAAGGAAACATTAAGTTGTTAAAAGTCAGACCAACTAACAGAATACGTAACTATTACTTCTTCCTACTGAATGTTCAATGGTTCTCTGTCAATTCAATTGACTTTTTGTTCATAGCCAAGACTCTTTGATCTTAAAATGAGTGCTCTTTCAACTTCTCATCCTTGTCAGGCACTGTTCTACTTCTCCAGGACTTTGAAAATCTCTTACTAGAATCTAATGATTTCCAAACTCAGCTTCAACTTTTCTTTTGAGCTCCAGATTCACTTCTCCAAAGTTTAGTTACCTACTTTTTATGTCTTGGAAGCACTTCAAAATAAACTTATTCTATGGTCACCTCAAGCATCCAATTGCTCCAGTCAAAACTGAAAATATTAAGTTGAGACTTTTTCAACACTTTCCTCCACTAACTCAAAAACACGTTTTCTCGATTTTTTTCCCCCAATTTCTTCCCAATACGCCCACCTCTTTCCATGTCTTCTGCCCCAATCCTACTCCCAGCTAATAAAGTTCTGGCCTGGACTGCTAGGATTATATACCAATTCATCTGTCACCTTTTCTTATCCCTTCCAACCTGCTCTCAGCAGGAGTAGTCTTTTCAAACACAAATTTGATCTTAAAAGCTCCTTGTTTAAAACCCTTCCTTTGTTGGCTTTATTGCTCTTAGCCCACCCCCTTAATCTGTGTGCTTTAACCTCCTGGCTTCTCCATCCCTTACATGTTCCATGTTCTTTCTCATTTCAGGGCCTTTGCCTATGCCTCTAGGAATGCTAAAAGTGGGAGAACGGCAGGGAGTCACAATGATTGACTGATTCTTTGATTCAGCAAATCCCTGACATTACAACCATTTAATCAGTGTTTATTGGGTGTTTTGTGTCTTCTCTCCTATTTTCCATCTCACCTTTCTTTTCTTCTTAAGGCTGTTTGTTGAGTAACTAACGAAAGGCACTATTAGTTTATCACTTTGCAATGGTGGATGGCATTGGTATCTGATCGGACTTGAATCCCCTAGAGTACATGCTGTTAACTGTGGTAAAGAGAAATACTAACGTTACTCTTAAAACTAATATTTGTTGAGTATAAGACGCTAGATCCTGTGCTGAGTCCACTGACTAATACAGCCCTCATGAGAATCCTAGTGTGTTAACATTATTCAGGACTGCTGAACTGAGGTAGCACTACAGCTAGCTGGTCCAACATGGTCTAATCAGTGCACTGAAGGAGTCATTTGCTTCTCCAGTAGAGAAGACTCTTGATGATGGCCAGGGTTGTCCAGAGGGGTCTGTTCCACATTCCCAAATGCCCACCCACACCTTCCCAGAAGTCCATAGAAACCACAGTCTGAATGCTGACCAGCCTGATGCCTGCCTTTTCTATCAGGCCCAGCAATTTCTGTCTATTTTTTCTAATAAACTATGCTAAAACAGCCTTCTTGTCTGCGTGTTCATCAGCCACACACTTCATCATATATAGATAGAACAAGTTCCCAGGGTTCAAATCAGCAGTAACAAATCTCCTTTTTGTCCAATTGTGTTTCACCACAACCCTGCACTTCATCAGACTGAACATAAAACATACAGAACTCTCTCCTTTGGATCTTCATATTGTAAGGCCGTGATGTCAAGTGAAACATGTATTAAATAGATGTGTTTGATCTTCTCTTGTTAATCTGTCTTTTCATTTAGGAATTTAAGCCATGAACCGTGCGATGGGTACAAAGCCTATTTTCCCTGCACTAGCAAGTGTCAGAAATATGACACAATTCCCTTCAGCCTGGCAGTTGTACTCACACCCTTACCCACTGTGCTCTATTGCTTTAGAAGCATCATTATATGCTTTGGGAGGCAGGCAGGACTACAGAAAAAGATTTCTTTTTTTTTTTTTTAAGATTTCACATAAGGAAGACCTGGTGTTGTGATTTCCTAGGTCTCAAGGAAGACACAAAAGACATACCCTGGAAATTCCAAGGTCATCAGAAAAAAAGCAATGGGCAGCTCACTTTGGGACAGATGGGACAATGAAAAGTCCCTTTCTGCACTCAAACAAAGCAAAACACAGGGATACTCTGCACCCATGGTGTATTCAACAGGAAAGATGGTTCTTAGCTATGCAGAGCAACACACACTCTTTAGTATAATAAGATGGTTTTCTTTGAGCACTGTCAGAGCTGGACAGTTGGGATCCTAGACTGCCCACGAGACAGTGCAGTGGGAGTCACAATTCTCTCTCATCTGGACAGTCAATGACCCACCACATTGCCCTACTTCTCTGTTCCCCTATGAATCTACTCCCAACAGGAAGAACCCACATGATTTATTCCTCAAAGGATGGAGGGGACAATCATAAGTGACCTCCTCTTGTCAAAGGGATACTTGAAATCACCATGCATTAAGGTCACCGCCTGTGTTAGAGACAGCCGTAATTCTCTGCAGAAAGGAGGTGAAATTATTAAAAAGACAGGTCAAAGGATAAAATGGAGTAAGTAGATGAGTGGAGATTTGTGGGTGAAACATTGATGCCAATGTTTCCATTTTCCCATCATTGCTGTCAGGAAGGAGTGGCTCCTTTGTTCATGTAAATGACAGGCTTTTAAGAGGTGACCTCAGCCATTAATTTTAAACAAAAGCCTCTCTTCAGTTCATCCCTGTGGATCAAGCTGCTTCCCTGAAAAGGCAAAAAATAGAACTGATTTTCCTTGTTTTAAAGGGTTGTCTCTTCCCTCTTACTAGGATTGAGGAGTAAAGTTTTGCTTTTTTTTTTTTTTTTTTAAAGGGAAAAGGAATTTGCTATATCTTGCTCCTGGAGTCTTCAAATATTTGATAAGTAATGATGCATTTGTTTTCAGTTCATTATTTCAATTTTTTCGCCAGATTCTATCTATGCACCTGTGTTTCATTCAGGACCAGGAAGGAGAAGATGCCATGATGGTCACATGGAAGTAAAATACCATGAAACTCCCAGAAAGCCTTATGTGTGCTAAAACTCCACCCTGCGGGTGTATTCCACTAAGGCACCACCCCCCCGATCCCATAAAAGAGGCAGATAACATGGGAGAGGCCGTATTTTGCTGGTGACCCTTCTCAGGCCTCCTCCTCCCCCTCTCTCCCTTCATAGCCAACTCTCTGGCCCACTCATGACTTGTATTTCTCTGGGTGGGGTGGCCCACATCCTCGCATGAATGCATGTTTACACGCTCTGTGCATGGCAATTATGCCTGAGCTTTGAATTCTTACCTCTGCATGGGCAAGAACCTGCAGTAAAGATTAAGATACATGGGCCCATAATAATCCCACTTCATTTATGCCTGGGGTCCAGTGAGCACCATTTGCAGCGATGACCTGAGCTTCTGGGAACTCAGCTCCTATGGTCATTCTTTCTACCTCTAAGTCAAAATATGACTATTTCCAATGGTCCCCGAGAAGACAAACCCAAGTCAATTTAACACTTTCATCTAGAATTCTCTCCCTCCTGGCTGATAATGAAATTCAGAATACATTCTCTCAAAATATGGCACCTGGTAATTTTTTTAAAAAGATTTATTTTATTAATTGAAAATGCAGAGTTATGGAGAGAGAATTTCCATCTGCTGGTTCACTCCCCAAATGACCACAACAGCCAGGGCTGGATTGGGCCAAAGCCAAAAGCCAGGAGCTTTGTGCAGGTCTCCCACATGGGTACAGGGGCCCAAGGACTTGGCATCTTCTGCTGCTTTCCCAGGTGCATTAGCAGGGAGCTGGATTGGAAGTGGATCAGCCAGGACACTAACTGGCACCCATATGGGATGCCGGTGTTGCAGGCGGCAGCTTAACCCTCTATGCCACAATGCCTGCCGCAGGGTAAATTTTTAAAAGTTTTACTTTATTTATTTGAAAGGCAGAGTGAAAGAGATAGAGAGATACAGACAGAGACAGAGAGGGAAGTCTTCCATCCACTGGTTCACTCCCCAAAGGATCACAACAGGCTGAAGCCAGGAGTCAGAAATTCCAGGCAGGTCTCCCTCGTTGGCAATAGTAGGGTTCCAAGCACTTGGCCCATGTTTTGCTTCTTTCCCAGGGGCATTATCAGGGAGCTGGGTCCGAAGCAAAGATTCGAATCAGTGCTCTCATATGCATTTCAGGCAGCAGCTTTACCCATTGCACTACTACACTGGCCCTGGCACCTAAGAAGTTGAGAAAACTGCAGAATTAGGCCACAAAAACTATTAATAATCCCTCCTCACTCTTTATCCACTGTAGCCTGCTGTAAAACCTAAGTGATTTTCTCCTGAAAAGAAGTCCTAATGTTACTGGAGAAATTGCAGGGTTCTTGTCTTCATGCAAGAAAGAATTCAGGCGTGAGACAGAGAGTAGTGGGAGGTAAAATAGCAAGGTTTATTAGGGAAGGGACATCCGTAAGGATGGATGGGCACCCCTCCAGACAGAGCCTGAGAGACTGGGGGGGTGGGGGGGAGGAGCGAGGCTACATGATTGAGTAGAGATTACACCTGACCAGGCCAGGTGGGCGGCTCAGCAGAGAGGCAGAGGGCTGAGCGCAGTCCGGTTGAAGGGGGGGGGGGGGAGTTTAAGGAGATGGGTCTCTGTCTTCACACATTTCCTCCTGAAACAAAGGATTTTATGGCTGTAAATACTAAGAAGCTCCTATCTGAGTTTTTCCTTGAAGGTATCAGACAGGAGGAAACCTAGCTGGCACCATCCTGGGTTCAGGCCATCCTGGGTTCAGAGGAAGGGTGAGCAGGACCCCCTAGAGAATGGGGATCCAGAGCAGGGTGTTTGAAATGCAGATACTGGGCTGCATCTGGGAGATTGTGGAAGATTGTCAGGCAGAAGTGGCAGGGATCTCTGCCTGGCAGGTTATCAGGTAGAAGGGGGCAGGGCAGGATGCGAACACTGGGCTGCCCCTGAAGCATTATCGGGATAACTTTGAGATGTAGATGCATATGCTGGATGTAGAAGTCTTCTCTGGAGGCCTTTGTCACACACACATAAGCTCATACCTAACTTCCTGCCTAACATACCCCCCTCAAGAGGTATACCCAAAATTCTTCTTTGGGATTATGGATGGAGTTCCGTTTTCTGCAACTTCTTCGAAGCTGGCATGTGGGCGTCGAGGGGGATTTGGGTATTTCCTCTTGCAACCTGTCTTATGGTGTGCAACAGTGGCCTTGGAAAGACTGTGCTGCTCGGTCCAGAGGGCTGCTCAGGTCGTCCAGTGGAATGGGCTGGAAGCCTTGTCTGACGACCATTTGGAGTTTGACAGCTTTTATTCTGTTAGAGACAAAACAAACAAGGGCATTAAAAACACACAGTCCAAAGTGAAGTAGCAAGATTATAGATGTTATTGGGCCAAGGAGAGGAAATAGCCAGGATTTCCATGACCAGATGTCAGGCCAGAAATCCCAGCCCTGCTTGGCCTGGTCCTGGAGCTGTTTGGCTTTGTGCAGGAAAAGTACAAATTTGGGTTTGTACCTGTCCAGTCTGATTGACCCAGAGACAATATTCTTCCTGGAACATGGCACAGACACCTCCTGGAGCAGCAGTTAGCATGTCCAATATTTCTTTCTTTCATAGCTTTTTGTGACTTCCGCACACCCTCTTCAATTTACTTGAAACATTCCATCATTTCCATTCCAGTCTACAGTAAACTAGCCATCAGGATAAAGTCATTCTTACAAACCATGTCCTTTCCTTATTAAAAAAACTCTTTCCTTCTAACCTTCATTACCAAGAACACTCTTTTCTTTCTAACCTTCCTTACCAAGCACACATTTTTATACTTGTGGTGTTTTCCATAGAGTCTGGTTGGCTCTTTCTACCTTACTGGGAGACTGAGGTCTCCATGCAGAGTGAAGGTGCCAGGTTATTCCTAGGGCCTTACAAATCCCTTGTGTAACCTGGGAGATGAGGGGAGACCCATTGTTGCTTTGTAAAGATTTTGCAAGACCAAACCATGGGATAACTTCCTTTAGGAGAGTTTTGGTCACTTCCTGAGCTCTTTTAGTTCTGGTTGGGAAGGCTTCTACCCATCCAGTAAAGGTGCCTATAAGTACAAGCAGGTAGGTACCTATAGCATTGACAGAGGCTGTGTAAAATCTGTTTGCCAGCCTTCCTTGGGGTAAGTTCCCTTTTGCTGTATAGACCCCTGGGAGTTATTTTCTCTTGTCCTTACCTAGTTCTAGAGCTCTAGTTGAGTGATCAGTTCTACTAACTGAGCAAAAGTTCCTGGGGGCAGAGCACGCTTCAATAACGTGCCATGCGGTAACTGTTGTATACCCTGAAGCAGGTCCCGTCTAACAAAGCTGCTTCCATCTATGAACCAAACTTCATCTGTGTTAGTCAGGGGGCTGTCTTTTAGGTCCCTTCTGCTGGCATAGATCAAGTCTATAGTCTCAGTACAGGAGTGGAGGGGACCACCTTCCCCCTGGGTTAGAGTAGAGCAATGCCTTATTTTTACCTGAGGGTTTTCTAGGAGGAGGACTTGATATTTTAGTATTCTGCTATCTGTGAGCCAGTGAGAGCCCTTTTGCTCTAATAGAGAATTTATTTGATGTGGGGTATAAAGGGCGATATTTTGCCCCAATGTAATGCTAGATACCTCCTCTCTCAGCAAGGCAGCTGCTGCCATTGTCGTTAGGCAGTGAGGCCATCCTTGTGCAACCATGTCTAAGGTTTTAGAAAAGTAGCCCACAGGTTGTTTAACAGGTCCCAGATCCTGAGTTAACCCTCCTAAGGTGACTCCCTGCCTCCCAGTGATGTGCAGCTGGGAGGGTCTCCCTGGGTGTGGCAGTCTTAGCACAGGGCTTTAGTCATAGCATCCTTTAGCTGAGCCAAGGCTGTGGTTTGCTCTTTCCCCCAAAGGAGGGGGCTCTGCTCTGGCTCCCTGTCGAGAGCCTGGTTTAGGAACTGTGCTGTTTCCCTGTATCTAGGAACCTGACAGAGAAAACTGGGACTGCCTGAAGTTTGCAGAAGTAGGCATTTGCTGCATGGCCCATATCCTCTCTGGGGCAGGTTTTCTCTCCCCAGGGGTGAGGATAAGGGTTAAATAATTAACACTCTAATGGACTAGCAATGCTTTGTTTTCCTCTGGATACCTAATAGCTAGTTTTGCTAGGAAGTTAAGCCAATGTACAAGACTAGAGTCTCAGGCTGGGAAAGGAGACAGACTAACAAATCATTTACATTTAACCATCTACATTATGGATTATTGTGCACCCCCCTCAAGAGATAGGCCCTTTAAGTCCTCAGTGAGGACCTGTCCAAATAGGTGCAGGACTATCTGAGTTAGCTGTTACTAAAAGCCCTGTTTTTAGGAACTGGCAGGGAGGGCTTTTTAAGCTTAATGCTATTGGATAGACTTTTAAGGCCTGGCTGGGTGTGTGAGGCCCAGACCTATCCATGGGGTGCTGGAAGAGAATTGCAAGAGATGCAAATCTCCTTTAAGGGAGGCACCCTGTTGACTTGCATTACATGGCTGGACTAGGAGGAGAGCTGAATAGGAGGCTGATAGAAATAGGCAACTTGTGTTTCACTGACCCTAGGCCATCCCCTCAATAGCAGTGGCTGGAGCTGGAAGCTGGGCAGAGTCTGAGCAGAGCCAAAGGCTTTTTTAGCTTGGTGCCACAAGGTCTGTGGTTCTGAACCAGGAGTCCTTTGACCCCCAGAGCAGTTCCGTGTCCAGTGACCGTGCTCTTGGCAGAGCTGACAGAAGGCGGTTTCTGTCACGACAGCTGCTTGCCCAATGCCCTGCTCCTTATATCAGCAACAGGTGCCATTTGGGGTGCACTGGCCTTGCTGGGTCTCCTTGGCAGTAGATTGCCGTGCAGAACAGTCATTGATTGGCCTGTTGCCTATCCCTACATCGCTCCTGCTGCTAGCTTGCTCCTCATTCTCCTGGTCTCTGATAAAGTAGAACATGGAGGCAGCCTCTATGATGCCAGTCAAGGGGGTGCTCAACCCAACCTTGATTTTTGGAGATTTTTTTTTTTAATATCAGGGTGAGCTAGAAAACTATGGTCATGGGTAAATTCTGACACTTAGTATTTTCCTGCGAGTTAAAACCGTGCCCATGAGGAGAGCTATGACCTTTTAGGTAAGATCAACTGTGGTGACCTGCTTTTGTATACTTTGAGGTCATCAGTGCAATTTCCTATCTATCCCTCAGTTTGGTTAAAAGGGGAGTTCTGCCCATTTACCGCGTACACCGAAAAATCAATTTAGCTGTCACATTTTAACCTCTTTTTCTGGCTATGTTGTTTGGGGCCCTATACTGTGGCCAGGCATTATTACAGAAAAGGTCAGTCATCCCTTACATAAGGTCTGGGGATCAAACCGTACATCACAGTGGAGAGTCCTGCAGAACGGTAGTAACTTCCCTTCTGGAAGAGAAAAGAGAAGTGAGGCAGCGAGTCGGGTCTCTAGCCTGACTTCCTGGGCTTTCAGATTCAACTGGTAGTTTAACCAGTGCTTACTGCATAGCCTGACTTAGAGGAGAAATTGTGGCAGAGGTCTCTGCCATCCTTTGGCTTCCAGATATTTACCGTGTAGCCAGTGGGTTATGGGCCTGGGTTTCCGGGTTTAACTAGTATTACCGTGTAACCCATAAGTTTAGGTTTTGGGGCTTCCGGGCTTCCACCGTGTAGCCTGTGGACACTAGAGCTTTCTTGGGCTCCTGGAACCCAGTTCTCTAGCATCTGGCCCATAACCATCTCCCGTCGTCTCTAAGTCTCTTTTGAAACAGTTTCTCCCTTTTGGCTAGACCTCCCCTTTGATCCACATTTGAACTAGCGATACATTTGAACTAGCAATGCCTGGTTATTCAGCGTTAGCTGGACGGAGACTTTGTCAGTCCCTCTTTAAAGGATCTGGCTTCTGAGCCAGAGACTGGAGCAGCTAGAAAGAAACATGTTTATAACTGAAGTTTAGCATCATTTCACATCTTGGCACCACTTTTAATCTAAACAGCCCGATTGGTTATTATCTCTGCAAGATGAGAGATATATCTTTTGACATCTCCAGGGGCCCTCTGGAGATACCAAAAGTCCCAAGAATTTAGAACTTTGATTTTCAGAAAGTCTGTTAAAGGTGCCAAGAGAACTTAGAGTATCTGGTCAAAATAGAATTCCTTAACATCCTGAAATGATAGCCATTCATTAGTCAGGGTGATTTTAACACTTTTAGACCAGATCTAATCACAGAGACAGTAGAGTACACAATAGATTACTTTGGCAGAACATGAATTCTATGTCTCTTATTGTCGAGTAAGCCAGAAATAAAAACCTTGAACATTAGAGTTAGCACACAAAATCATCACATAACTCAGAATTATTTAACAGAGTCAAAAAGAGCTTACAGGACCTAACTTTAGAAATGGCAGGGTAACCGATGAAGCAGACACTGTTAAAAAGAGACGTTACAGTTTTTGCAAAAACAGATTCCAAGATTTATGATTGAGACCATTTACTAACATTAGTACACATTTTTTAAAAACCCCCATTGTTATAACAGAAGATCAGACTTCAACTTTAGGTCAGTGTAATTTTGGCATTAGCACTCAACTTAAAGAAAACTCTGTAAACAACTTTAAAATTGTAAACCTTTTAAAACTTTTCATGACTTGCTCACACCTTCTGAAACTTTACACCCATAGTTACTTTTACATAGTCTTGAATTGTCATGTATGGACAACCTATGAGAATACATGCTAACAAACTCAAATAGTCTCTCTTACCGAATCTGAGATGTTAAAAGTACACATAATACATTTCCCCAAGTTTTACTTAGCACTGATGCCTAGATGACTTAAGACACTGAGTTATTAATGACTACCACACCATTATCTGAATTAAAAGTCAAAATTACATTTCCATGCTTTTAAGTAACATAAGGATAACACCTGAGCAGCAACAGGGACACTAGTGCATATTTACAACTTTGAAAAGATCTTCATGATTAAGAGAAACAAGTTTAAAGCATATCAAAGACATGTAAAACTGAGCAAGTGAGCCACCATGCAAACCTAGCAAACCTAAGGGCGTTTGCATTAACTCAATTCTCTGAACCAATCTGTATTGGCTTACTTTAGTTAACAAAATAAAGGCTTGTATACACAGAATTTACTCTCATTTTCATAAGACCACTCTAGCTGGAAAGTAAAAACATGAATATAGCATAGGTCTGACACCATTTACAACATTTTAATACACTTCACATAATCTGAATTGACTCAAGCAGCTGTTACTTTAACAAATTTAGAGTCTCATCCTTTGAGAGTTCCAGGGATCCGACTGGAAGCCCAAAGTTGGAAGACTCGGTATAGAATTTAAGCTGTCAGAGTCAAACCATTTAGCCAAAATTAGTACATTTCTGATCAGTTGGGTAATCACTCAAATATTAAAAACAGACAAATAACGTAGTCTCAGTACTACAAACAGAAAAACACGAAACCTTCAAGACACATGAAAACTCTTATCAGCTAATCAGGGACAGCAACACAGAAAAGAGCTGATCATCAGCATATGAACCCATTGCTTAGGTTTCCATTAACTGCAAAGAGAAAAACCTATCAGGTTGGAAAGAGTTAATGGATTACAGTTCTCCCTCCCTTAGGTAAGGCCAGCAGTAGTATTGAATTGGAAATTCCTCCTGGAGAGGAAAAAAAAGCAGGGGGGGGGGGCGCTCTCCCTAGAGATATCTGGCTGTGCCTGCCTGGGTGCACAGGCCACGTGGACTGGAATAGAGTGCAGAGAAAGGCTGTGGTCCCCCATTTACAGAAGACTGTGCACACCGGGGCCTGGCAGGACTGGCAATGGGGTTAGGTAGGTGTGCCGTTTGACCATGAGTGCTGGGAACCTCCTATAATTCAACCAAAGCCAGATCAATCAGGACTACTGCAGACACTCAGTCAATTACAACAGATAGTTAACTTTAGCTCCTTTCCAGATTCAGTCCTCAGGCAATCAAAGCTTAGCAACAGCAATAGTTCACAAAAACTTTAAGACGCACCAGAGCTACCATAAGCTGCAAAGACTTTTCTACCAGGTTGGAAATGGTTAACAGGTAACAGCTTTTTCCTTTAGGTGGAGAGACCTGTGGAATTTCCCTCTCCCTTTCTCCAGGCCAGCGGTATAGGAATGCAAAGAGCAAAACAGTGGTGGAGGGAGCCCCGGGAGGAGGAGGAAGGCAGAAAGCAATAGAGGACAAGATGTGAGCGACTGCCCTCACCTTCCCCTACGAATCTCAGCTGGAGGAGAGCACAGGGAAAGGCCCTGATGTCTGGGGCTGAGTGGGGTTTGAAATCTATCGCTCAAGATTGCCCACTACCTAGTTGTCTGAGTTTACCTGGAGGGCCAATATTAGCCTCAGCCGAAGCTAAGCCCTGCTCGCGTAGCAGTAGGCAGCATGACCAGGGGTCCCTCCAAGAGAGAGACCTGGTCCTCTGGTCGCAGTGCGGCTGCCGGGAAGCCAAAGCGAGCTCAGGGGGTCTCCAGGCTCTCAGCCAACTGCCCTTCCTAATTTCCCTCCCGTTCCTTACAATCCCTCTGGAGTTTCGGCCGTAGCTAAGCTGTGGCCGGGGGGACTCTGCGTTCTCGGAGAGCTGTGGGGTGCCGGACACTCAACGGTCACTTCCACAGATCCGGTCCCACTTGAGGGAAGGAATACTGACCTCCGATGTCTTCTCAAAGTCCCTTCGTGGTCGCCAAAAATGTTACCGGAGAAATTGCAGGGTTCTTGTCTTCACGCAAGAAAGAATTCAGGTGTGAGACAGAGTAGTGGGAGGTAAAATAGCAAGGTTTATTAGGGAAGGGACATCCGTAAGGATGGATGGGCACCCCTCTAGACAGAGCCTGAGAGACTGGGGTGGGGTGGGGGGGCAAGGTTACATGATTGAGTAGAGAGATTACACCTGACCAGGCCAGGTGGGCGGCTCAGCTGAGAGGCAGAGGGCTGAGCGCGCAGTCTGGTTGAGGCCGAGGGTTTTAAGGAGATGGGTCTCTGTCTTCACACATTTCCTCCTGAAACAAAGGATTTTATGGCTGTAAATGCTAAGAAGCTCCTACCTGAGTTTTTCCTTGAAGGTATCAGACAGGAGGAAGCCTAGCTGGTGCCATCTTGGGTTCAGAGGAAGGGTGAGCAGGACCCCCTAGAGAATGGGGATGGGGCAGGGTGTTTGAAATGCAGATACTGGGCTGCATCTGGGAGACTGTGGAAGATTTGTCAGGCAGAAGGGGCAGGGATCTCCCCCAGGCAGGTTATCAGGTAGAAGGGGGCAGGGCAGGATGCCGAACACTGGGCTGCCCCTGAAGCATTATCGGGATAACTTTGAGATGTAGATGCATATGCTGGATGTAGAAGTCTTCTCTGGAGGCCTTTGTCACACACACATAAGCTCATACCTAACTTCCTGCCTAACACTAAGATCCTTATTCCCAAGGGGTCCCCCCATGCCTGGAGCAAAGGAACATCCTTATCTCTAAGGACACAGGGACACAGAGAAGAATCTGAACAAACCAGCTTGCTCTCTTCCCCTCAGTGTATTACCCCTTTTTTGTCCAGTTGTTTTCCTCCGCAACTGTCCATTGCTTCATCAGATATAGCATAAAATACATACAAATTTCTGTTTCTTTGAGTGCTTATTCCTGAAGACTCCAGTGCTGTATAAAGCCTATATTAAATAGTCTTATATGCTTTTCCCTTGTTAATCTATCTTGCACTGTAGGGTTCCCAGCAATGAACCTTCTGGTGAGTGATGAAAGAAACATTCGCTGCCTTTGGGTATAAGGTCTTACGGTTTATTCTCAGGGTTAAGTAGGCTAGGTTTTATGGCATGCCTCAGGCAAGAGGGAGGAGAATTCTTTCCAGGTTTATGGTGTGATTCTGCAGCTTTGTCAATTTCCATGGCATTGAGCTCTTCTAGATTTCCTCTCTTCCCTTGCAGGCTGCCCATGTCTAGGGTTGTGCTCCTAAGTGGGGAATCTAGTTGAACCAGCAGAATTCACTTTGACTCTGTGCCTACAGCAAATGGTGCGCCAGGGCCTCGGTCTCCACATAGGTGAAGAGAGGAAGCTGACACATCCATGTCAGGCACAGAGAGGCTCTTGATGTCAGCTGCTCCATGGAACAAACCAGTCACGTATAGCAAAGGGATACCAACTTGCAGAAAGAACTGATTCCTAGAAACGGCTCTAAAACCTTAAATGGTACAATGGCTTGGATAGGATTTGTTCCCCAAAGTTTCATGGGCTAGAAACTTCTTCTCCAGTGTATCAGTGTTAAGGTGCTAGAACCTTTAAGAGGTGGGTCCTAGTGGGACGTAATTAGATTGGGGGGGCACCAATCCTCAGAGGATTAGGTGATACGGGACTGCATTAGTTACCTTGAGGGCTGGGTGTTTTCTGGTCAGGCCACCTCATAAGCTTGGGCTCTTCCACATGTGCCACTCACCACTCTCTGCACACACCTGCTTCTCTGTCTACTTCTCTGCTGTGTCATGATGCAGTCAGGGGGCCCTCACCAAATATCTGTGCCATGCTGATGGGATTTTCCAGCCACTGGAAGTGTGAGTCAAATAAACTTCTTTTTTTTTTTTATGTCTTACCCAACATCAGGCATTCTGTTATAGCCACCCAAAGTGAACTAAGACAAATAAAACCAATCTTTTTTAAGTGTATTAAGTTACAGATGATCAGATAAAGTCTACTTAGAAAGTCAGCACTGGAGACAAGATGATCATGCCTACAATTTGCAGATAATCTAATAAATTATGATGTGGGGCTCTTAAATATTTATATTAGGAGGTGAGAAGCTGCCAGTGTCCTCAGCTAGAGGCAATGTATTTTATGCCAAATATAAATCATCCTATAGTATTCTCTCTGAGATAGAGTACTAGACATAAATCAGGATGATGTAGACACTTTTATCTGTTTATAATCTCTTTTTCCTCTAGTTGTTGCAAAACCATTTTCATTCCACCTGCAAGATGTTCTGTTTGGCACAGCACCACGGAGCTTCCCTTTGGTCCTCCATGCTTTCTTAAGTGAAAAAAAGAGTAGGCTTTTCAGACCAATGACATGAAAAATAAAACGATAATGAAACTAATACAAAATGGTAAAAACTACTATAGCACGATAGTAAGGAATCTAGCTAGTCTCAGTTCTTGCATTGATCTTTGTTCCTGGCCCAGTGCTGTCATTTACTAAATGTGTCACTCAAACAATTACACTCCAAGCAAGTTATTGTCTGCCTGAATTTCCTCCACTCTAATATGGGGCTAGTAATACCAGAATGCATGGACATAGTGCGTATTCTCTAAATGTTAGCTATTATTTCCCATACAGAAGTCCATCCTGTTAGGAAACTGGTGCAGTTTTAGCCAGGTGGCCACATGGCCCAGTTACCTGAGCCAGGCTCCACCCGCATCCTAATGGGATTCGCTGCTCCTGCTTCCCTGCCCGCCCTCAGGCAAAGTTTTAAAAGGGCCTGTTTCTGTTAGCTCCACTCTCCTGCTCTCTGCTCTCCTCTCTGCTCTGCTCTATCTTCTCTCCTTGCTAGCTCCTCTCCTGTCTCTCTCTCTTACACTCTCTCTTTCCCTTCGCTGCCCCTTCACTCCTGTCTGTTTTTTCTTTCCCTTACTCCGGTGTTCGGTGTGTTTTGCGACGGCTAACATTAATATATAACACATCCATTTTGTAAAACTGGCTCCATAGAGTCAATGTCTTCAGAAAGAAAGGTACATCAAACAAGAACACAAATTCCAAGCCACACTTGGTTAAGCAGAAGAAAACCAAAACTGAACAAACTTCCTCCAGCTTTTGAGCTATTTAGGCTGTGAGGATTTGGAAAAGGAGAGGAAAAAGGAAGGGAAATGACTTCCCTTTGAAGGATTTGCCTGCATCGTTTAACTAGAGTTAGAGTTACCATCTGAGTAGGATTTCACATGTGGATAGATCAGGGTTTCCTGGTCTTGGCAAAGCTGACGTTTGGAACTGGACAATTCCTTGCTGTGCGTGCAAGGACATTTAGCAACATCTCTTTCACCCACTCCT
Organism: Oryctolagus cuniculus; assembly: GCF_964237555.1. Lineage (NCBI taxonomy): Eukaryota > Metazoa > Chordata > Mammalia > Lagomorpha > Leporidae > Oryctolagus > Oryctolagus cuniculus. The sequence goes on along the minus strand of NC_091444.1, from coordinate 76,427,102 downwards.
TAGGAGCCAGCAGCAAACTCTCCTCACAAGTTGTCACAACCAGAAATGTCTCCTAGTAGATACTGCCAAACGTCCCTGAGGGAAGAAAGTTCTCCCAGTTGAAAACTACTGGAGGGGCCGGCACTGTGGCTTAGAGGGTAAAGCTGCCACCTGCAGGGCTGGCATCCCATATGGGCACCAGTTTGAGTCCCAGCTGCTGCACTTCCAATCCAGCTCTCTGCTATGGCCTGAGAAAGCAGTAGAAGATGGCCCAAGTCCTTGGGCCCCTGCCCCCGTGTGGGAGACCTGGAAGAAGCTCCTGGCTCCTGGCTTTGGATTGGTGCAGCTCCAGCCATTTCGGCCAACTGGGGAGTGAACAGTGGATGGAAGACCTTTCTCTTTCTCTCTCTCTCTCCGGCTCTCCTCTCTCTGTGTAATTCTGACTTTCAAATAAATAAATAAATCTTAAAAAAAGAAAAAAGAAAACTACTGGAGTACGCTGTTAGCTAGATAGATACATAGATACAGACAAAAATATGCAGATATGAATACATGTACTTAGTTATAACTACCAGTACAGGTATAGATAATGGCAAATTGTTATCCCCAGAGCAACTGCTTTCTTGGATGCTCTACCATGCATCTACAATTATCTTTCTAAAAGGTAACATGATTGTGTCACTTACATATTTGACAACCTGTAGGGAGTCCCCTGTACCTACCACATCAAGTTCACACGCTTTAGTATATAACTTGGTGCTCTTTCAGGAAAACTGGTGCTATGAGTCCAGGTTCATTTCTTGGTGTCCATAACAATGTATAAGAGGGACACAAAGGTGAGAATACAAGTCAAGCTTTACTTAAGAAGAGGAACAGCTCCAAACAGTAGTACCTGAGGGGCTGGCAGAAAGACCAAGCCCCGAGGTCTCGCAGCCTAGGGGTGTTTGTGTCCTCACCATGTTATCTATCTCCAAGGAACAAAGGTACTGGTTAGACCTTAGTTACTGTGCAAGCTGGGGGCAGTCTTCATGGAGCCTTTTCTAAATTGTTTTTATGTAAACCTAGATCTTGTCCTGGTTGCTAAGTATTGTCACAAGGGGCTTCCATCCTATTCTGTTCAGTGCGTCTGTTCTGGAAAGCCCTGCAGTTTGTGTCTGCTGGCAAGGAGCTGTGGGATGGTGTGAGTCTGGCCTGCTTTTAGTCCCAAGGTCCCCCTGTGTCCTTCCCAAACTGATCCCTTCTCACATCAGATCTAAGTTCGTTATTCCCCTTGGTGTTGTTACACACACGAACACCACACACACACACACACACAAACACAGGCTGGTCTTTTGGCAGTTTCACAAACCTGCTGTGTCCTTTTTCATCTTTGTTTTTCTTTGTTTTTGTTCTGTCTGGCTGATCCATCCCCACTCCACCAAACCTAATCCTAGAAGACACTTATTCTATTTTAATAGCCAATCCAAATGTGGTATCTTTCTCTTCTGGGAAGTATCCTGTAACTCATTCTCTTGGATATATTTAGTCACTCACCGCCTGTGTTCCACTGGTCTTTTATTCCCATGGATCTGGAGCACACTGCATTGTGCTTCATCGAGTCTATATTTGTCCCTCTTGTAATTAAAAACTGTATTCTGTTTATGGCTGTGGTAACAGTACCTACTGTTTCATAGGAGGCACTCCATCGATGTTTGTTGAATTGAAGAATATGTAAATTTCTTCAGCTTTAAGCTTCAAAATGCCTCTGGTTTTTTTTTTTTTTTGAGTCTCTACAAATACTTATTGAGCATCTGTAGTGGACATTAACAGCACACTGGTGCAGACAAGGACAGCGCAGTCCACTGAGAATAAGACAAAGGCACAAGTAGAAGTTTTTGTACATAAGAAATGTAGATGGTTTGGGTGCTGTGGTGCAGTGGGCTAAGCCTCTGCCTGGCTGTGCCAGCATCCCATATGGGCACTGGTTTGGGTCCTAGCTGCTCCTCTTCTGATCCAGCTCCTTGCTAATGCACCTGGGAAAGCAGTAGAGGATGACCCAAGTGCTTGAGGCCCTATACCCATGCAGAAGGCCTGGAAGAAGCTCCTGGCTCTTGGCTTTGGTCAACAGCTATTGCAGCTCTTTGGGCAGTGGACCAGCAGTTGGAAGACCTTTCTCTCTCTCTACCTCTGTCTGTAACTCTACCTCTCAAATAAGTAAGTAAATAAATAAATCTGTTTTAAAAATGTAAATTCAACGCTGCAAGAGAACTGAAAATAAGGTGATGTATGGGGACATAGAGAGTGCATTTGACGGGACAACTGGGAATGGCTTCATGAACAAAGTGGAATAGGAGTAACAGGTAAATCCAAAGAGCTTGAAACGATAGAGAACTGTAGTCCAAGGCTCAAATTGGGAAAATATAGGAAGTAATTAGAAAAAAACAGACTGTATTGGCTGCGAGTGAAGGTTGATATAGAGGAAAAGTAGAAGAAAGACAGAAAATGGGGTGAGGGGGGCAGAGGGAGAATGTTTACTCAAAGGCTGGGTTGCAAGGTGCTTCTGGATGCAAGGACGATACATTTTGCTGTTTCTGTAAAGATGAGCCACGTAATAAATAGCTGTGTGATCACAGTAGAAGGGTTTGCACCCTAGAATCTCAGCTGCATCACCTCAGACAAGTTTTCAAACTCTTAGTTTCTTCATCTGTTGGATGGCAATAAGAATTTATTTAACTTATTTATTGAGATTGAGCTCAATGAAATAACACATAAAAAGCACCTCATGTGGTATCTGCTACAAAAAGTATTCATGAACTAGTCGTCATCACTGCTATTTATGTTCTCCTATGTACATCAAGCTTGTATATTACTTCTACTTGCTATAATATCAATTTTGATAGACATTTCAACTCAAAGCCCTGCCTTGTGCTGACTGGATTTTGCACTGGAGGTGGGGAGAGAAAGAATGAGTCTGATTGGTGACAGGCTATTTGGGTTTTTTTTGTTTTGTTCTGTTTTTCTGACAGGCAGAGTGGACAGTGAGAGAGAGAGAGAGAGAGAGAAAGAGAGACAGAGAGAGAGAGACAGAGAGAAAGGTCTTTCTTTGCTGTTGGTTCACCCTCCAATGACCGCCACGGCAGGTGCGCTGTGGCCGGCGCACTGCGCCTATCTGAAGGCAGGAGCCAGGTGCTTCTCCTGGTCTCCCATGGGGTGCAGGGCCCAAGCACTTGGGCCATCCTCCACTGCACTCCTGGGCCACAGCAGAGAGCTGGCCTGGAAGAGGGGCAACCGGGACAGAATCCGGCGCCCCGACCGGGACTAGAACCCGGTGTGCCGGCGCCGCAAGGCGGAGGATTAGCCTAGGGAGCCGCGGCGTCGGCCTAGACAGGCTGTTTGTGTTAAGAGCCCTCTGATAGGAGTGATACTCTGGTAGATTTCCATCTGGTATGGTTCTGTGAGTTAATGCATGCAAGGTGAAGAGGACGTGGACAGAAGGACAGGAGTCTGTAAGGCCAGTGAGAGTTGAGAGAGGTGTACTTAGAAAGGAAAGACCATTCAGTCCTGACTGAATGGAAAAGCAAAGATTCCAGAAGCAGATGCTATCAGAATACCTTGGAATGGGACTTAGGGAACTCAGAAAATGAAATACAATCTGCACCCAAAGACCCTACTAGGTCTCAGGACCAACTGGGAGGGATAAAATGTAAAAAGGAGAAAGTATTTTCCAAAGGCTGAGTGACACCTGAAGACGTTGCTTAAATCATTGAATCACACGAGGTGAAGGAAGTTGTATTCAATCCATATTCATTTTCTCTCCTTCTCTGTAGGAAGAAGTTCACAAGACCAACTTCACAGAATAAAGAAGCTGCTTTCTCTGGGTGCATCTGAGGGTTGTGGTTTTGGAACCGTGTTCCATTTACAAGTACTTCATCTGTTGATTTCCTGGAGCTGTCTTACAAAATCACCAGGACAGCGGGCCAATGTCACAAAGCTGTCTACCAAAGTTTAAAGAACAAAGATTCCCCAAGTCCAAGAGTTCTGTGATTGGATCTGGCCTCTTACTTCCTGGATTCATGAAACTGGACAGAGCCCTTAATTTCTCTCACTTTCCCCTTATCTTTCTGTAGAATGGGCCTTGTAGTCTTTGTCCCGCCTTCCATAGAAGGGTTGTGAAAAGTTCCCAAGAAATAGCATAAAGGAAAAATGCTTTTTTAAGCCATGCAGGATTATAATGTTTTGAGTTTATTGTTATAGTGCCTGGCATATTATGGGTATTACAGTGTATATATTCAATAGTAAATGTACTGTGAGAGTTTGGAGAGTATGATTTCTTTTCTATAAATAAAGTGTATATTGATTTGAGAAGAAAAGGAAGGCACTGTTACTTCATTTATATATCTGAAGTCTATTTTAATGAAGCTTCACATATTAGTGTTGGAAAAGACCTGCAGGATAACTTCATCCAGATTCTCATTTTCAAGGTCAAGACACTGTTTCAGTGAGTTTCCAAAACCACTACCATGCATGAGGCATCTCTTTCCTGGTCCAGTGAACTCTCAACCATATCATTATGTCATTCCAAAAGCACTCTCTATTATAGATAGCACATAACAACAAACACAACTAACTTACATTCTCTGCAGGCTCTAAAATGTATCTCTCTGTATTATTCCATTGTGGGGGAGAAATGCCATGATCCATGCTTTGTCACCAGTGATGGAAAAAAAAATCAAGTTCAGGTATGTAAGATCACATGTTCAGGAAATGATAAGTCACACTTAAAGATTCTTTCTCCAGTATTCATATTATCTCAAAACAATCTGTAATTTTCATACAAGGAACAAAAGGGAGTGGCTGCTTCACAGCTCACACTGATGACCAGACATCCAAACAAGGTGATAAAGCAAGGTTTCTGGGACAGAAAAAACCAAGTGAGGCTTCCCTGGTTTTTAAAGGAACAAATCTGAAGGGAATTGAAGCCTCAAGTGGGTGCTGACTTCAATCAGACACTGATGCTTTTTTGCAAGTTCATTTAGAAAACAAACACTGCTTGGGTCACCAGCAAACCATGTTAGCCATGTGATTAGATTTGGTATTTATTGTCCCCTGGAGTGAAATGCAGATACACAGACTGTATTATGTGATTTCACCCTAATTTACTGGAAGGGCTCATTTGTACTATTTAAAGGCAAATTTCTTCCTTTAATCATGGGACATACATTAAGCCAAATGAAGTGGCCATGCCGGGGCAGCAAACAGGAAGTCCCTAGAGAAATGAGAGAACCAAGAAGAGTTCAGTGAGAGACAGAGTTCATTAGGGAGGTAGTACTAGCCCCAGTTCTGCCATCTACTTCTGGCAACGTGGAAAGATAGTACATCAGTGCACTGCAATATCTTTTAAGATAGATTCTTTGGATACCCATCCCCTAAATATTGAGCATCTACTATGTATAATGAAGTATTTGAGAACAAAATGAGTTTATATTCTAGTGTGTGGGTGTGGGGCAGAAGTAAAAGTAAATAAGCAAAAATAGAAACAATTTCAGAAAATGAACAAGGCTATGAAGGAAATAAACCAGACAACCTCAGTGACAGTGACAAGGAAGGCTTCTCTGCGGACTAATAACAGAACTGAGGCCTGAACACAGGCCAATGAACACCAGCCTTAGGGGAACAGGACAAAAGGGGGATAGACAAGGGCAGGAACAAGCTGAGTATGTTTGAATATCAAAAGATCACGCAGCCAGGTGCAGAGGGAGAGGAAGCTTGGGAAACTAAATGGTTTTCAAGAGATCAGAGGGCTTCAAAATGTTCATGGAAAGTAGAATTTTAAGAAAAATGATTTGAGAATCAGAGAAACAGAAAGAGAAAGAGACAAGCACACACAGAGGCAGTGAGACAGAGGGATCTCACTGCTGGCTCAATCCCCAAATGAGGAAGGGAAGGAAGTGCTGAGAAGGGGTGCTTGGAAGAGGAAATAAAAGGAACTAAGATGACACAGTGAGGAAGACATATAATGAGTTGGATGAAAAATCTCTTGATGGATATTCTGCATAAGGAAGCTTACAAACTTTCTTATATCACTAGCTTGCCTTCATCAAAGAGCTCTGGTGATGGGGAATTATCCTTAGTTTATTTTAAATCTTTATCTATTTATTGGAGAAGCAAAGAGAGAGAGAGAGAGAGAGTTTTTATTGCTTGTTCATTCTCCCAAATGGCCACAACAGCTGTGGCTTGGCCAGGCCAGAGCCAGGAGCCAGGAATTCGCTATACAAGTCCTCCACATGGATTCAAGAGCCAAAGCCCTTGAGCCTCCACTACTCCATCCCAGGGTCTGCACTGGCAGGAAACTGGAGGCAGAGAGCACAGAGGCAGGAGGTAAACTCAGGTTCAATGTCACCAAGGGCATCTTATCTGCTACACTGAAAGCTCATTTCCAACAGCAGATTTTGTTTTGCTTTTTTCTCCAGAAACTTTTTACTTAAGAAATACAAATATTGCATTTCATAAATACAACTTTAGGAACATAGTGATTTTTCCCACCATACCCTCCCTCCTACCCATACTCCCACTCCTCTTCTTCCTCCCTTTTCTATTCCCATTCTTATTTTTTACTATGATCTATTTTCAATTAACTTTATACACAAGTAACTCTATACTAAGTAAAGAGTTCAACAACTACTATTAAAAAATGTTTCTCAACAGTGGAGACGGGGCTGTTCAAAATCATTGCATCTCAAAGTGATAATTTCACTTCTATAGATTATATTTTAGGTGCTCTATTAGTTATCACAGATCAGGGAGAACATATGGTACTTGTCCTTTTGGAACGGACTTATATCACTAAGTATGATGTTCTCTAGTTTCATCCATTTTGTTGCAAATGACAGGATTTCTTCTTTTTTACTGCTGTGTAGTATTCCATCATTGTACAGATCCCATTGTTTCTTTACCTAGCCTTCAGTTGACTAACATTTTTCACATGCACATTTTATAATCTTTTCTTTATGTTTTACTGTGGAGAGTTTAACTACCATGTACTTCCTGTATTTGGACATCCCTTTCTTTCTCCAAATCAGGGAAGTTTTCTGTAATTCACTAGTAATTCTGTAATTTCACTAGTCTCTCTTTCCATTCCTTTAAGAACTCCTAAGACCCATATGCTGAGTCATGTAATAGTATCCCATAAATCTCTAATATTATTTTTTAGTTTTCTAATTTCCTCTTCTTTTTTTGATCTTACCATAAAATTTCCAGAGATTGTCTTGTAACGTGGATGCCCTTTCTTTTGCCTCATTGAGTCTGTTGTTGTCTTTCGATCACGTTTTTATTTGATCTATTAAATTCTTCATTTACAATATTTTGTTTTGATTCCTCTTTAAAAATCTCAATTTCATGGGAAAAATTTTCATTCATGTTATGTATGGATGTCTTTAGTTCATGGATTTGTTTCTGATTACTTCTAAGTAATCCTACAATCAGTTTTTTGAATTCCAGTTCTGGCATTTCTTCAGTATCTTCATCCTCACTTTCTAGTATTGAAGTGTTATGTTCTTTGGGAGGCATCATGTTGTTTTCTTTGTTCTTGTTTCTTGAATTGCTACATTTATTTTTAGGCATTTGTGGAGATACTTGGTGTGGTGGTTTTTTTTTTTTCCCCTGTGATGGCTTTTATCTTTGGACTATGCCCCTGTGGCTTAGGAGAGTGTTTGCCATTTCTGTGACTACCCAGAGGCATGTTCTGAGTGTGGTCAGGGAGATCTGTTCAGTGCCCCAGGATGAGAGGAGTATTCAAGGTGACACCCGAATTGGACTTGGTAAATCTCCTCTTCTTTTTTTTTTTTTTTTTTTGTAAATCAGAGGGGTGGTCTATTCAGCTCTGTTGGCATAGTCTCATGCTCACCCCCTCTCCTCCAAGGAGATTAATGCCTGGGCACTAGCCCCAGTGTGTACAATATTCATTTTCAGTGCCACAAGAACCACACAAAGGATCTGTGTAGTCCTTGGTGTGAGCACAGATCCCACAGCAATGACCCTCACCAGGGAATCAGGGAGCCCCGGGTGTGTGGAGCCACCCACAGTGACTGCCCAAAGACCTAGCCATACCCTGCACCCTCCCATGCAGCCACAATGTTTTCACAGTCCCAGTACACAAGGCTCCCATAGTCACAAGCACTCAGCCCCTTGTCAATTCTCCCAGCCAGACTCAGGCAATCCTCTTGACTGGCTGCTGGATGTGCAGACGCAAGCTGATGCAGCTGTTTGGTATGTCCAACACAGTGCCTACCCTCTTTTGGCTAGTTACAGGATGTCAGAGCTGGGTGGTTAGGGAGAGAGAAACGTGTCTTTTTTTTTCCTGTACTTTGGCAGGTACACTGTCCCCCGCACAGGGCTGCAAGCCGGACTCACAGCAGGCTCTTCCATCAGTTGTATCACTTCAGTGGCTTGGGCTGCTGCAGTCTGGTTTCACCCCATTGCAAGGCTGGTGCCGAGGCTCTGGGCTGCCAGAGTCCTGAGTGGTGCACACCCACATCCTCCATGCAGATCCATGGTGTACTCTAACTTGCTTGGAGTTCCCTCTACTGTTTTCTCCCTAACTCTTCCCTGAGATTGCAGTCTTTCCAATTTTTTTAAACTATCTTCCCCTAGTCTAGAGTCGTAAGCTCCTTCCCTATTGCTCCATCTTGAAAACTTGTGGTTTTGGTTTTTGTGCAAAAATTTTTTGAAATTCATGCTTTTTTTTTTACAGTACACATTTTTCATGAAAAAATTTTTAAACACTTTGTTTAGACATGGTCAGGATATAGATTTTGGTCTTAAATGCAATAGGAAAAGGGTGTAACAGGATAGTAGGCAAGGGAGAAAAGGTATCCAATTCACATGTTTAAACAATGGTTGGCAGCTGTGTTGAGGCCAGAGTACTCAGTAGCAAGAATGCAAGGAAAGTGACCATTTAGGATTTTCCAATAGTAGCCTCATGTAGGAGAGTAGAAGAACCTTAAGTGCAGAATTTACACAGAGCTTATGGAAGAAGGTCTGTATTGGGGGATGATTTCAAAGAGGAGGAAAAGGCTGGAGTGAAGGATGACCTACATTTTTGGCTTAAGCTACTGAAAAGGATGGTAGTGACATGCTGAGATAGGGAATGCTAAAAAAATGAATAAATTGGAAATGGAGAAAGAAAATTGAGATCTCTGTTTTAAATTCATTAAAGTTGCTAAGTCGGTATCTGGGCAGTAGACAGTTGACTGTACAGATTTGAGCATGTAGGAGAAAAATATAAATCTGCAAGTCAACATATTGGAATATTTCAAAGCCAATGGACTGGATGAGTACACTTAGGGTGAAGGTGAAAGTAGAGAAAATACATGAGTAGTTGGCAATCTTGCCACCCCTAGCATTTACGTCCCATACATGATAAGACCCAGGAAAGAGAACTGAGAGGGCGGTTAACGAACGAGGAGGAAAATCATCTGAGTGTGGTGTTGTGGAAGGCAGGAGTGACTGTACCAATATGCTACCCAAATGTGGAGCATGATTTACATCCAGGTAAGGAGGTTACTGAAAAATATTCATTCTAAGTAAGTTGTTAATGTGCCTTAGAACAATTGCTAACTACATTAAATACAATGTATTGAATGAATGAATGAATGAATGAGTAGAACAGTGAATGGATGAATATGGAGAAGGTCATGAGAAAAGAGAAATTCTGAGTCTGGCTGTTTACTTCCTCATGGCCTGTGTGACCTTGGGTTCAGTCAAGACATGCGCTCCTTGCCTCAGAAAATACTTTAACATGGTATATTTGCCAGGTCCTCCAGAGAAACAGATTGTAAAGGATGAGACTATAAACATTCATATACCATATAAAGTTTTGGTCAACAATGGACCGCATCTCCAACATTGGTCCCACATTGCCTAGGGAGCTTGTGGTATCTTAGTTTGTATAAACATACTCTATCATATTCACACATGGATGAAATCACCTAATAACACATTTCTCAGGATATATTCCCACTGTGAAGAGATTTGCTGTAAGCAATTGACTCACATAATTATGAAATCTGGCAGAAGAATGATGGATTTTTGGTTTTAGTCTTATTGGCTTGATATCTCCAAAGAGCCAATGTTTCAGTTCAAGACCAAAGCCAGGAAAAAACCCCCATGTTCCAGTTCAGTGGCTGTCTGCTGGGAATCATTCCCCTTACTGTGGAGAGAGCCAGCTTTTTGTACTACTTAGGACTTTAGCTGACTATGTTACACAAGTCAACCAGCTTTACACAATCTATTGATTTATATGTCAGTTTCATCCAGAAGCACCCTCACAGAATAATCTTTGACCAAATATCTGGGCATCTCATGACTCAGTTAAGTTGACACATAAAATTAGCCAGGACAGACAAGCTCAATAACTGCTTAGCTGGAATTTTTCAGACTAGGTTCTTGAGGTGGAAGTGATGCCTAGATTGCTTTAAAAAGTCTTTCTGCATAATACAGTTACTACTCTAGGATGTATAGGTATAAGCAAATGAAACCATCTTAATAACTAATTCAAAAATCATACAGCTGGTATTGCAATTGTGTCATCAACTAGAGATACAACACACACAGAGGCAGACTGACAGGCAAGGGTGGTGTCTGGGAGTACAGTCACAGTTGCAAGGTCAGAGCTAGAGACTACAACTGACCAATTCTAATTAACATGCAGGGTTGCTTTTTGTTTTCTGCTGGCTTTCTCTTTTCTCAGCCCTGAGTCTATCAAAGTGGATTATCTTATTTCACCTAAAGGGCCTTTGGAAAGATCCATGGCTCAGGCTTAGAGGAGCTACTTGTGCGCTCTAACTTGCATCTACTCACTTGTGGGCCTTGTTATTCTCTCTGCTCCAGTTTGGGGGTTCCTCTTCCTCCACTCCTAGACATCACTCATGTGCAGATGCTAATGGACGCCTATAGGTGGCAGCAACCTTCTGAAACAATGGCAGAGGTAAAAACAGCGTTCTACCTTTCACACACTTAGGAGCCCTGAGGCAGGGCGTGGAGCCTTGGTGGATGAATGGTCACACAAGTCATGCGTTTTTCTTTCCAAAGCAAAATAAACAACAACAAAAAATACCATTGTCATGACACACGTTAAACTGTTTTTGTTATTTTCAATAAAACTAAGGCTCAGGGTAGTGGAAAAGAGCAGTAGCAAGTCTTAGCTTATTAAATTTCTGGTTCATTTGCATTCAAAAAAGTTGTATCTTTGTGACTTTGCGTGGAACATATGTCACACTTTTATCAATTTCCAGCTGCTGCAAGCATAAGGATAGAATTAGGCAGTTTACTAGGTCTGTAATCAGTTAAGTACAGATGTACAAATGGATGTATCTTCCCCTACACTTCAGATAAAAATAATTTGGGTGCAATAAATAGAACAGTGAGCCATTCGCCCAAATACAGATGGCTTCCCCTGCCTGATAGAGATGTGTTGCAGAGGTCATTATATGTGAAGGATCAATTACGTCATATCAAACCAGGGTCTTTTACAAGAAAAAATAACTAATACCGCTGCGGCTGAGTTTATCTTAAACTCATTTGATGTTGCTATCTCTCTAACTAGCTCTGTGGGCTACAAGGGCTGATGGAACACTTCGGAAAACTCCATTCACCCTATGGAAAAATCTAACAACCGTCCAGTGCATCAGTTAAGTGTTCCCCTGACTTGAGCAAGCTAGAAAAATAAAGCAAGTATTCTTCACTTAAAACCAGGTGCTAGAAAAAAAATTTTATTTAGCATCTTGAGTCAAAGATCAATACCTTCTAAGTGTCTTCACCCTACAAATTCATGGACTTGCTCCAAATTCTTAGTTAAGGCACAATGATTAAAAAAAAAAAAAGCAACATAAAACTAGTTTAGCAAAACATGCATGGCACCCATTTGTGGATTTCTCCTAAATATTTTATGTTTATTTTTGAATAAGTAATTCACACGCATAGTTTTAAAAAATTAAAAATGCATTAAAAGGAATATAGTGAAAAGACTCCTTCAAATAGCTGCTACACGTCTACAGGTTAACCTTGTCATGAATTTTTGATGTATGCTTCTAGAACAGGAATGCCTACAGATAAAAGTAAATAGATCTCTTCATTTCCTCCCCTTCTAACACAAAAAGGGAAAGCCTTGCTTTTCAGATAACATAGAGCTCAGAGATCTTTCCATATGTATATAAAGTTTTCTTATTCTGTTGCACAGTGGAATTACAGAACATTATTTGACAAATCAAAGTATATTCTGTGTTTTATTGACTTCCTCTCCATTAATAAATATTTAGGCTATTTCCTACCTGTAATTACACATAGTGCTTAATTATTAATCTCATAATACATCTTTTCAATGAGTGCTAGCTTTTCTATGGGATAAATGGCCAGCGTGGAACAGCTGAGTCTAAGTATATGTGCCTTCTTCCATGTCCTTTTGAGTTTCTTCTGACACATTGCATCTTGGAGTTGCTTTTGTAAATGTGGTCTTTGCTTTCATTATAACTTCTAACTGGCTACTCTTCAAACACAGTATATGAAAGCTATTCATTTTCTATATCATAGTTTTGAACCTTCTTAATTTAGTTTGCTATCTTACAACTTTAAAAATTAATGGGATTGGTTTAGTTTTCCAAATACTCAGCTTTTTAAAAATGTTTATTTTTTTAAGATTTATTTATTTATTTGAAAGGCAGAGTTACAGAGAAAGAGGTAGAGAGAGAGATATCTTCCATCTGCTGGTTCACTCCCCAAATGACTGCAATGGCCAAGGCTGGGCTGGGTCAAAGCCAGGAGTCAGGAACTTTATCTGAGTCTTCCAAGTGGGTGTAGCAACACAAGCACTTGGGTCATCCTCACTGCTTCCCTAGGCATATTATCAGGGAACTGGAATGAAAGTGGAGCAGCTGGGACTTGGACCAGTGTCCATATGGGATGCCAGTGTCACAGGTGGCAACTTAAACTGCTAGGCCACAATGTTGGCACCTTCAATATTCAGCTTCATTATCTTTGGTAAATAGTGATATTTTTACTTTTTTCTGTTCTATTTTAAATCTGAATGATTTTACCACATTTAATTATGCAATGAAAAATTAGTGGGCATTCCTGAATTGATCCTGATATGTAATGGAAAGTCTCTAATACTAGATTTTTTAACTGATACCTGTATTTTATCATGTTGAAGAAGTGTCCAGGCCGGCGCTGTGGCGTAGGAGGTTAAGCCTCTGCCTGTGTCGCAGGCATCCCATACAGGTGCCAGTTTGAGACCCAGCTGCCTCACTTCTGATCCAGCTCCCTGGTAATGTCCCTGCGAAAGCAGTGGAAGGTGACCCAAGCGCTTGTGCCCCTGCACCCAAACGGGAGACCTGGAAGAAGCTCCTGGCTCCTGGCTTTGGCCTGGCCCAACCCAGCCATTGCTGCCATTTGGGGAGTGAACCACCAGATGGAAGTCTCTCTCTGTCTGTCTCTTCTCCTCTGTTTTTAACTCTGCCTTTCAAGTAAAAAGAAAGGAAGAAAGAAAGTCTGTACATTCCTACCTTATTGAATATTTCCATCAAGAATGATTATTGAATTTTTAAATGCTTGTAAAGAGTCTGTTGATAATGATGTGATTTGCCTATTAACACGGCAAATCATATTTGTAAATCTCCCAATACTGAATCTTTTAAAAATATTTCTATGCTTAGTCACACTTGACTGTAGTTCTTTCAATGTGTTGTTGGATTTTGTTTGTTAATATATTATTCGAGGTTTTAAACCTGCTACTTACAAGTGAAGCTTATTAATAAGATGACCTTTTTGTTTCAGAATATTTTAGTATGAATCAGTTTGTTTTGAAATTTTTGGCTTTTTTTTCTCCTAATGCCCTGCAATTGTTTCTAAAACATTGTGATGACCTGCATTTTGCTTTAGGGAGAATTTTCCTGAGGAGCTGTCCAGAGCTTTATCATTCATTTCTTCTAGGAGAAACATGCTTTCACAGTTTTTTTTCTATTTTATATGGTGTCATCCTTGGCTAAACCACATTTTTCTGAAAAACCATTCATTTTTTCCAGATTTTCAAATCATTTTCAGAGTTGAAAAGAGTCGTCTCTTTCTTTTCATTTTCTCTGTTATTTTGGTTATATTTGCTTTTTAATTTTTTTATTTATATCAAATTTATGCCCTTGGTAAAAAGTAGGTCCTCCAGTTTATATGTTTCCCTCATAAACAGCTTATGGATCTTTAAAACATTAGCACTGATGTTTTTCTGTTTTCTAATTCATTGCATTCCACTTTTATCTTCATTAAAAATTTACATTGTCATTATTTTTCTTTTTGAGTAAAACACAAAATGTTTTTGTTTTCCATATGTCTGCAATGTTGGGAAAAGTTTATTGTAAACCACACCGCAGTACCCCACATGTTCTTATACGTGATGTTTTTATTGTAACTACATTGTAGTCCAGTAGTATCCCATAGAATTTTCTGTGCTAACGGAAAAATTTTGTTTGTTATAACAGTATGGTAGCCACCAGCCACCTGTGACTTTAAGCACCTGAAATACGGCTAATGTCTATGAATGAGGAACTAAACTTTTTAAAAACATTTTTTAATTTATTTATCTGGGAGGTCAAGTTACAGAGAGAGGGAGAGACGGAGAGAGAGAGAGAGAGAGGTCTTCCATGGGCTGGTTCACTTCCCAGATGATTGTAAGGGCCAGAGCTGAGCTGATCCAAAGCCAGGAACCAGGAGCTTCTTCTGGCTCTCCCACACAGGTGCAGGGGCCCAAGCTCTTGGGCCATCTTACACTGCTTTCCCAGGCCATAACAAAGAGCTGGATTGGAAAAGGAGCAGCCAGGACTAGAACTGGCACCCTGATGCTGGCACCACAGGTGGAGGCTTAGCCAACTATACTTACCACAGCGCTGGCCCCAGTAGGTTTTTAATTTAGTCTTTTAATTTAATTTTAATTTGTCACTTGTGACTAGTGGCAACCACATTGGGCAATGCATTGTATATAGACATTTTCCAATCTTTATTTTTATTTTCTTGTATAATCTAAGAATTCTATAAAGACAGGATTTTTAAAAGACCTTTTAATTATTAAATTATATAACTAGTAGTCTATGGCATTATGATCAGAGAATGTTAACTGTACTTTTTATGGTTTGGGGAATTTAGGATTTCTTTGTGACCCAATGATTAGTTTATTTTCATAAGAAACTGTTTTAAAAAGTTCTATTCTCTATTTTCAGGATAAAATGTTATATAGATATCAGTTAATCATATAAAATTGCTTAAAATTACTCCCTCCATTTTTTTATTTGACTTGACCTTGTCATCTCAGAAAGAGATGAACCAAGATTTCTTGTTAGAATTTGGTTATGTCTACTTCTCCTTGTGGTTCCTTTCATCTCTGCTTCAAGAATACAGCTTCTATTTTATATTTAGTTCAGGGATAGTATCTTCTTATTATCACTTGACTTGGACAGATCAACATTATAAAATGTACTTTTGCTCTGTTCTAGTCTGAATTATACCTTGCCTGACATGAAATAGCTTGTGATCCTTATGTCCTTTTCAAATTGAAATACTAAAATGTTCATACTTTATATTTGTGCTTTCTGAAATTTTTTAAGGAATGTCACTGCTATTGAGCAGAGTTATATTTGGGTTTGATCCAAACATAAATTTTTTATATTAACAGATAAATTGCATTCATTTATATTTATTAATGTGATTGATGTATTTGACTTTAGCTCTACTTATTAGTTTATGTTTACGACTTTTTAAAGATTTATTTATTTATTTTTAAATCAAAATTACAGAGATAGAGAGAGAGAGAGAGATCTTCCATCTACTGGTTTACTCCCCAAATTGCCACAACAAGTAGAGCTGGGCTAGGCTGAAGCCAGGATCCAGGAGCTTCTTCCAGATCTCCCATATGGGTGCAGGGCCCTGAAGATTTGGACCATCCTCTGCTGCTTTTCCAGGTACATTAACAGGGAGCTGGATCAGAACTGGAGCAGCCAGGACTCAAACAGGAGCTCATATGGGATGCTGGTGCTACAGACAGTGGCTTAACCTGCTGCACAGGCCCCAATATTTATGATTCTTCCAATGGTCTTTCACTGTGTACCTGTGAGTAGTACAATCATCCCTGCATATTCAAGGATCTGTATTCCCTGATTCAACCAACTCCAGATCAAAAAAAATTCATAAAATAATTGCATCTTTACATCATCATTTCATAATAATACAGTGCAACAACTATTTGCATAGCATTTACTCTGTGTTATACACTGTAAGCAATTTAGATGTGATTTAAAGTATTCAACAGGATATGTGCAGGTTATATGCAAAGCTTACACCATTTTTTGTAAGGCATTGAAGCACCCGAGGATTTTGGTATCCAAAGAGAATCTTGGAACGAATTACCCAACTGTGTCAAAGAAAAAATGTGCTTTCATCATTTACAGAATTAAATAATTTCTTTAAACAGTCAGTCACATTGTAATTGCAAGTTTATATATGATCACAAGTACTCTATATTTAGATACTTGGTCAACTGTGAGTTTTATTTTGTATAAGGTATAAGGTAGAGGTCTTCATTCATACTTCTGCACACATAGATCCAATTTTCCAACATCATTGTTGAAAAAACTGTCCTTTCTCCAGGAAGTGATTTTAGCTAGCTTGTCAAAGATGAATTAGTTGTAGCTGCATGGATTAGTTTCTGGGGTTTCTATTTTGTTCGTCTACAAGTATATTTTTGTGCTAGTACCAGGCTGTTTGATTATAATAGTCAGGTAGTATGTCTTGAAGTCTGGTATTGTGGTGCCTCTAGCTTTGTTTTTATTGCTTAATATTGTTTTAGCTATGGGCTGGCATTGTGGCATAGTAGGTTAAGCCTCCCCCTGTAGAGTCAGTATCCCATATGGGTGCTGGTTCATGTCCCAGCTCCTCTTCTTCTGATCCAGCTCTCTGCTATGGCCTGGGAAAGCAGTAGAAGATGGCCCAAGTACCTGGGCCCTTGCACCCATGTAGGAGACCCAGAAGAAATGTGTGGCTCCTGGCTTCAGATCAGCCCAGCTCCAGCTGTTGTGGCCATTTGGGGAGTGAACCAGCAGACCCCTCTGTCTCTCCCTCTCTATGTCTGTAACTCTGCCTCTAAAATAAATAAATAAATCTTTATTTTTTTAAAAGATTGCTTTAGCTATTCAGAATCTCTTGTGTTTCCATATAATTTTTTAAATATTTATTTATTTATTTGAAAGTCAGAGTAACACAGAGAGAAGGAGAGGCAGAGAGAGAGAGAGAGAGGTCTTCCACCCATTGGTTCACTCTCCAATTGGCCGCAATGGCAGAGCTGAAATGATCCGAAGCCAGGAGCCAGGTGCTTCTTCCCAGTCTCCCATGTGAATGCAGGTGCCAAAGGACTTGGGCCATTTTCAATTGCTTTCCCAGTGGAGCAGCCAGGTTTTGAACTGGTGCCCATATGGGATGCCAGCAGGGCAGGTGGTGACTTTACCAGCTATGCCACAGCATTGGCATTGGCCCCTCCATATAAATTTTAGCCTTATTTTTTCTGGATCTGAGAATAGTATCCTTAGCATTTTGAATGGTATTGCATTAAATTTGTAAATTTCTTTCAGTAGTATGGACATTTTGATAACATCAATTCCTCCAATCCATGAACATGGGAGATTTTTCCTTTTTTGTATGTTTTTGTTTTCTTTCTTTACTGTTTTGTAATTTTAATTGTAGAAATATTTTACATCCTTGGTTAAATTTATCCCAAGGTATTTACATTTTTTGAAGCTATTGTGAATGGGACTGATCTTACCAGTTCTTTCTCAGTCATAGTATCTTTTGTGTATATAAAGGCTATTGACTTTTGTGTGTTGATTTTTATATCTTGTAGCTTTACAAAATTCTCTTATGAGTTCCAATATTCTCTTAGTGGAGTTTGGTTCCTCTATATATAGGATCATGTCATCTGCAAGCAGGGTAATTTGACTTCCTCCTTTCCAAACTGTATTCCTTTGATTTCTTTTTCTTTCTTAATGGCTCTAAGAAAACTTCCAGAACTATATTTAAATGCATCGGTGAAAGTGAGCATGCTTGTTAGGTTCTGGGTGTTAATGGAAATACTTCCAACTTTTCCTCATTCAATATGATGCTGGCTGTGGGATTGTCATATGTTGCCTTGATTGAGTTGAGGAGTACTCCTTCTATACCCAATTTGCTTAAGGTTTTTATCATGAAGCAATGTCATATTTATGCACCTGGAGAAACACTTGTTGGTATCCCCTCTGAAGTTCTTGGGAATGAGCTCCTGTTTAGTGGAATGCCTGCACCTTCAGGGAATATACAGAGGTGTGTGCTGGGTGGGTGCAGGGAGGTCTGGCCAGTGTTGTGGGTAGGGCAAAAGTCCAGGGTAACACCCACAATATGTGTGGCAGCTTTCTTCTGTAGAGTAGGGGAGAGGGTTTAATCACCCTGGCTGGCATGATCACTGCCTCCGTGCTTCTCTGTGAACTTTTCTGTGCCTGCACCTTCCACTCGCTCAGGTGCATGAACTGCGTGAAGAATTCATGTGTTGCATTGTGTGGCCATGGAGTTCTCCCGGCTTATAACACAGTCCCATGATTCTCACTGTTACAGGATGCAGGGTTCCTGTAGCCACAGGCTGTGGAGGTTCCACTGTTTGCCCTGGGAGCCTCTCCATTCAAAGAGAGAGCTGCTCCATCCCTGAGGTGGGCACCATGTTGAGGATGGGGAGGAGTGCGATGTGCCCTCCACTCACCTAGTTAAGGGGACACTGTACTCTCACCAGCTCTTCCATCTGGACTCAAAGGCAGAGAGGACTGTGGATTCCTTTTTTTTTTCAAGATTTATTTATTTATTTATTTGAAAGTCACAGTTAACACAGAGAGAGAAGAGGCAGAGAGAGAGAGAGGTCTTCCCTCCGCTGGCTCACTCCCCAAAGGGCCACAATGGCCGGAGCTGTGCCAATCTGAAGCCAGGAGCCAGGTGCTTCTTCTGGGTCTCCCATGCGGGTGCAGGGGCCCAAGAGCTTGGGCCATCTTCTACTGCTTTCCCAGGCAATAGCAGAGAGCTGGATTGGAAGTGGAGCAGCCAGGACTAGAACCGGCGCCCATATGGGATGCCGGAGCTTCAGGCCAAGGTGTTAACCCGCTGTGCCACAGCGCCGGCACAGGACTGTGGATTTCTCCCTCTGACAAAAATCCCCAGAGGTACACAGGCCACTGCAGACTCCACTCTTATTATGGGAAGTTGGTGCTTTTCCTATTGATGGGGGAAGGAACTAATATGTCCTCCGGTAAGAGTTAAGTGGGCACCCTGCCCCCTGCCAACACATTGGCACGACTCAAAGTCAGTGGGATCTGCAGGTTTCTCCCTCTGACAACATGCACTAGAGGGGCAGACCACAGCAACCTCCAATTGCCTAATCCTGGGAAGATGGTGCTTTCCCCACTGGGCTCTGGGCACCCTGGTGGGCAGAAAGAGTGATGTGCCCTCTGTTCACAGAGTCAGGTGGGCAACCTGTCCCCTGCCAACTCATCTTCCTGGAAACAAAGCCAGTGGGGACCACAAGTCTCTTCCCCACACAAGGTCACCAGTGGAGCAGAGACTTCTGCAGGATCCCCTTGCCTTGCTTTTGAAAGATGGGCTCCTCACCAGTGCCTGCTGCAGGAGCCACCAGCCACGGGAGTCACTGGCAGTATTCCGAGAGCTGCCGTGTGTCTGTTCAATCTTGGTTGCTCCATGGAGCAGCTCTTTATCCTAGAGTTTCAGTGAAAACCTCTCCAGTTATCTCCCAGGAACACAGATCCTCCTGTTTTTCTGGTATTTTCCTGTGATCAAAATTAGTGTGTCTTTTCTCTACTCGGCCTTCTTGGAATCTCTATATCTCATAAGTTTTGCTCCAGTCTTTTAGTATTGAATGTTGCTCTAAGATATCTAAAGCCAGCCCGACTTGTGCTCCTTTTGGGTGACAATATTTTTGCCTGGATTCCTAAGCCTGCTTAAACATTTTTTTAAGAAGATCAATAATTTCAATAGACTTATGTTTTTTTCCCCTCAACTTCTTCAAATCACTATTTTCTGGTTTCACTCAGCAGGCAGAATAATAGCTCCCATTTTCTTTAAATTATACCTTTGCATACTTTTCTATTCAGTTTTCCTTTGAGATCCCAATTTGTGTTGGATCTATCTTGCTTGTTTTTTGTGTCTATTATTTTTTCTCTAATGCTTTGTAACTATTTACTATAGTTTTTTTTTTATCTTTTATTTAATGAATATAAATTTCCAAAGTACGACTCATGGGTTACAATGGCTTCCCCCCCCCACTATAGTATTTTATTCCATTTGTCATATTTCTATCCTTTGTGACTCTTTTCTTCATCTTATTGGCTTCTATTTCTGCTCACTGAATCTCCTTTTCATTTCTGTGATGGTTTTGCTTTTCTTTTATTCCTTTTCCAAGTTCTGCCCATCTATACTTTAAAATCCACAGTCATCCACTGTATTCTCTCTAAATTCTTAAATTTCTAAGCTCTTTAAAATCATGACCAAATGTTTGGTCACAGCTTCTTCGCTCAGTGATACCCCATTTTTGACAAAAATCTGTATGCATTGGAAAGCTTTGTCTATCTTTCCCACACTTTCATTTACAATTTCTTTTGAAAATCTATCATTGAAAAGTTGGGCTTTTTTCATGACCCAGTTGTTAGCACAATAGTTCTATAGGTGGAGAGGAAACAGGATAGGTTTCCAATCTTCACAGTGAAGGCTTCCTTTCCCACTGCTACAGAAACTGAATGCTCCCTCCGGATACGGTTCTCAGGGAAGCAGAATTTCCATCTTTCCTCTGCACTCCAGAGACTCCTCTGAACCAGAGTGAGTCCAAGGTTCTTTCTGCCTCCAGCTTTCCTCATCCGGGAACGACACATCCATCACTGCAAACAAGAGGTGCAGCTCTTGCATTGCCCGATCATCAGCAATGGGTCTCCCTGAAGTTATGCTCTTACGGTTCCACTCTATGCCCTCTGCACTTGGTATTTTCATTTCCTCGCATCTGTTTCTGCCTAACTATGAGTTTTCGAAAGTCCCTACAGGTATTTTGAAACCTGCAGACGATCTGACAAAGACATTTCACGGACTATTGAATTTGCACAATTTAAAAAATTCTAGTTGTTTTTGTCGGCTTTTACAGGAAAAGAGGAAGAAGGCACTGATACAGTTGTGTTCAAACGAAAGTCTCTTCCAAGTGTTTGATGGAATGTCTAACTCCATCATCCTATTTTCTCAAGTTCCCTCACATGCTTTTTTTAATCTACATACAACTTTTATTTTTTAAAGCTTTATTTATTTCAAAGGCAGAGTTACAGGGGGAGAGAGAGAGAGATACAGAGAGAAATTGTCCATCCACTGATTCACTCTCCAGATGGCTGCAACTGCTAGCCTTGGGCAGACTGAAAACAGGAGCTAGGAACTTCTTCTGGGTCTCCTATGTGAGCAGAGGGGTCCAAGCACTTGGACCATCCAATGCTGCCCTTCCAGACACATTAGCAAGGGAACTGGATTGGAAATAGAGCAGACAGATCTTGAACTGGCACCCATTTGAGATGCTGGCATTGCAGCTGGAGGCTTAACCTGCTATGCCACAGTACCGTACTGATTAATTTTCAAACAATACTTACGCAAAATGCTAAATATTGATTTTAAGGAAGTTTATGATCTGCTGAGATCACCTGCTTCTTTCTGTCACCAACTAATACATCAAACAATAGAATAAGAAAAGCTAACAGTGAGTCCTAAAGTTAGCTTGAAAGTAGTATACCATACCAGTCACTATTTTCATCAAAACAGACAAGAAAACAGCAAGCTACTCGAGTTGTGGTTTCAGCTCTCTCACTTCCTGTGTGCATGCACAAGAACCATCTGCCCTCTCTGACTCCCTGCCTCTACTTCTATAAAAGGAGAGGTCTGTGTTCTCTAAAGCTCCATGGTGTCTTGAGACTCCCTCCACTCAAGGACTAACGCTTACATACTGTATTCAGAACTGTAGGCGTCCATCCCAACACATGAGTGAACCTCAACGATTTTATCTTCTGCTTGCCCTCCCTTAGCCTGCCTTTATGTCTTCTGGGGGCTCCTGTCTCTGTTAATTGACTTCAGTCCTGTGCCTGTTCTCATCTCCTTGTCTCCATCCTTATGATTAATGATCTATTAAGGTCACTTTTCTGTTTCCAGTGTAATTTCACACCTGCCCTATTTTCGGGATTTGGTTGGACTCTAGGTGCTAAAACTACTCTAAACTCATTCTCCTGTTGAGCTTCAGTTCTCGGAAGTCCAGCTAAGCACACGGCTCTCCCGTGTTTCCCTGCTGACTCACAGCTCTCTAAGTCTGTAAACCCACACATTTTTTTTCTCTAGCAGTGGCTCAGCACTTAACCAGTGCCTCATAGGAGGTGCAGATGGTATTTCCAGTAATGAGGATTTTGTTTCTCTTTGATTCAAATTCGTTCTTATGTAAAGATTTCTTCCTTTTGGAGACAAACTAATTTTTCTTCTCTAGTTTTTTGCCTATGATTTATGTTTACTTCCATAGTGTGATGCTGGTTTCTAGAAAATTCTTTGGCTCTCACTGTCTCTCACAAAAAAACCACACACACATACACAATGTACACACCTCACAGGAAATGGAAACATAGATATTTGCTTCTATTATTAGTTCTGAAATGAAGATTTAAGTTTGGGGATATATTTGTGCTACTTGGATTTTCTATCTCGGGAAATGAGTGTATATATCTACTTTCCCCTCCCCCCAGATTCTTTTCAAAAACAGATCTTGAACAAGTAGAAGTCAAACCCTCCCTGAATATAATTCTTGGAAGTCAGAAATCTCAATTGTGTTGTTCACCCATGAAAGGCTTGCAGTGCTAAATAGTTTATCTCCATGACGACTAGAGGAGCTAGTTTTTTTTTTTTTTCCCTGCTGTATTTTCTTTTCTTTTTTTCTGACTTCATATATATAATAATTAAAATTGAAAGTATGGATCTCAACACCCACAGTCCTGGGTCAGTATCAGGATACAGTTCGCATATGCCTGGGGTGGGTAGCCTCTACAAGTTAGGCCATTGGGGTTTCAAGAGCTTTTGTGACTTTGATTAAAATCTGGCTTCTCAGTTGCTCTAACTATGTAACTTTAAGCAAATTAACTTTTTAAGTCTCTTGTATTTAAATGTCTTATGTGTAAAAATTTTAAAAAGTTTTATCTCAGGAAGACCTGAAAGTGTACATTGGATTATATATCAAACATTTCCCAACAGAGTGTCTGGGAATAGTTGCCTGTTGCTGTTTCCTACGCCATCAGCTCCCCAAGGGGAGGCAGGCCGCCATCTCTCGCATTGTTGGTGGCAAATCCCTGCTACAGCGTCAGAGACGGTTGGCCCATTTAGCCAGTGACTTGTGGCAAATCTCATTCCTTCACAGAAGCCACCTGCCTCTGTATGCTGCCTTCACAAAAGGGAAATGCACTCCTTCACCACGTAGTTGTCAACGTAGTGACTGGCAGGATAATTGGGCTGGCTGCTAAGTCTAACTTGATATTGTGTGACAGAAAATGTGTGGAACAGCAGTCTGTAAAGAGGACTGTATACCTTGTGTGTTTGGGAGCCTCAAGGAGAGCCATTCAAACATATATAGAGTAAAAAAAAAAAAGTGGAATGGGATAACTCAGAGCTACTGGAAATCCAGAATTCTGGGCAAAACCCGCATGAGTTAGAACAGAAATGTCTGCCAAATCAGTACAGCAATCTTTAACAGCAACCGCAGCAACAACTGGGACAGATTGTTGGATAATGTGGATACTAGTGACTCAATTTCACAATATTATTGTGCTGTTTATTTTCAGGCACTTCTCTAGTTTGTACAAAATTGAAATAGATTTTTTTGCTTTATTTAGTTATAAATGTGGTGAATACTCATTGCCCAAATTGGTCATATGTTTAAAAAATAGAAAAAAACTAAAGATAAAAGACAGAAAGAGAAAAAGAAGAGAGGGAGGCCGGCACTGTGGCACAGCAGCTAAATTCCTGGCCAGTAGTGCTGGCATCCCATGTGGGCTCTGGTTCAAGTCCCGGCTGCTCCACTTCCAATCCAGCTCTCTGCTATGGTCTGGGAAAGCAGTAGAAGATGGCCCAAGCCCATGGGCCCCTGTACCCATGTGGGAGACCTGGAAGAAGTTCCTGGCTCCTGGCTTCAGATCGACGCATCTCTGGCTATTGCAGCCACTTGGGGAGTGAACCAGCAGATGGAAGACCTCTCTCTCGCTCTCTCTCTCACTTTCTCTCTCTCTGCCTCTCCTTCTCTCTGTATGTAACTCTGACTTTCCAAGTAGAAAGCAATAAATCTTAAAAAAAATAAAAGAAGAGGGGAAGGGAGAGGTGGAGGAAGGAAGGGTGGAAGGAAGAGGGAAAGGGAGGAAGGGGGAAGGGAGGAGGGAAGAACATGAGGAAAGGAGGAAGGAATAGAAGAGCAAGGAAAGAAAGTCAAGAGATGCATGTATGCCACCCCACTCATGGGCATAAAGCCGTAACATACAGAAACAATTTTATGAACCATACCTGGATAACTTGACTGATTTTTACGTGTCTTGGTCTGTTAGGGTTGCTATAACAGAATATTATCTCCTGGGTGGTTTCCACACAGCAGAAACGTGGAAAGTCCCGCATCAAAGCACCAACAGATTCTCTGCAGTTTTGACCTAATGCTTATTTTTGAATTAAAGACAATTGAGAAAGAAACATCAGTTACAAGAAGGGCTCCCCGACCTTCCTCTTTATGAAGAATAGGACATAAATTTCCCATGAGAAAGATGCCCTGTTGGTACCAGAAAGACAAGAACATTCTTATCCTTAAAGACATTGAACTGATGCTGAGATAAGGCTATTCCAAAAAATGAACTAAAGTAACACTCACCTTTCATTAATTTCTCTCATATATATATTTTTTTTTTCAGGCAGAGTGGACAGTGAGAGAGAGAGACAGAGAGAAAGGTCTTCCTTTGCCGTTGGTTCACCCTCCAATGGCCGCCGCGGCCAGCGCACCGCGCTGATCCGATGGCAGGAGCCAGGTGCTTCTCCTGGTCTCCCATGGGGTGCAGGGCCCAAGCACTTGGGCCATCCTCCACTGCACTCCCTGGCCACAGCAGAGAGCTGGCCTGGAAGAGGGGCAACCGGGACAGAATCCGGCGCCCCGACCGGGACTAGAACCCGGTGTGCTGGCGCCGCAAGGCGGAGGATTAGCCTAGTGAGCCGCGGCGCCGGCCATTCTCTCATATATTTCTTTATCACTCTCTGGCAGCCAACCAGCCCACTCAATGCCCCCCTCCCATTTTTAATTTTTTCATGTAAATACAATTTATCATTCTTTCTTTAAAAAGTCTATAAGTTTGCATGCCTGCTCACATCTTTTAAAAAATTTATTTATAGGGGCCAGCGCTGTGGCACAGCAGGTTAAAGCCCTGGCCTGAAGCACCGGCATCCCATGTGGGTTCTGGGTCGAGTCCCGGCTGCTCCTCTTCTAATCCAGCTCTTTGCTATGGCCTGGGAAAGCAGTAGAGGATGGCCCAAGTCCTTGGGCCCCTGCGTTCACGTGGGAGACCTGGAAGAAGCTCCTGGCTCCTGGTTTCAGATCGGTGCAGCTCCAGCCATTGCAGATGAAAGATCTTTCTCTCTGTCTCTACCTCTCTCTGTAACTCTGTCTTTCAAATAAATAAAATAAATATTTTTAAAAAATTATTTATATATTTTATTTCAAAGACAGAGAGATTTTCCATCCAATAGTTCATTCCCCAACGACCACAATATCTGGGGCTAGGCCAGGCTGAAGCTGGGAGCTGGCAACTCAATCCAGGTTTCACACATGGTTAGCAGGAACCCAATTAATTGAGCCATCATCTGCTTCCTCCCAGGGCACTCATTAGCAGGAAGGTGGAATTGTGAGCAAAGCTGGGACTGAAACATGAGTATTCTAATATATGATAGAGTCATTCCAACCAGCAGTTTAACCACTGGCCCACAGAAATGCCCCCATTCACTTCTTTGGATTTTCATTTCTTAGATGTAAAGATCTCCGTATGCATGAAAAAGCACTAGCATCAAATAAGATGTGTGTGCTTTTCTCTTGTTAACATTTTTTTCAACTTAATTTTAAGGTGATAGAGGAAGTCTTTCCTCCCTCAGAAAAGAAGGGGAGGGATGGAGGGAGAGAGAGAGGAAAGATAAAAAAGAAAAAGATAAACCAAATCATTACTGATAGACACTCAAGAGTCAGACAGTTGGCTTTTGTTGATTTATATTATCCGTAAAAACTGGCAGATTTGCTCAGCACACGGTAGCTGAGCCCAGGTAGTCTTCCTGAAGGGGCATAGAGTGTGACGGAGAAACACCCCATTGAGGTGTGTGTGTGAGAACTGCTCTGAAAGAAAACAGCTAAGAGTGCTGAAAGAGCCACTGTGACAGACTTGGTGGGGCATGGGCACCAGAGTGTCCTGGAGAAGGTAACGTTTGTCTGAATTTTTAAAAGACAAAGATAAGCTGCTCAGATAAGTGAGAAAAGGGAAAGGAAAGGGGTTCAGCCAAAGAAACAGCTGGAGGCACTGAGAATTCCAAATGAGTGCTTCCTTCCCAGAGCAGTTCCATTAGGGCTGTTGTGTAGGGCGTGAGAAAAGAGCTGAGAGAGGTGCAGGGGCAAGATCATAGAGCAATTTGTTATCCTAAAAGTTCTTATTTTTTTCTCTAGTGCATGACACATCGGGCTGCAGAATTAGAATGTTCTAGAATGTTCAGTATTTAGAGTGCTCCAAATTAGCAACTTCATGGTATGCAGACATCAGAGCACTTCCACTATTACTGTAATGTGTTAAAGTATGGGGAAAGTGCCAGTTCGGTCAGTTGAATCATTGTTGTTCTGTCCATAGATAGGCTAATGAAAATAATGCCACTAAGACAGAGCAATTTTCCAGTATATGGGAAGAAGGCAACATGGCATACTAGCTAAGAGATGAACTCTAAAACTGAGTTACCCAGGTTCATATCCCAGTTCTACCATTAGGCTCTGTGTTCCTAAAGAAAAGACTGTATCTTTAGGCATCAATTTTGGCAACTGTAGAATAGAGAAAACAGCACCCCTTCCCTCTAATATTAGGAGGGTTGGTAAGTAAATTAATACAAGACACTCATTATCTCCCCCATGGCTTTGAATGAAGCTCAAAGGAATTCTTAACCACTTGCCAAATTGCCAAGCAATTTTATATGATGATATACAAGTACATGGGAAATACCTACTAGTTCAAAATAATTAGGAACTAAATCCATTTTTGCTTATAAAATGAAATTTTTAGAAACATACAAAATAAAATTTGCTTATAAAATGAAATTGGTGAAATATCCTCAGGACTTCCCACCCTTGAAGGATACCTTGTCTTTATTTCCTTGGCTGATCTTCTATGGGTACTTACACTTTCTGCTCAGGATTTTTCTCTTTGCTCTTGTTCAGCAACAATAGTCTCTTAGGCATTCTGTCAGCTATTCAAATGCTTCCCCCATTGTTATGTATTCTTACAGAAGAGGGCTCCATTACTCTAGGAACCCTTCATGGGCTCAGACTTCATTCAGTCTCATTCATGAAGTACTTGCTCCATTCTTCCTTTATGCCTCTCCACTCCCTAGCAACAACAATGCTATGCAAGGTGGAAATGGTCAAAATTAAATTTTATCTGCCATGCGTAACTTGCTTAGATTAAATAGTTGATCTCTGGCTGGCTGAATTCATACAGACTGAGCCTCTGGACACCTGAGTGCTTCTCCCTTTTCTTCTTTGTAAAATGCAGAATCCATGGATTATTAAAATACATTTGCAGTAGCTAGAGTCATGCGCTGTCCAGTGCAACAGAAGTGTGCTTAGTGCCCTCATATTTTTCACCCTGACATGTCTTTCTCCTGCTTTTGAAGCTAGTTCTTCGGAGGGCTCATCCCTACTCCAACCGCTATAGCTGTCAGATCAAATGATGCTTTATCATGTGAAACTGTTAAATGATGCAACTTCCAAGGCCATTGAGTATCCCTGGAAGGATTCGAAATCTAGTCTATGCCTAAATTACCAAGAAAAATGGTTTTATCTTTTTTCACGTTTTATGCTAATTTTTCTTAGGAATTATATATTTTTTTCTAAAACCTAAAAATGGAGTTACAGTATATTTTCATTTTATCTTGATGAAGAAACAGCCTCTGAAATCAAAATTCATGAAGAGGGTGTGCACATTGTGGTATAAGTGGTTTAAGCCACTGCTTAGGATACCTGTATCCCATATCAGAGTGCCAGTTTGGAGGTTTTAGTCTCAGCTCCTCCACTTCCGGTCCGGCTTCCAGTCAACATGCCTGGGAAGGCAGCGGATGATGGCCCAGACACTTGTGTTCCTGCCACCCACGTGGGAGACCAGACAGGTTTCCTAGTTGCTGGTTTCAGCCTGGCCCAGCTGCGGAATTTGTGGAGTACACCAAAAAGAGGGAAGATCTCCCTCTCTCTGCCTTTCAAATAAATAAATCTCTTTAAAAAAAGAAAAAGTTCATGAAGACAGAAATGCAAGTTGCTTTTTTCAGTGTTACTGAAACCAAGTTCCCATACAGTGCCTCTGATGTAAATATTCTCGGGCCCTTGTCTTTGTATTCTCTCCTTAGCTTAAAGTTCCTTTGCCCTCCTTTGATGATTGCAATTCAACCCATTAACTCTGAATTGAGGGAGCCAGGTGCATTGCGTTCAGCTGACTCCACAGGGTGTTATATCACAAGTTATTTAATCTCCTGCCCAGATAACGTTTTGATTTTAGGTCTTGTCTTGAGGATTTTTTTCAGGAACCTAGGCCCTGAGCAAACAAAGTTAACAGTCACCTACACATAGCCTCCAGAATGGTCAGAGTCCACTTCACAGTCATTAAAATTCCCGAAAGAACACAATGGCCGCCCTGCTGCAGACCAACCAAAGGAGGGCCCCAAGCATGGCAGACTAACCAGACACCCGCACACAAGCAGAACACGCTCTTCTCAACCCCATCTTACCTGACCCTTAATCCCTCGGGGATTTGGGAATTCAGAAATAGCTCCCCAAAATTCCTTAATCTGCATTCTGCAAAAATAAATACCTACTTTCTTCCACCCTGCTGATGTCAGTGACTGGCTTGCTGCATGTTGCAGTGGTTTTTTAGGGGTTCTACAAAATTACTACTAGCATTTCTATTTTAATACCATCTTCATGTAAAAACCTGGAAACCTCTTTACTTGGGTTGCATAACAAGTCTCGGCATGTATCTGTTCGGTGTAAATATTATTCAACCCAATTCTCCCCGCTGGATGAGCAGGATGAGAAACACAAGAAAATATGTGATTTGTTCCTTCTGTAATGGCAATGCTTGCATTTTTACCATGATACATAACAGCCTTTGCTGTCTGTCAGCTAAAGAATCAAGCTTTAATAAAATGTAAAAGACTATAATCTTCTTATTGATAGGAATATCCTGAGTTTATGCCAATGAGATAACTCCTAGTGGGTCCTCACTACCCTTTTTGTTTGTTTGATTTTTAAACATTTTACTAAAATACAGTATACATACCAAGAAATGCACTGAAATATACAGATACATGGTCCTCTTATGACATTCATAACCAACACCAAAATTAAGAACAACTATTACTAGTATCCCAAGAGTCCTCATTATTCCCCCTTCTCCATTTCTTTCTTTTTTAATGTGGGGAAGAAGAGCATATTTTATTCACATGGTATGACTCAGTGAAGCATTCTTTATAACTATATACCAAATAATCTGACATCCACACAATTGTTAAACTTGCTCCATTACCACAAATAAGAGAAAACATGACATTTGTCTTCCGGGCTCTGGCTTATTTCACTTAGCATAATGAGCTTTGTCTTCCAACCCTTTCAAGAGAAGGGTTGGCCATACCACAAAGACCAAGCAGGTGATGAAAGAGTTGGAACTTTCAGCTACACCTCCACCCTATGGGACTTACATGTGGACTGGAGATGGAGATTAGTCAAGTGGCCAATGACTTAATCAATACCTGTGTAAGGCTCCTTGACCACCACCTATATGAAAATGCTGCACACTGATGTTCAGAGAGCTTCCTGGCAGATGAACACACTGCTATGCAGGGAGGGTGGACACCTTGACTCCACGGAGACAGAAGCCTGGTATCCTCCCAGAATTTAGCCTATGAATCTTTAATTTGTATCCTTTTTGAAAAATGGTCATCATATGCATACCTCTTTCCTCATTTCAGTGAGTCATTCCACAAATTATCAAACCTGAGGAGGTGGGGAAAGCTCCAAATGTATACTCAGCTGAGCCGGAGTGCAGACGGCTGCAGATGCCTCGTATCTGTGGCTGCCATCTGAAGTTGGGAAGGCTTTTGCCCTTGACCTGTGCGTCCTACCCAGAGTTAGCACAAGTGTCAGAGCTGAATTGCATTTCATGACATTCAGTTGGTACTAGAGTCTTCATTTCAGCGTACACTTCCTAACTCTGGGTTTAGGGATCTCATGTTGGGGGTTTGAAACCAGGCATAGTGAGAGTATTCACACCATGGGAGTGGACCAACACCACAAGGCAGGACCTATTCTCCCTCTGTCTGAGAACTGGCTGGTAAACATTTATTAGCACAATGCTGTTTTAGAACCATTATTCTGTGTCATTAAGTGCTTATTATGAAATGCTTAGGGTGAATAGAGTCTGAACATATGAGAACTCCTCCCGGTTCACACCTGCACCTATTAGACCAAGCCCAGTCCATGAGTGAGAGGCAACCCTTCCTTCCTAAAATCTCTTTACACACTCCAACTCCCGTATCAGTTGTATTCAACCTTTGTGTTACACTAAGCTCTCACTAAGCAACATTCTACTTAAGAAGATAATCCTGTTATTTAACAAGCCAAGGGGAAACCATATTTATTTCTTCATGTATGTGTCTTCCTTTTCCATTTTGAATTATTAAATTTATTCCATATTTTTAGTTGTGAATGGATCTTGCTCATATCTTAACATCGCTTTACCTCAACTTCCTTTCTGGGAACTTACAGAGAAGTTCCCTTTCTTTAGTCTTCAGGAAATTCCCTTAAATGTTATGAGTGTTCTGAGATAATTAATCTACCAGTACAATTCCCACCTGAAGCTCCCCTTTAACTTTGTTCTAATTTGCTTGATATTTCTGCCTTCCTGACCCACAATTCACTT
Organism: Oryctolagus cuniculus; assembly: GCF_964237555.1. Taxonomy (NCBI): domain Eukaryota; kingdom Metazoa; phylum Chordata; class Mammalia; order Lagomorpha; family Leporidae; genus Oryctolagus; species Oryctolagus cuniculus. The sequence continues at coordinate 76,395,801 of NC_091444.1, read as the reverse complement.
AAGAACATGAGCACACACACATCATCATCCCAGAAAACCACAGGTTGAGAAATCTCTGACCCTTTTCAAGCGCAGTTTCTCACTCATCATTTAAAACAGAGGCTCAACTTTCCCCTGCCATTAGAATTTAGGATTCAGTTACATTCTTAAGGGATATAATTGGAATTTTTGCAATAGATTTGCAGATGTTAACTTTCCTAAAGTGATGAATCATACTAAAATTTAATCAGGGTATTGAGGGTGAAGAATCAGACTTACGCCCACCCTAACACTTCCCTGGGAGTTATTAATCTCTTTGAGTCTGATACTTTGCCTATAAAATAATTATGAAGAGAGAGACTTATTTTGCATAGTAGGTAAGAAAAGGCAGGCATGTTGCTTACCATAGTACTTGGTACGTCAAACTTAATTTACACAATAGCCATAACTATTATTTGTGTTAGAAATCTAATTGTTGGAGCCGGCGCCGTGGCTCAATAGGCTAATCCTCCACCTTGCGGCGCCGGCACACCGGGTTCTAGTCCCGGTTGGGGCGCCGGATTCTGTCCCGGTCGCCCCTCTTCCAGGCCAGCTCTCTGCTATGGCCAGGGAGTGCAGTGGAGGATGGCCCAGGTGCTTGGGCCCTGCACCCCATGGGAGACCAGGAAAAGCACCTGGCTCCTGGCTCCTGCCAGGATCAGCGCGGTGCGCCGGCTGCAGCGGCGGCCATTGGAGGGTGAACCAACGGCAAAGGAAGACCTTTCTCTCTCTGTCTCTCTCTCACTGTCCACTCTGCCTGTCAAAAAAAAAAAAAAAAAAAAAAGAAATCTAATTGTTGGGGCTGGCATTGTGGCAAAACAGGTTAAGCCACAACCTGCAATGTTGATATCCCATATGGGCAATGGTTCAAGTCCCAGCTGCTCCACTCCCTATCCATCTCCCTGCTATTGTGCCTGAGAAAGCAGTGGAGGATGGTCCAAGTCTTTGGGCCCCTGCTATCCATATGAGAGACCCAGAAGAAACTCCTGGCTCCTGGCTTTGGACTGGCCCAGCTACAGCTGTTGCAACCATTTGGGGAGTGAACAAGTGGAAGGAAGATCTGTGTGTGTGTGTGTGTGTGTGTGTGTCTGTGTCTCCCTGTCTCTCTCTCTCTCTCTCTGCAAATTCTGCCTTTCAAATTAATAAATACATCTTAGAAAAAAAAAGAAATCTTATTTTCAAACAAATGAGGAGAGGGAAATGGCTTAGTGGAGAACTGGATACATCATGAGATTTGGAAAGATAGTCTGTACTCTCTTAACTGTAAAGATCTATGATGCATGGTTTCTTTTCAGAATTAATTAATTAATTAATTTTATTTGAAAGGCAGAGAGAGAGAGAGAGTCAGACATAGATAAATAGATAGTAAGAGAGAGATCTTTCACCTGCTGATTTATCACTCAAATACCTGCAATAGCTGGTACTGGGCCAAGCTGAAGCCAAGAGCCAAGAACTCAATTAGGGTTTCCCACATGGGGGACAGATATTCAACTACTTGAGCCATCACCACTGGCCCCCACGGTACACACTAGCCGGAAGCTGGACTTGGGAGTTGAGCCAGGACACAAACCCAGGCCATCCAAAATGGGATACAATTGTCCTAAAGCAATAGTTTAACCCCTATGCCAAATGTTCACTCCTGATTTCTCTTAAAGAAGAAAGAACTCACTTCCTCTCATCAATAGTTGTGTTATGACAGAAAAATAGCATTTTAAACCTCACACATTTGAAGAACTGGAATTCCTAAGGCATTTTTAATTTCTAAGTAGACATGCTTTTCAAGGAGAATTCTCAAAGCACCTGTGGTATTAAGCGTTTCTCTTTCAAGCGAGCAGCATGGTTTCTTTAAGGCACATCCTTCTGCATCACACATTGCCACGGTGATTTTTTCTGATCCCAACATGTGTTCTTACATCGTGTTTAATTTAGGAAGATTATAACCAATGATCAGCCCTCGCTCCCACCTGGATTCCTCATCATCTGTATTGTTATATAAAGCATTTGAGGTTTTCGCACTTCAGACTTTAGAAAGTATTTCTGATTACCATTTATGGCTCAGAAAGGCTGAGGATCATTCATTTTCATAATCGTCTTCTTTTCCTAAATTGTTACTAATGTCCCATAAAGTTTCTTTATCAATGTCCATTTCCCTGATAGACATAAGTCCTATATATGAAGGTAAGTCCTGAGTTTGTATTATTTACTAGGTACTCTCAACAGTTCACAAAATGCCTAGCACTTGCTGGGCACTATCTATTAATAATGGAACTCTCTGTTTGTCCTACTCCATTGGGTGAAAGCAGCGATATAAGCCACAGGGATAAGAACCAACCTTTCAGTCCTACCGCATCTGCATTGCTCTGCATCCTGGAAGGTGTTACTTATAAATTCATAAACTGACTTTGTTCAGGCTCCACACCCCCCATGACTATGGGGAATGTTTTAGGAATCTTCAATCAAAGTAAATGATGTCTTAATTTTTAGGCTGAGATTAAAGTGTTGAAGAAAGATGCTGATTTTCTTCTTCACCAACACCCTGGCTCTCATCTCTTCTGCCCTATCCCACTTCCTTGAGAGGATGGAGAGGAACAAAGGAAGAAGCGTATTCGGAAGATTCACACTGGACTGGGGGCCTTTCCTCCACTTAAACAATGAAATGAACGAAAACTATCCCCTTGGCAGCCTAACATCCTGCCCGGTGCTAACCTACACATACAGCAGCAGTGGATGGACATGACCAATAAAAACAGAAGTCTGTTCATTGCATATGTAGCTCACTTGGGTTGGAGGAGTTTGTAGAGGAGAGAAAAGCAGAGTGGGACAGCAGCAAAGGCTCTTTGTCCAGCCATGCTAAGCATCCCCACAGAAAGAAAACTGCCCTCACCCCAGTATTACATTTGCTGGAGTGATTTTTTTTTAAAAAAATGTTTAAATGAAGACAATTCTTCAGTTTCCCCTAACGGGCAATTTACAAAGACTAGGACTTTTCATGTATTTTAATGCTCTTGTAGCTGGGGGCTTCTGAAAATTTGGTTATAAGCAACCCTTAGAATTATGTTGGGGTTATCATTTTGCTTTGACGAATGACCATGACTGGAAAAGTAAAGACAAACAGAACTAACAAAATGATACTCCTTCCAAGAGGATAAAAAAAAAAAAACAAAAACAAAACAAAACAAAAAAAAAAAACAACTCTCAATCCTCAGAACCTCTGGGAAGAAGGGCTCTGAAAGAGAGGTGTCAAATGAAGGTATCAGATCTTGGCACATCAGAGGAAGATCTTCATCTGAGAGGCTGCAAAATTGTAATTGGAGAAATTCAGCCTGGAGTCATCTCGCCAATTTCACATTGGTGCATCAGAGAGCTTGGGTTTGTCCAGTAACAACAGCAAAAATATTTCCTTTTGTTTCTCTCTTTTCCCCTTGCTTCCTCCCTTTCTCTTTTCTTTTCTCCATCCCTTTCTGAAATTTGAACAATAAAATCATTATTAATTCCCAAAAGAGTTTCCTTAAAACTCTAAGAAAATATAATGCCTCTTCTGTTTATACAGAAAATTGCAACTATGTGAAATCAGGTTCTTTGGGGGAAAATAACTGGTTTTACTTTATAATTAATTAATAGCTCAGTGGATGGCATTGTCTTTTTTTTTTTTTAAAGATTTCAATAAAAACAAGGATGACTTCAGCTCAGGAGCATCATATAGTGGAAGTGGGCAGGTTAACATAATAGACAGGGAAAGATCTCTGAAAATGTGTGCTTAGGTAAGCTTGGCCAAGATATGTTAGCAGCCTTGGAAAAATGACTCCCACCCAAAACCATTACCCCTTGTCTGCCACACATGAATCCCAGCTCCATCACAGCAAAATGGAGATATTGAGCTGTGGGTTTCAAACTGCTCCCCCAAAGATGTGAAGATGCCTCCTCAGGGGCTGTTTCGAAGAAGTAAGAAAGGAAAACCAAATCAGCATGCGTTGCCCTGAGCAGCACCTCTGCCTGGGATATTTCTGTGTAGATTTTTATTTGAACAAAGGATGTCTCCGTTACAAAAAAGCCTGAAAACTACAGCTTAGCTGATTGCTAACTATCCTCCATTTGTGAAATTAAAAAGAAAGGCACGTGTCCTCAAAGAAAGGTCCTATATCAAGGAACAAGAAGATATCCATCATCTGCTGGCTCTGTGATTTCTGGGCGGTTGGCTGATCTATAAGACGCATGATGATGTTAAGTAAGCTGCATGATGATGGAAGTCAACCAAATGAACTCTCAAAGTCCCATTCCAACTTTACTTATCGGTGATTCAATGGTACTCAATTATTTTCATAATAGCAAATAAGTCCAGATGCTACTATTTCCTTCCATTGGAATGCAGACAAATAGGCGGCTTGTCCTCAACAGTAAAGACATGTCCAGAGACCAGACAAATGCAACTGCAACATTGAAATGCTCTTTTCTCCCCCCAAGTTTAAAAGCAGAATTACTATACACTCCAGAAACTTGACTTCTAGATATTCCTGCAAAAGAATTAAAAGCAGAATCTCAAAAAACTATTTACTGACCTGTGTTTGTGGCACCATTATCACAATAGCCAAAAGGTAGAAGCAACTGGGTGTTCATCAGCAGATAAACGAATAAACTAAAGGTAGTGTACATAGACAATGGGGTTGCTTCTCAGTCTTTTGACTACGATCAAGTGCACAGATGATGAAATAGTATTCAGTCTGAAAAGGAAGAGAATTCAGACATGTGCTACAACATAAGTGAGCCGTGGGGATGTTACATGACATGAAATAAGCAGCCATAAATACTGTATTATTCAACTTATATGGGGTACCAAGAGACGGAAGACAGAGACAGAAACTAGAATCATGGTTTCTGGGGGCTAAGAGGAGAGAGGAATGGGGAGTTAGTGTTTAACAGGTGTAGAGTTTGAGCTTTACAAGTTGGAAGGAGATGTGGAGATGGGTTGTGGTGATGGTCACACAATCATGTGAATGTATTTAACACTGTCAAGCTATACACTTGTAATGATTAAGATGCTAAGCTGTGTGTTGTCTAGATTTTGCCACAATTTTTAAATTGTCCTTATTTATTAAGTACATCATCATCTCTCTTAAACAAGTTTGCATATTAGTTTCAAGCATGAGAAGTCATTTCGCCAATGTTTATTAGCTCCCCCAGATTACATTTCTTGGACCCTTGGGGAAATATATTTAGAACTGAGTTACCCAGGTCAGGTATGGTGGCTGTGATACAATAAAACATCATTGGCTGAGGGGCTTCAACAACAGACACAGTTCTGGAAGCCTTAGATCAAGGTGCAGATTGATTCAGCTCCTGGTGAGGGCGCTGTTCCTGGTCTGCAGACAGTTTGTGTCTTTACACAGTTGAGGGAAAGAATGGAATGGAGGTGGGGGCGGATTTTGAACTCTCCTCCTCCTCCTCCTCTTCTCTCCCCTTCTCCTTCTAAGGACACAAATCCCATCTTGGGAATTCCACCCTCATGACTTCATATAAACTCAATTCCCTCCCAAAGATCCTGCCTCCAAATATCATCACGTTGGGAGTTAGGCCTTGAACAACAGGGCTTTAAGGGAACACAAACATTCCATTCATGACGCTGGCTATATTTGTGATTTAGGCTGCAGAGGGAGCAGTGCTCTAAAATTTGGGAAGAACATATGTTGAAGCATGCCAACCACCTAAAGTCAACGTTGTTCTTATTTCCAAAGTAAATCTCAACATAGTTATAGAGACCGCCTGAAGTTAGTAAATGTGATTGATGATATCAACAACACTCTGCCTGGATTATTAAAAGCAATCCCTCAGTTAGCCTTTTGTCCACAAGTCCACAAAGAAAGCTTTATTTCTTGGGTTTAAGTTTTGGAGCCAACAAATTCTAAGTGCCCCAGAGGGAGCTTGCCCTCAGAAGATAGTTCTCATGAGAAGGTTGGGTATCTGAGCTGAGTTTGGTCCAACTTCTCTTTCTATGCTTCCTGTCTCAGCATATAATGGCTTCTCCATAATCAATCTGTCATGGCCAGCCCCCATCAGATGCCAGACCAATGACGTCACCTGATCCTGAGCTATGACCCTCTAAACCGTAAGCCAAAATAAGCCTTTCCCTTTCCAGGAAGCTCCTTCTGGCTATTTTAAATTAACCAAAAGTAGACTAATACAGAAAATTGGTACCAGAGAAGTGGGTCATCACTCTTAACTCTACCTGAAGACATGGGGGAAGACTTTGGGATTGGTTTACTGGGAACAGTTGGAAGAATTTGGAAGAGCAGGGAAGAGAAAGCACAGAATGCTATCCGCAGAGCCCGATTGGTGATCCTGATGAGGAAGACCGGAATACTGGCAGAAATGTGCACAGTTCAGAGCATGCTGCCGAGGACTCAGATGGAAGCGAGTATCCTACTGGGAACTGGACCAAAGGACACTGTTGCTACACTGTGGCTGTATTGTGTCCCTGTCCTAAGTCTTTCTGAGAGGCGGAACCTTAAGATGTTGGACTGGGTTGTTCGGCAGAAGAGATTTCAAGTTAGCAGCAAAGGCATTATTGGCCATTGTTAGTAAGTTTTGCAGTGAGAATATGGAGAAAAACAGCAGAACAGAAAGATTTGGAAAATCTGAAGCTTGGACAGGAGGCAGGGAACAGAGAAAAAGCTTGTTGGGGACAGACAGGAAAGTGAGGTGGAGTAACCACTTGCTCAAGAGATTGGAATAAATAAAGGGCAGCTGACTATGTGTTAATAGATAAGACAATGGAAGAAAGACCCCAAAGGTATTTTAGAGACTGTTGAGGCAGACTCTCCCATCACTATAACAGCAGACTGCCAAGTGGAGACCCTTTAAGGAAAAGCCAAGGGCACCCTGCTCGCCCAAGGCTAGCTCTGGATTCTGGCTTGCTAGGTCAAAGCATAGCACCTATAGGTGATAGACCTTGGCACTAAGCATGTGGCGCTCATTCTGAGGATGTACAAAATGAAAGAGTTATGGGGACATGGCAGCTTCTGTTGAGGTTTCAAAGGAAAGCCTGGGAGGCCATGAAGAGTAAGCGCTGTGGGGTAGGATCCCCAGCAAGGAGCAATGCAGAGGGAACCTGTGAGAGTGGAGCTGCAGAGGCAACCCCAGAAAAGTCAAGGGGCCATCAACGCGTGATATTTGCTATGGAAATCTGCAACCCATATGCCAGGCCAGGAAGGGAAAGCAGCAGACATCAGCATGTGGCCTCAGAGAGCAATCACATGGGCAAAGTCCGACAGAGTTGTGGAGGCATGGAGATGTCCACTGAGCTTTCAAAGCACATTTTGCATGCACTGGGGGCCTAAACAGATACTGGTCTCAGGGGCCTAATCACTGCAAAGGAATCTCCAGGATGGGGCTGGCTCCGTGGCTCACTTGGTTAATCCTCCGCCTGCGGCGCCGGCATCCCATATGAGCACTGGGTTCTAGTCCCGGCTGCTCCTCTTCCACTCCAGCTCTCTGCAGTGGCCCAGGAGTGCAGTGGAGGATGGCCCAAGTGTTTGGGCCCCTGCACCAGCATGGGAGACCAGGAGGAAGCACCTGGCTCCTGGCTTCGGATTGGTGTAGCTCTGGCCGTAGCAGCCATTTGGGGAGTGAACCAACGGAAGGAAGACCTTTCTCTCTGTCTCTCTCTCTCACTGTCTAACTCTGCCTGTCAAATAAATTTGAAAAGGAGGGGGTCTCCAGGAGCACAATGACGAGCAGAAATGCGGGTTCAGAGCTTCAGGAAGTCCCCACCAGGGCAGCACCTAGTGGGGACATAGGGATGAGACTTCAATCCTTGAGAACCAAAGGATGGGCTGCAACCAGCAAAGTTGCCCAAGCTATTCACAGCCAGCCCCCAGTCCGGTGTGCCAGGGTGCAGTTATTAATGTTTGCCCTGCTGGCTTTCAGTCTCGCTTTGACTAGCATTAGTCCTTTTTATTTTCCATTCTCTTCCTTTTTAAATGGAAATGTTTACCCCATATCTGTCCCAGTGTTGTATCCTGAAGGTATGTAATTTGTTTTTGATTGTACAGATTCACAGCTAAGAACATTTGCCTGGAGTCTCAGAGGAGATTTTGAACTCTGAACTTTAGAATTAATGTTGGACTATGGGTTAAAGATGATGGAACCTCCGAGGATGGAGTGATTTTGAGAAGAATATGAATTTTGGGAGCCAGGGGTGGAATATAAGAAGTGAACAGAACTTGTCTCCCAAGATTCACACAGATATTTAAATTCTGAAGTCTTATATTAAGGGTTGGTAGGTTCAGGGTAAAGACTTGATCTAATTATGGCATCAGAATGATGGATCTGGTGGGAGTTCTTTTCAGTTATTGGCAGCTGGCCCTCAGAAGGTAATTCCCATGAGAGGGTTGGTTATTTAAGCCAAGTTTGGCCTAGCTTCTCTCTCTCTGCTCCATGGTTCACTGTGTGATCATTCCCTATACTCACTCTGCTGTGGTCAGCCTCCCTCAGATGCCAGACTAACAGGATCACTAGATCCCAAACTAGGACCCTCAATGCTGTAAGCCAAAACAAGTCTTTTCTTTCCTAAGAAGCTCCTTTCTGATACCTTAAAGTAACAAAAAAAATTCACACCCATCGGTGAACATGTTACATGAGGATGGGTAGGTCTTACAACCACAGAGTGACAGTAGGATAGGGAGACCTTGACCTGTGAGGCCAAACCCATTGTTCCTTCATCCTAGGTCTCAAGGTGCTAGAAGTCAAGGAATCTTTGGAAAGAAAAGTTTCAGTAAGGCCATGCTATCTGCAATAAGCCTTAACATTACAAGTAGAGATTTCTAGAGTCCTTACGTTTAGAAACTGCATTCGCCTTTAAGGAAGACTCTCTGGTGCTGTCAGACCAATCAAAAACTAATAATCATCCCGTATTACATCTTGGTGCTGGGACAAGGGTTCTGATGATGCCCAGGCTTAGAGACTGTGAGGCAGTTTTGGCTTGATTGCTTGTGGGAGCCCTGCAGAAATGTAATTTCATTTATTAGAAGCAGATAGCTTATAAAATCACATGAACCAACAGGTGACAGAAGAAAAGCTGGACTCTAACCATGCGCTGAGCACTTGCTCTGGGGAAAGCAGAGATGCAATTTGTGCAGTTTGCATTTCTCCTCAGATGTAAACCAGCCGGCGCCTTCTCGCCAGATTATCTCTGTGTGTCTCCGCAAATAGCTCTCATTTAAGCTTATTGATGATTCTGCTTTTAACCAAGAAAAAAGGACAGAATGGAAAAAAAAAACTGTGTGCAGCACAAAGGTTTAGAACATGTGGGTACATGAGAAGGAGTTAAAAGGAAAAATAATCAAAATACACCTGGTGGCACTTCATTTTGTTGCTTGAGAAATGAAGCATCATACACGATGAAAATTTCCAGATAACGAGATGAAGTTCACAAACTTCTTAAAAAGTATATTGAAGGGCACATAATAATAAGCACAAGAAGTTATATAGAAATGTTGATAGAGTAATAAACGTAACGTATACTTCTCATTCTCTCCTGAAAAACGAAGCATCTTGGGGAGCTAAGACATGCATGTCGCAGGTTGGAGTGCCTGGTTTTGGTTTCGTGCTCTGGTTCTGACTCAAGCTTCCTGCTGGTTCAGACCCTGGAAGGCTGCAGTGATGGCTCCAGTAATTGTGTTCCTGTGACTCAAGTGGGAGATGCGAATGACATTCTCAACTCCTGGCGCAAGCCCTACCTTGGCCACAGCTTAGCACCAATCAATGTAAGCATTCGGGAAGTAAACCAGTGAACCAGTAGATGGAAGTTCTCTCTGTCTCTCTCTCTCTACCTCTCAATAAATGAAACAGTTTTAAAAATCGTATAAAACAAAGTTTACTAAATTGCACACAAACATGTATAATGTGTAAACTTGCAAAATATGCCACCAGAGATTACTTAGAAGTACTTCTTTGCATTTGCTACAGGTGTGCCTGCCTTAAACAGAATATTTTATTTCTTTCTGGAAGCCACGGGTAATCTCTTGTTGGTAGGAGATCTAGTTTGCTAAGAATTTCTTACAAAGTTAGTCTTGATAGCCTGGGTGAGAGACCAGAGGGCAAAATATAATTTATTGTTTAGTGTAATTAGTTTTATCTTCTGAATTTAGGTTTATAGCCATGTTCCAGAGAGTTGAAAGTGGGAGGAGATTTGGCATCCACATAACAAGACTGTTAACTTCTTGTGTTTGTTTTTAACTGGAAATATCTTAGTGCCACTAACTTGTGCCTATGAGATCATGAATAATTTTTCTCTCTAGAGACTTCAGCTGGAATCAGGCGACCTGCAGAGAACTGGAAAATGGCTCTGAATAGTGCAGAAGGGAACGTAAGAGATCTGGGTCTCATCAACTTGGCCGATTAGGCCAAACGTTCTGTGATTTTCCTGGCGTGATCACAACACCAAAACATAAAGTCCAATGAGACTGTGCCAGATAGAATCAGGAATACCAGTTCCTGCAGCTTCAGTAAGCAGTGTGTTCCAGGAGGGCATGGATGTCACTGTTAGGGTGCTGTCCCAGTTGTCCTTGTATCAAGAATGCAGGGATGATGGACATAGCGCTCTTGAATCATTTTTACCTGAATAGAAATCATTGTGTCATCGTGTGTCTTCTAAACAATTCCAGAAACTCTCAGGCCTGTTGGGTCTGTGCCACTGTAGTTCTCACAACCATAACTGCCAACAGCAGTCACAGAATAGCCAAGCTGGACCTTAGTCGAGAGGAATGTACCAGGAACCTTCCAAGGACAGTCATGTAAGCAGAGACAATTCTTCAAATCCTCAACCTTGGCTTCAGCCACTTTCTTCTGTTCCTGTAGTCCCTGAGGCCCTGGACTTGAATAAGGCAATAATTCTCCCTCCCACCCCCCTTCACTCCCACGCACTTCCTTACCCCAGACTACAGAACTGGTTCTGTTCCAGAGCCTCAGGCAAACCTACTTGAGCAGGAAGCACCTCTGTAGGCTCAAACACCGCCATTTGCCAGAAATCAACATTCTTTCGCGCCCACTCCAGGACTTGACGTAGTACTGACTTCTGGGTTTCTGAAATCATCAACCTGCCCCCACAGCGATGCAAGGAGGATATGTAACGGTCCGCTTCTCAAGACAGGAAGGTAGGAGGCCATTCTGCCTTTCTTTGTGTGTATAAGCCTCCATTCCACCACTGAGTCTTGCCTGGAGCGAAGCAGTCTGAAAATGATTTTCCAATTAACAGCATTGCTCTTAGATCCATGGCTGCCTGAATGCCCTGTCCTGATGAGCTGCCCAGAGTCGTCAATCTGCTGATCTCAAGAGCCAAGCCAGATCAGGACTCTTCACTCCTCTCAGCTTCTCTAGAAGTGTCCCCACTTGAGTCCCTAGTGGTCTCTCAGGCTGCTCTGGGGAGATGTCACTCACTGAAACGGAATGCTGCGTAGCATGGTCCCACTGACGTCACATTCTCATCTCATGCACACTGAGCTTACAATGGCTTCCTTCAGTAACATGCAGGGCTTCCTGTGCTGACTCTCTGAGCTGGGAATGGTTGATTGAGAGATCACCCATGACATTCTGCTTGCCATGGCCCTTCATGGCTGATTATCTGCCCATAATCATTTCACCTTGGCTTCCTGTGTTTGCAGTGGCCTGATTCCTTTTTAACAATGTTCAACAACCTTCACATTTGAGCTCTTTATGAAATAGAGCAGGCTTAATCTCTCCCCCAAAAAAGATCAGAGCATTAACAGATGGCTTTCCTGATTTCATCCTTTCTGCTTTAAACATTAACTGAGATACAGAAAATGAGCATGAAGCTTGCTTGGGCACTTAATTGAAAGGAAATCACAATCAACTTGGCAGAATTACTGGCATCTAAACAATGTTTCTAATCTGTTAAATTTAGGTGGGCTATATTCTTCTTCTTCTTCTTCTTCTTTTTTTTTTTTTTTTTTTTTTTTTTTTTTGACAGGCAGAGTGGACAGTGAGAGAGAGAGAGACAGAGAGAAAGGTCTTCCTTTTTGCCGTTGGTTCACCCTCCAATGGCGGCCACGGCTGGCGTGCTGCGACCGGTGCACCGCGCTGATCCGAAGGCAGGAGCCAGGTACTTATCCTGGTCTGCCATGGGGTGCAGGGCCCAAGGACTTGGGCCATCCTCCACTGCACTCCCTGGCCACAGCAGAGAGCTGGCCTGGAAGAGGGGCAACCGGGACAGAATCTGGCGCCCCAACCGGGACTAGAACCCGGTGTGCCGGCGCCGCTAGGTGGAGGATTAGCCTAGTGAGCTACGGCGCCGGCCTTATATTCTTCTTTAAATATTTTTTTTATTGTATTTGAGAGGCAGAGAGACAGAGACAGATCTACATCTATTAGTTCACTATCCCAAATGCCCACAAAATCCAGGGCTGGGCCATGCCAAAACCAGGAACCAGAAGCTTAATCCAAGTCTCCCACATAGGTGGCAGGGTCAAGATACTTGAGCCATCATCTTATACCTTCTCAAGGTGGACATTATATAAGACAGCTAGACCAGGGATAGAGCTGTGACCAGAATCAGGTAGTCCAATATGGGATACGAATGTCTCAGATAGCACCCTAACCACTGTGCCAGTCACCTATAATCTGCTAAATTAACACAAAGTCCAAGTGCAGATGAAAACCAGAAATAAAACAGTGTAAAAACATGGAGAAAGGAAAGCAAGCACATGTTACTGGTATCACTAAAGAATGGATTCTTGGACCTTTAATGAAAAATATAAAAAGTTCACATTTTGAAATATTTTATACAAGAATTTCACCTCTGCCTTGGTAAAATATTTATGAATATCACTTGCTATTGATCTCAATAAATTAAGTATAATTTCTTGCACTAAATCTTGTTGAAGAAAAATTGTTGAATAAAGGAGTCAAAAAGAGGGAGAAGGAAAGGACAACCTGATAGGCAGGAAATAGAGCTAGGAAAAAACAGCAAATCAAAGAGAAGAGAAAGAAATTAATACTAATATTTCCCACTACTGAGAATTTACCCAAACCAAAAGAAATCAGCATTTAAAAGAGTTATCTATAACCCCATATTCCTTGTGGCTTGATTCACAGTGGCTAAGATATGGAATCAACTCAGATGTCCATCAACTGAAGACTGGATAAAGAAATTATGTGACATATACACTATGGAGTACTACTCACTTGTAAAAAAACAATCTTATCTTTTGCAACAAAGTGGATGCAACTGGAAACAAGTACACTTAGTGAAATAAGCCAGTCCCCAAAAGACAGATACCGTATGTTCTCCCTGATCCAAGATAACTAATAGAGTACCTCTATTGTAATGTACTGGAATGAAATGGACATTCTAAGATTCAATGATTCTTTACAACCCTTGTCTCTTCTATTGAAGAACTGTGTGTGTGTGTGTGTGTGTTTTCATACTATTTGTTGAACTCTTAGTGTTAGGTTAAACTTACGATCATTAAGTAAACTGAAAGCAGATCTTCATAAATATTAAGAGTGGGAATGGGAGAGGAAAGAGGAAGAAGGCTTGGAGTGTGGATGGGAGGGAAGGGAAGGTGGGAAGTATCACTATGTTCCCAAATCTGTATATATGACTTCTATGACTTAAATAAAATTTAAAAAAAGAAAAAAAAAGAGTAAGAACTTATGAACAGAAGACATTGTACCTGAAAAAGCTGAGATGCCGCAGGAACAGCCACAAACTTGGAAGATTTACAAAAGCAGAGCAGAGAGTAAATCTCGGAGTGGACCCATGAGGTCAAGAATATAGCCAGGCTCCCAGTTTATTTCAAAATTGCAAATAGTCTTGAAGGAGCTTGTGTCTAGTTACAATAAGATAATTCCTAGAGGCGCAGTAAATCCAATGTTTATGCAGAACATTCTGCCCTTTCAGATTACATCAACAATGATGTCTTGTATGATCTTCTCCCTTTGCACTTTCACTGTAAGGCAAACAATTAAGAGGTGCCTACCATTCAGACACAAAAATGAGCCAGAGAAGGCTGACTTGTTCCCTCAATTCTCTATTCTCTTCAAGATTGGAAACTGGCTCTATACTGAAGGACTCTCCAGGATGTACAGTTTGATCTTTAGACCTTATAAAAGGGTTGGCTAACATTCTTCTGTAATAATAGCATAGCAAAAATGAGAGTTTAAATTATGAATCCATGGCTAGATTTACTTTGCCATAGGCATAGTAAATTGGCAAAACTTCCCTTTTCAAAGCAAACAAAGGGAGAGAAAGTTTTATTAATGACTTCAAATTTTACAGATAAGGTAGTCATCATGTTTGATGTTAAAGTGAGGACATAGCTTTCCTCTTGGACATTATGTATCTCACAGAATAACCAGTATCAGAACATGCCTGTGACTATAGACTTCTAGTTTAGGCCACAAAATATGAGAGATGGGACTGAGCACCCACTTGACTTGCATCCTCTTAAAGGTTTCCTCTGGTCTACTTTACCAGAAACTATGAGGAAGAGGAGCAAGCTAGGCAGCAGAAGCAATGTAGGGGTAGGTGGCAGGCCAATTAATGGCCGCTTTCCACAGTGATCTGCCCTCAAGGAGACCCAGTAGGCCAGTCCACCACAAATGGCATTGGTTTTCCATGTGGAAAGCCAGGGCTTCAGCAGAAGTCAGCTTATGCACAGTCCTGGCAGCTCTGCCAGCCAAGAGCTGGGTCACTGGAAACAGAGCTGCCCTGGGGGTTGAAGGACTCCTGGGTCAGAGACACAGACCCTGTTGGTTCTAAGCTGGAAAAAGCCCTTCACTCTACCTACTGCAGATGATCAAGTATATTCCATAAATAATAAGAAAAATATGAGACTGAATTTTTGATTTTTTAACTTAATGTTTATTTTGTCAAAGTTTTACATATATATTGGCAAATATAAGATTTCTAATAAAGTCCTCTGCTCTAGCCTGTCCTCTTTCTTAATTCCTGTTTGTAAGAGAATAACCTTTTCTCCTTTCAGTACATTTTAAAATGTATTTTAATACTTATTTCTAAAAACTAAGGTTTTTCACACTTAGATGATGATTTTCTACAATGGGTGATAAGACTTAGCTCTCAGAGCTGGCACTGTGGCCGGCGTAGTGGGTAAAGCCGCCGCCTAGAGTGCTGGTAACTCATATGGGCACCAGTTTGAGTCCCGGCTGCTCTACTCTGATCCAGCTCTCTACTATGGCCTGGGAAAGGCATAGAAGATGGCCCAAGTCCTTGGGTCCCTGCATCCATATGGGAGACCTGGAAGAAGCTCCTGGATCCTGGCTTCGGATTAGCCCAACTCTCAACTTTTTGGGAGTGAACCAGTGGATGGAAGACTCTCTCTCTCTCTCTCTCTCTCTCTCTCTCTCTCTCTCTCTCCCTCTGCCTCTCTGTAACTCTGCCTTCAAATAAATAAATAAATAAATAGATGTAGCTCTCTTAACCACCATCACCTCTTCTGTATGTGCACACATGCACACAAACACCATCAACACTAACCATTACAACAGCATCGTAGTGGCTGGTGCCGTGGCTCAATAGGCTAATCCTCCGCCTGCGGCGCCGGCACACCGGGTTCTGGATCCTGTCCCGGTTGCCCCTCTTCCAGTCCAGCTCTCTATTGTGGCCAGGGAGTGCAGTGGAGGATGGCCCAAGTCCTTGGGCTCTGCACCCCCATGGGAGACCAGGAAAAAGCACCTGGCTCCTGCCTTCGGATCAGCGCGGTGCGCAGCCACAGTGTGCTGGCTGCAGTGGCCATTGGAGGGTGAACCAACAGCAAAGGAAGACCTTTCTCTCTGTCTCTCTCTCTCACTGTCCACTCTGCCTGTCAAAAAAAAAAAAAAAAAAAAACAGTATCGTAGTATCCAAACATACTGTGATATTAACCAATACTGTGGTTTGGAGTACATAAATAAAATATTATGCATGTATTGCTTAAACTTGACCATAGCATTATAAAGGCGAATCATTCCTTTGACAACATTTTAGTTTCTCTAAAGTTAATAATGGCCTTGTATTTTTAATCAACTCAGCTTTATCACTAATTCACTTGGAAAACTATAACTGCCATAGTTCTAAATCCCCTGAATATAAATACATCAGATAAACTATCTCTTTTCTTTAATCTCCGTGATACTCTTGCCTTGAATTCTCTGTCCTTATGCTCCAATCTGTACTAGCTAGTCTCAAGAAATGTTGAATCTTCTGGTTTCTATGAGAATCATGATTCTCTTTTTCCTTGGGTAGTTCCTTTTTTAGGTGGAATACACTCACCAATATCTATGAGTATCTGAAAAATTTTTAAGATTTATTTTATTTACTTGAAAGGCAGAGTTACAGAGAGAGGTAGAGAGAGAGAGAGAGAGAGAAATCTTCCATCCACTGGTTCATTCCCCAAATGGCCATAACTGGGGCTGGGACAGGCTGAAGCTGTACCACAGTTCTGGCACCTCTGAAAATTTTTTTAAAAAAAATTGGGGTTAGTATTGTGGCGTAGCAGGTTAACTCACCACCTGTGATGCCAGCATCCCTTATGGGCACTGGTTCATGTCCCAGTTGCTCCACTTTCAATCTAGCTCCCTGCTAATGGCCCAGAAAAAGCATCAGAAGATGGCCCAAGTGTTTGAACCCCTGCCACCCTCTTGGGACACCTGAGTGAAGCTCCTGGCTCCTGGCTTCAACCTGGCCCAAGGCTGTTGCAGCCATCTGAGGAGTGACCCAGAGGATGGAAGATCTCTTTCTCTCTGTCTCTCCCTCTCTTTATAGCTCTTTCAAAATAAATAAGTCTTTAAAAAAAAAGTTTTTAGAGTGATCCAACATGGGAAGCGAGATACTCAGCAGACTCATAGAATGGCAGATGTCCTAAATAGCACTCTGGCCTCAGAATCAGCCCTAAAGGCATTCCAATCTGGCTGAAAAGCCCATGAGAGTATTTCAGGCATGGAAAGCCAAGACACTCTGGCAAAAGATCTCTGTGAGTGAGATCCCAGTGGAAAGAACAGGTCATCAAAGAAGGAGGTACCTTTCTCTGAAGGGAGGAGAGAACCTCCACTTTGAATATGACCTTGTCTAAACAAGATAAGAGTCGGAGAACTCAGAGGGCTTCCATAGCCTTGGAAACTCATGATTGGAGCATAGGGAGATTACTGATGCCATAGACAGGAGTGTCAATTGGTAAAGTCAACAACAGGAGTCACTGTGCACTTACTCCTCATGTAGGATCTCTGTCCTTAATATGCTGTGCATTGAGATTTAATGCTATAACGAGTACTCAAACAATATATTTCACTTTGTGTTTCTATGGGGGTGCAAACTGTTGAAATCTTTACTTAATGCATACTAAACTGATCTTCTGTAAAAAAAAAAAAAAAAAGAAAAGAAAAGAAATTATCAATTCCCAACTTGACTCTCACTGGGATTAAACATGACAATAGGTCTGATCTGATTTCATCATCATTTAAAAAAAATCATCTATTATTTTTCACTTTATGTTTCTGTGTGGGAGCAAACTGTTGAAATCCTTACTTAATGTATACTAAGCTGATCTTCTGTATATTAAGATAATCGAAAATGAATCTTGATGTGAATGGAAGGGGAGAGGGAGTGGGAAAGGGGAGGGTTGTGGGTGGGAGGGACGGTATGTGGGGGAAGCCATTGTAATCCATAAGTCGTACTTTGGAAATTTATATTCATTAAATAAAAGTTAAAAAAAAAGTTTTGACTCACTGATAGGCAGTTTAGCTGAGTGTAGAATATAAAGTAGAAAATCAGTTTCCCTCATAATTTTAAAGGTTTTCCTGAATTTCTATCTTCATTCTCTTGCTTGGCAGAGTGTAATGCTGACTGATGATGTTTTACAAAACGAATGGGGGAATCACACTCAGGAATGGTGGATTCAACAGTCAGCTGCTGAGCCATCACGTTCACAGCATCACGAATATCAGCACAGGATCATGAAGTGCAGAGGCCGAATGCCGTGGAGTCTGACCTTGTAGGTGATATGTGACCTCTGTCTCCTCCAGGAAGTGATGAAATGGCTGGGACTGAGTCAGCCATGGACACGTGAAAACACCTTGGGAATTCTCAGGACACGTAAGGTAAGCACATAAACTGGTTCTGATCTTCCTGCAAGTAGATCCAGTGAGAACTCACATCATCAGGGTTTTGGCCTTTAAAAACATTATTTGAGAGGTAGAGTTACAGAGAGTGAGAGGGAGAGACAGAAAGATCTTCCATCTGCTGGTTCACTCCCCCAAATGCCTCCATTGGCTGCAGCCGCCAAACCGAAGCCAGGGGCCAGGAGCTTCTTCCAGGTCTCCCACGGGGGTGCAGGGGCCTAAGCACTTGGGTCACCTACCACTGCCCTCCAGGCAATAGTGAAGAGCTGGATTGGAAGAGGAGCAGCTGGGACATGAACCAGTGCATATATGGTATGCTGGTGCCACAGGTGGAGGTTTAACCTACTACGCCATATGGCTGATCCCAGAGAATTTTGGTCTGAATCTAAGTAGAAGTTCATTTTTACTCAAAGGAAGGAGTAGCCATGCCAGTTACTTATCTAAATATGTGATGAGAACACAAAGCAGTAAAGAAAATCACATAATCCTATGGTTTCTTTTTCTTTATTAAAGATTTATTTATTTATTCAAAAGAGTTAGAGAGAGTCAGAGGCTGAGAGACAGAGAGAGACAGAGAGAGAGACAGAGAGTCTTCTATCTGCTGATTCACTCCCCAAATGGCTGCAACGGCTAGAGCTGGGCCAATCAGAACCCAGGAGCCAGGAGCTTCTTCTTTGTCTCCCAAATGGGTGCAGGAGCCCAAGTACTTGGGCCATCTTCTACTGCTTTCCCAGGCCATAGCAGAGAGTTGGATCAGAAATGGAGTAGCCAGGACTAGAACCAGCACCCATATAGGATGTCGGTACTGTAGGCAGTGGCATTACCCACTATTTCACAACACCAGCCCCAAACCTATGGTTTTTTTAAGAAATCTTTTATTTAATAAATATAGATTTCATAGGTACAGCTTTTTGATTATAGTGTTTCTCACCCTGCCACCCCCACTCCTGTCCCTACTCTCTCCCATCCCATTCTTCATTAAGATTCATTTTTAATTATCTTTATATACAGAAGATCAACTTAGTATATACTAAGTAAAGATTTCAACAGTTTGCACCCACATACTGACACACAAGTATAAAGTACTGTTTGAAGACTAGATTTACCGTGAATTCTCATAGTACAACTCAGTAAGGACAGAGGTCCTACCTGGGGAGCAAGTGCACAGTGACTCCTGTTGTTGATTTAACAATTGACACTCTTATTTATGATGTCCGTGATCACTTGAGGCTCTTGTCATGAGTTGCCAAGGCTATGGAAGCCTTTTGAGTCCACAAACTCCGACCTTATTTAGACAGGGCCATAATCAAATTGGAAATTCTCTCCTCCCTTCTGAGAAAGGTACCTCATTTTTGAAGGCCCCTTTTATCCACTAGGATCTCACTCACAGAGATCTTTCATGTAGGTCATTTTTATGCCATTGTGTCTTGCTTTTCCAAGCCTGAAATGCTCTCATGGCTTTTTAGCCAGATCTGAATGCCTTAAGGGCTGATTCTGAGGTCAGAGTGCTGTTTCAGGCATTTGTCATCCTATGAGTCTGCCGTGTGGCCTGCGTCCCCAATCCTATGATTTCTAATCAACACAAACACTATGAAAATATTACTGGTCTGCAAATCACGTGGCCTGGCTTCTGTCAAATTGAGACCTCATTAGCAATGTGGCCTTGAATACAGCATCTAGAAGCAACAGTTTAGCACCCTATAAATGGAAGGAATGACCTAGTTCAGGAGTGCCAAGCTGAAAGTTTGCAGCTGAACTTTCCCTTACACATGAGCTGTGTCATTGGTGCAGTGTTTAGTTTTCTTTTAAATTTGAAGGACCTTCAGCAGGCCTCCTGACACTGTACTACAGCCCTACAAGTATTGATATATTCTTATCCTATTTTCCTTATTAACGGTTCCTTGTGACAGGCAGAATTCTAAAAGTGAAATTTTGCTCTACCCAGCTATTTAATCAAAGCTTAAACTAGGTAAAGCTGAGAACAAATTTTGCACATGAAGTCTCAAGTCAATAGAATTTAAGCTTATTGAATGAATTGGATCTAATCATGTGAACATTTTATGCAAAGAAAGACTCGACATCATTGCTGATCAGAAAACAGAACGGGCCCATGAGAAAGAGTGTGGGTGGCCAATAACACAACAGAACAATCCTAGGCTGACAGCCGGAGAGGAAATGGGATCTCCATCTCATAACCACAAGCACCAGAATCCTGCCACAACCACATGAACTTGGAAAAGGACCTGGCCACCATCTTGATTTCCACCATGTTAGACTTGGATCGGACGATCCGTGGTGGATCTCTGACCTGGAAACTGTGAGCTCACAAATCGTGTTACTTTAAGCTGGTGCATTTCTGATCATCTGTCGCACAGAATGGAAAACCCTTCAGGTTTTCATATCTGAAAAACTTGGACCCTTTGCTTTCTATGTTATAGGAAACACCACAACACAGAACACACAAACAAATCACCCACAGCACCTATGTCCTCTTCCTTCTGAATATACCCAAATTCACTTTTCCTTTGCTTCTTCATGCAGTCATTCACTGATTAAATATTTTTGGAAGCCTACAGGCATCAGGTTCTTACTATGCACTGGACTTACAAAGCTGAGTATGATAATATGTCTACTATATCATCACATTCTATTACATAGGTTTATTTATTTATTTATTTGGGAGGGAGAAAAGGAGACAGAGAAATAGAAGGGGGAGAGAGAGAGAGAGAGAGAGAGAGACTGACTTACCATCTGGTTCACTCCCCAGTGTTTGAACAGCCAGGACTGGGCCAAGCCAAATTCAGGGACAGAGGAAGTCAATCCAAGTCTCTGATACAGCTGGCAGGATCCCAACTTCTTGAGCCATCATCTGCTGCCTCCCAGGGGGGACATTAGCAGGAAGCTGGAATCAGGAGCAAAGCCAGGATTCAGACTCAGGCACTCCAATCAATCACTAGGCCAAACACCCACCACATAAGCTAACAGAAGTAAGGAGGTCATGATGGGGGCCAAGTGTTGTAGTGTAGTGGGTAAAACCACCGCCTGTGATTCTGGCATCCCATATGGGTGCCAGTTCAAGTCCCAGTTGCTCCACTTCTGATCCAGCTCCCTGCTAACATGCCTGGGAAAGCAACAGAGAATGCACCAAGTGCTGCAATCCCTGCCACCCACATAGGCGACCCAGAAGAAGCTCCTAGCACCTGGCTTTGGTCCGGCCTTGTTCTAATCATTGCAGCCATTTGGGGGAGTAAAACAGAAGGTGAAAGATCTCACTCTCTCTCTCTCTTTGGGTATCTCCTCTCTATGTAACTCTGCCTTTCAAATAAATGAAGAAATCTTTTTTTAAAAAAATAAGGTTATTATAATAATGCTCAAATAGTAGAGATGTGAATTCCAGTATTTATTATTTTCTAATAAGATCCAACTACTCTGAGGTTAGATGAGCTTTCAAATGATCATAGACATTATATTTTGATTAAAATCAGTGGGGTCTTTTTTTGTGGGAAAAAAGGATAAATTGTCAGAATAATAATTTTCCAAAATGTACATTTGGCATTCATGGCATTATACTCAATCCAGGTATTGTATACTTCCCTCTCCCCATCTATGAGATATCAAATAACCAATTGTATTTCATCCTTAATTAAAAATTACCCAAACAGGAAGCGTAATTGCAAATACCTTGAGTGTTAAGTTGTGGAAGTTTCTGGACTGATTTCCTATCTAAATTTCTTAAAGAGGTAGGGAAAAACAATTCCATCTTAATAGCATTTAATGTGGTGTCATCATGATGAAACTTCTGATTTTCCGAAATTGCACCCAATAGTTCAACATTTATCCTGTTTTGCTGACACCCATATCAGATATGATAAGCTTTTAAGTGAAAACATTATGCTTCTAATTCTACTACAAATGGCCTGAGATCTGAGAATCAACACGTTTCCTTTTAGCTCTGCACCTCATTCTTCTCAAACAAAGTGGCCTCAGCCAGCATTCAGCTGGCAGATTGGAAGATGATTCATAAGGTAGAGTGGGATTCAACTTGGCTTTTCCACTGGCTGCACGGAGCCAAAAGGAGCTGAAATGTGTTTGTTTCCACAAAACAAGCAGCTTTCACAAAGTGACACATCGGGAGCAGCCACCAGGAGGAAGATCGTCTGATATTTTCTCTGCAACATGGCCTGTTTAGTCAATAGATACATGCTACCTACGTTCAATAATTATACCACACAAGATCAGGAAAGTTCCAGAAAATCTGACCGAGACTTTGTCAACTGTTGCTTCAGGGTCAAGCGTTCAGAACACGGCCCTTTCAAAACCCTGTTCAGACAATCCTGCGATTAACCCATCTCCTGTACAGAATCTGTGTTTAGGAAATAAGTAGTCAGCTCAGCTCACTGCATGTTTTTTCATTATTTCTCTAAGATTTATTTTATTCATTTGAAAGGCAGAATGACAGAAGGAAAGGGGGAGAGAATCTTCTATCCACTGATTCACCCCCCCCCCCAACCAGATGCCCACAACAGACAGGAACGGCCAAGCCAAAGCCAGGAGCCTGGAACTCCATCTGGGTCTCCTGTGTGGGTAGCAGGACCCAAGTGACTTGGACCATCTTCCATTGCTTTCCATTAGCAGGGAGCTTGATCAGAAGTGGAGCAACTGGGACTCCAACCTGTACTCTGATATGGGATGCTGCTAGCATTGTAGATGGCAGCTTAACCAGCGGGACTGTAGTATCAGCCCCTGGCCCATGGTTTTGATAAAAATTCCTCAAAGACTGTTGCTTGCATTGCACAAAAGCAACCAGCTTTTTTTCTCATGGAACAGAATGAGTAGAGTTGCATTGGCCTGTTGGCATCATGCAGAGAGGCCAGTGAATAGGAAACCTTGTTGCCTTGGGGCAAATCTGTCTATGCCAACCCCGGATACTGAGCCTGCCTCATTCTTAAAGAACTCCTCTAAAGTTAACTCAGTAGCCTGTGCCAGGTCCTAATTATGCTCACAGACATAAAAAAATTATGTTATGATGAATAGTCATTTCTTTTAAGGTGATTTATTTCTTCAATTGCTGGGGGATAATAGCTGGTCTTTTCATATAACACCTTGTAATCAAACACTTAAAACTTTTAGCTTTGTGTGTTAAATATTTCCTGCAAACTAAATCCCTCCTCTTCAGGGATGGTGACCGCAATCTTGTGGGCTCCAAATCACAAGATTCAAGATTGTTGGGTTAGGAGCCTGTGTGCTATATCGTAGGGCAACAGGCTAAGCCACCGCCTGCAAGCTGGCTTCACACATGAGCACCTATTCAAATTCCAAGTGCTCCATTTTCAATCCAGTTCCCTAAAAAGGTGTCTGGGAAGGCAGTGTAAGGTAGCCCAAGTACTTGGATCCCTCCTACCAGTATGGGAGACGTGGATGGAGTTTTGTCCATCTGGAGAGTGAACCAGTGAATGGAACATCTGTGTGTGTCTCTCTCTGTGTGTGTAACTCTGCTTTTCAAATAAATGAAGAATAAATCCTTTTTTTTTCCTAAATAAAACATTTTTGGGATGGCATGGATCTTAGTATTTGCTATAACCCTATGTCCAGCATGGTGTATGGCACACAGGCCAGATAGGTATTGCTCTTCTCTGGACTTATTTTACACATTACACAATGGTTAGATATCGGCATAGCCACAATTACTATTAAGATATCGAAACACGGCCAGCGCCATGGCTCACTTGGCTAATCCTTCGCCTGCAGCGCCAGCACCCTGCATTCTAGTCCCAGTTGGGGCACCGGGTACTAGTCCCAGCTGCTCCTCTTCCAGTCCAGCTCTCTGCTGTGGTCTGGGAAGGCAGTGGAGGATGGCCCAAGTGCTTGGGCCCTGCACCCACATGGGAGACCAAAAGGAAGCACCTGGCTCCTGGCTTCAGATCGGCGCAGCGCCGGCCGTAGTGGCCATTAGGGGAGTGAACCAATGGAAGGAAGACCTTTCTCTCTGTCTCTCTCTCTCATTGTCTAACTCTGCCTGGAAAAAAAAAAAAAAAAAGATATTGAAACACTTCCCAATCCCCAGAGTCCACCTCCCCAGATATGCTCGTCCCAGTGGATCTTTCAGAACTTCCCTCAGTCCAGCAGTTAAAGGATTAGTACCCACAGCAGCAGGAGGCTTGGAGAACTTGAACGTCTGCCTTGAACTGGCTTTGAAGTATTTGGAATATGTTCCTGACTCCAAAGTTATTAAGTTAGGATATGATCAAAATAACACTTTAAGGGAGAAGAATTTAGATAAACCACAGATGTTAGCACCAGCTTCTACCTTTGATTTACTGTGTTTGAGTTGATGTGCTGTTGGCTAGAGGTGGTGCTGGGAACCAACCAGTGCATAAGGAACATCAGGGAACCAGAAGAGAAAGCAAGCACGACTCGGGGAAGTGGTGAAGGGTTTATAAATGCTAAGATCCCGCCTGTTCCACTAAGGATACCACCAGATTATCATCAGACTCTAAAAGTTTCCCCGAAGTACTGCATTTTCAGAAATGAAATTCGAGAATCCCTCTAAGGGACCCACCTGCTGAATAATTTACTAAGCTTTTTGTAGGGCTGATTTTGTTTGAGTCTCTTTATTGGTGTATTCTGGTTTATTTTATTTTTAGTTTATGCTATGGAGGGAAGGCACTGTGACAGGCAGCTAGTGCTGGAACAAGAAAAATCTTCCTTTCATTGTTTTTTTCCGCTCTCCATGGAAGAACATAGAAAAGCAAGTACTTTGCATATTACAGGTACCTAGAGAAAAATTTGTTTTGCAGTTGGCAAAAGAAGTTCTCTGAATTATGGCTTGAAAGATGATCTTCTAGCAATAACCCTGTCCATGGTCTCAAAACTATATGGCAGGTGAGAATTGGTTGGCAAGATAGTGGTAGGGTACCTGTGTGTATTTCCCATGACCTGGTTTAAAAAATTCAAATAAGAGATAAGAGACAATAAAAGACATCTTTCCATTTTAGCACATGTGTCGTTCCTTTGATGCTGTCTGATAATTCGTTTTATGTCATATCATAATTAATTAGACTAATTTGCAGTTGAACATTTAGGTTATTTCTAGTCTTTTGCTCTTGCCATCAATGAATTGCAGATTGTTTGCATATATTTGCATATTTTAATTGATGAGTTGAAGTTATGTGTACATTTTTTAGTGAGAAAAGCAGCTTGTGGAACACTATCTGTAGCATAAATCCCTTTGTGTTTTATTTTCAAGGTATGTGTATATAATCATTAATGTATACATATATAAAGTGTAGTATATTTTGTGGAGGTTATACAACAAATTGTTAAAGAGAGTCATCTCTAGAAAAATGAGTATGGGAGTAAAAAGAGAGATCTTTCACTTTTAAATTTGTTAGATAGTTTACTGAAGTCTTTTAATTATTTTATAATTATTAATAAAACAGTGCACCCATCAGCCAAGGCAAAAGTCCCAATGTAGTTGAGTTATGGACCAACAAATTTCATGAAAATGATATGGAAATAGAGTTATCCTGAATGAGGATTTAAATACACACATACAGTTTTCCTCCCTCCAGTTAAATTTTAAAAGCTTAAATTTGCAAGAAATGGAACACACCAATTAAGCTTTCAGTACTCAGTCTGATTTTCTAGGTTTGAAACCGCTGATGCTATTGACAGGCCTTGGTAAGGGGAGTGACTTACATAATCTTGGCTTCAGTTTTTTCATTGATAAAAACATGGGAAGAAGAGTACTTTTAGCTTATTGTATAATTGTGAAGGTTAATAATATAATAAATGCAATGTTAAGCACAGAATCTAGATAAGCCTTCAATAACTATTATGTTTAATATTGATATTGCTCAATAGAAAAGCAAAAAATATCTCAAAAGTTGTGGAATGATTTTGATTACACTAATATAAACACAATGTGCTTCTAAAATGTCTTCAGTCTGATAGGAAAATGAGTGTTAGTAGTGTTGTAGATATCCAGGCTTCCCTAAAAATGGTATTTTCCATCCGAGCAAATTGGTGTCCCCTGTTTTAGCCTTTATCATAGAAAATTGATTCCAGTGCATCAAGAAGCAGTAGATGTGTGCCAGTATCTCCCAAATTCCTCACAACTTCGCATCCAACGGAGCAAAGATAGCTATTTAAAATCTTGGCTTTCCAATAAAATTTAGATTCTGCTCCAAATGAGAGGATCTGTCAGCTCCTACCCACTGTTATCTGTTCTGTCTCTTATTTCCTCTGCCTTCATGTTGGATGCACTGCTCTCCCTCCACTCTGGTGCCGGACTGTTCCCAGGGAAGTCAGCAGTACCACCTCCCCAGAGTGCACCCACAGCCCACAGCCTCCTCTGACTGAATGCAAGCCAGTCACCCTGTAGGACTCATGAGCCAGCAGTGTGGGGGCAACTACTTTCCTACGCTGTCCCTTGTGTTTCCATCTGCTGCCTAGAGTCATCACTTAAGGTGTATTTCACCCCTTTTTTTAAAAAAGATTTTTTTATTTATTTGAAAGATAGAGCAATGCAGGGAAGGGGGGTAGGCAGCAGTGGGGAGACACACACATAGAAAGAAAGTGAGAGAGAGAGATCTTCCATCTGTTGGTTGACTCCCCAAAGTGCCCCAACAGACAGAGCTGGGCGAGGCTGAAGCCAGGAGCCATGGAACTCCATTTTGGTCTCCCACGTGGGTGGCAGGTGCTCAAGGACTTGGGCCATTTTCTGCTGCTTTCCCAGGCACATTACCAAGAAGCTGAATCAGAAATGCAACAGCCAGGACGCCAAATTGGTGCCCCGGTGACAGCTGCGTCACAACGAGGGCTCTGGGGATCCCACTTTTGTTTCTATTACAGTGTCCTGCTCTTGCCACCTTTTTCTTGAAAATGATATATTGAATTCATGTAGATTTGAGCTCCCGGTGGTAGGGGATGGCATTGGAAGAAGGCTGTGCCAAGACCCTTTGGAGACTGGGGGGGCTCCATTAAGGGGCCGGGTTATTAGTCTAGGAACACCAGAAAACTACCGAGGGGAAGGAGCACAAATGGATTTCCATGTCTATTGTTCAAAGTGCCCACTGGTTACACCTGCTGAAAACGAAATTTACAGAAACAAAAGTGGAATTTGGAATCTGACTTAATAAATAGTCCTGGTGACCCCAGCAAAGGGGCAGGCAGGCCTCGAAAAGGAAACTGCGGAACGTTGTAAACATGCCGCCAGGAGGCACCACCGGAAGCAGGGGCTGGAGAACCCTGTCCAGTATTTACAGTGGGAGTTCCTTCTTGGATGAGGTAATAACCTTGGGGTTGAAGCATTGATCTTGTCAGGCCATAAAAGACTGTGGTCACTTTTATAACCAGCCACTTGCTTTCTACAGCCCCAGGGGCACACATCTGTCACCAAGTAATGCCACATAAGAAGGCGCCTGTTAACACTCCAGGGACCCCATGCTGGGCTGGCTTTGCAGAGACCCAGGGGGCGCCTCCCCCGCCCCCACCCGGCCTCATCAGCTGTCCATGGGAAGTGTACAAGAATGGAGTCCAGACAGAACCCTGGCAGCCTCCCTCCCAGCCAGGCTGATTGGCCCAGGGTCCTCAGACACTTCACTGGCATAAAGGAATAACCCCCACTCCCACCAGGGACACTCACGCCCCCTGCCCCTCTCACCTTGTGTAACCACAGTGAAAGCTACAGGCACAGTCTGAGCACCTGGCTCTATCTTATGTTGAGGCCCTGAAAGGGCCCTGGCTGCTAGAGAAAGACCCACAAAGGAAGCAGCTTCAGATTTAGGTCACAGCGGCTCCCAACTATTAGGAATGGAGGGGAGCGGATGGATACAGTCATTGGTCATAGATTTTGGAGTTACGGTCTATGTGTACATAGAATGGTATTAATATACAGTGAGTGTTGCCGTAATTTTTTAATGCAAATTTATTCTCATGGGATTGAGATATCAGGGAATGCTCTAATGTGACTTGAGTTTTCCATTTTCTTCTATGTGATTTCATCTGCAAAAGCACTGGCTAAATGCAGCTGAACCAGTCAGCCTAGGAATCTGCAGGCCCCACCTCCCATGACAACCAGCTCTCTCAGTGCATCCACCTGAGCCACGCCTGTGCACAGCCGGTGTTGCCAGGTCCCCCCCCCCCCCCCCGCCCCATCTCACACGACCTATCCCTGCCTCATGGTAAGGCAGGGGCTACAAGGATTCCGAAGGCACATTGCAGGTGTTCCCTAAGGCAAAGGGCAATGTTCATTGAAGAATCTGTGTGTTTCTTACCTGCTTCATATGTTAGCTAGAGGCTGGCACTGTGGCACAGCGGGTAAAGCCGCTGCCTGCAGTGCAGGCACCCATATGCGCACCAGTTCAAGTCCCGGCTGCTCCACTTCCCATCCAGCTCTCTGCTGTGCCTAGGAAAGCAGTAGAAGATGGCCCAAGTGCTTGGAGCCCTGCACCCATGTGGGAGACCAGAGGAAGCTCCTGGCTCCTGGCTTTGGTTTGGTGCAGCTCCGGCCATTGTGGCCAATTAGGCAGTGAACCAGCAATGGAAGACCTCTCTCTCTCTGACTCTCCATCTCTTTCTGTGTAACTCTGACTTTCAAATAAATAAATAAATCTTTAAAAAATTGTAAACTGTGCTGTCTACTTTACTAAGTCCCTATCTTTCTTTCTAATGTGTCACTTCTGAAATGGTAGTGTTTGTGCCAACTGTTATTCTCGCAGCCTTGTGATTTCTACACAAGCAGTCATCACCTGAGAGTGGAACTTGCCACAAACAGCACCATAGGTGACTCTGACCTAACCAACTTGCTGTCTTCATTTGACAACAGGTCATGGGTGTCATATTGCATTGCCCTAAGGAGATCAAAAAATGGATTTAGATACTATATATGAGGCATCTTCAAAGAAATTCATGGGAAATACATGCTATGAAAAATTGCACATGTATTTCAAAATTGCACCTGGAACAAAGCTGAAAAAATATTTTTATTTGAAAGGCAGACACACACATACACACACACACATACACACACACACACCCCGAGAGAGAGCAAGAGAGAAATCTCCCACCTGGTAGGTTATTCCTTAAATGCCCACAGCAGCTAGGACTGGGCATGACTTGAAGCCAAGAGTCAGGAACTCAGTCCTGGTCTCCGATGTGGATAGCAGAGGCACAAGCATTTGAGCCATTATTTGCTGCCTCTCATCGTAAGAATTATCAGGAAATTGGAATGAAGAGTGGAGCCAGGACTTGAACTCAGTCACTCTGGTGTGAGATGTGGGCATCTCAAGTGGAGGATTAAGCTGCTGACCCAAACATCTGCCCCTTCAAGAAAATCTTGAAGTACTTTCATATAGGTCTACCTATAAACATTATTTGTACATATTTTAACAACCACACAACATCCCTCTGTCTACATGTGCTATGATGAACATTGTAAGGGTCTACCTGTTTTATTGTTGTTGTTTTTGTTATCACAATCACTGATGGAATGACTATTCCTGCACCCGGCTGGGTATACTTTAAGATAGATTTCCATAAACACAATTGTTGTACTAAAGGTAGATACATTTAATTTTTATAGGTTGTTTGAAAACTTTATTTATTTGAGAGTCAGAATTACAGAGAGAGAAAGAGTCCATCTTATGGTTTACTCCCCAAATGGCTGGAATGGCCAGGGTTGGGCCATGCTAAAACCAGGAGCCAGGAGTTTCTCTTGGGTCTTCCACATGGACACAGGGGCTCAAGCACTTGGGCCATCTTCTACTGCTTTACCAGGCACATTAGCAAGAAGCTGGATTGAAAGTGGAGCATCAGGGACTTGAACCAGCACCCATAAGGGATGCTGGCACTACAGACAGAGGCCCATAAGTTTCTGTCAAGGTGCTCTCCAAGGAGATTATATCAATTAACAATCCACCACTGTATGACAGCTCCTATGTCACTGGAATTCATAATTTTTATATTTATGAATCAAGCACATTTTTATAACAGTGGACTTCAATAATGGTTGTCATAGTCTGAGTGTGTCCCCTCAACGTCCATATATTGGAATCCAAACCCTCAGATATGAGGAGGCGGGGCATTGGGAGGTGACTATGCCTTGAGGATGGATCCTCATCAATGGGATCAGTGCCTATGTGAGAGGCTCCAGGCAGCTCTGTCACCTCTTCTACCTGCGAGGATACAGCAAGAACGTGCCAGATACAAGCCAGGAAATGGGCCCTCACCACACCCCAAATCTGCTGGCACTTTTTCCTTGACTGCTCATCTTCCAGAACTGCAGGAATAAATGTTTGTTTATTTTTAAACCACCTAGATTATGGTATTTTACTATAGCAGCCAACACAGTCTAAGACAAAAATATATCAATAATATATCAAAGTTGATGAATAATTCCATGCAACATGTTAATAACAGAAGAAACTGGATATGAAAAATATGAGAACTGTCCACTATTTTCTCAATCTTTCCATAAATTAAAACTTATTAAAAATAAAGTCCATCTAAAAATATACCTGTATATCATATTTATATATTTTTATTAGTGAAGTTGAATATCTTCCCACACAATTACAAGTCAGTTGTATTTTATTTTATTTCATTTTATTTTTTAACTGTTATTTAATAAATATAAATTTCCAAAGTACAGCTTATGGATTACAATGGCTTCCCCCCCCCATAACTTCCCTCCCACCCACAACCCTCCCATCTCCCTCTCCCTCCCCCTTCCATTCACATCAAGATTCATTTTCAATTCTCTTTATATACAGAAGATCAGTTTAGCACACATTAAGTAAAGATTTCAACAGTTTGCCCCCACACAGAAACACAAAGTGAAAAATACTGTTTGAGTACTAGTTATAGCATTAAATCACAATGCACAGCACATTGAGGACAGAGATCCTATATGAGGAGTAAGTGCACAGTGACTCCTGTTGTTGACTTAACAAATTGACACTCTTGTTTATGGCGTCAGTAATCACCCTAGGCTCTTGTCATGAGTTGCCAAGGCTATGGAAACCTTTTGAGTTTGCCGACTCTGATCATATTTGGACAAGGTCATAGTCAAAGTGGAAGTTCTCTCCTCCCTTCAGAGAATGGTACCTCCTTCTTTGATGACCTGTTCTTTCCACTGGGATCTCACTCGCAGAGATCTTTCATTTAGGTCAGTTTTTTTTTTTTTTTTTTTTTTTTTTTGCTAGAGTGTCTTGGCTTTCCATGCCTGAAATACTCTCATGCGCTTTTCAGCCAGATCCGAATGCCTTAAGGGAAGTCATTTGTATTTTAAATTATGTTAAATCCCTCTTTAGATTTTATTTCCAGCTATTAGCTATCTTTTTTTCCAGATTTTTCCAAATAATTTTATTTCTCTATCTTTTGCTATATATGAAATTATGAACGTCAGTGTTTCATGCTTTTTTGAAAAGAGCAACCTAAGCTACACTTGCATTTGGAATACTTTAATCTGTAATAAATCTAAAATACTTATTTGTTAATTAATTTTAAAAATGGATTGCATTCATCTGCTCCAGCTGTTGTAACAATACCACAGACTGGGTTTCTTAAACAATAGAAATTTATTTTCTCACAGTTCTGGAGGCTGACAGTCCAGGACCCAGTTACTAGAGGGTTGGTTTCTGGTGAGCCCTCTCTCTCTGGTTTGCAGGCAGCCACCTGCTTACTGTGTGTTTATGGTGTCTCATTCAGTTAAGGCACTAATTCTATCAGATCACTCATTTTGTAGCTTTAGTTACTGCCCTACAATCCATATCTCTAAACATAGTCATATTGGGAGTTGGGGCTGCAATGTGAAGTTCAGGGGGACACAATTCAGTCCTGAACACCAATGCATGGACATGCAGTGAGAATGGCTGAATAGTTACTGTGCTGCTAATTAAAGAAGACAAAGACAAAGATGTGGTCTCTGACATTCACAAGTTTACAGGCTAATTTTATGGAAATAAGCAGAATTTACAAGAATAACAGTTGCTCAGATTCAAGAGCTTCCTAAAAGGAAAGGAATGGAGTGTAATGCCCAGATTGTAAAGGTGGCTGGGAGACTTGTGTTCCTGCACCTCGCAGAATACGCGGTGCATCTCGACACTAAACTCATCTGTTCTTGGTCTGTAATCAAAGATGACTCGTGATGTGAACATGAGAGTGGCATTATAGAACATGGCAGAGGACAAGGGAGAAATGCAGCAAAGATTCTAAAAAACACCAGAATATACAACCAGGAACTGATGCTTAGGGATCTGAGGCTTGTGGCAAGATGCACACCTCCTGGGAGTAGAAAGAAAAACAACTCCATGCATATGGAGCATTTTTGTTTCTCTAAAACACTCAAAGCTCTTCTTAAATATTCATTAACCATCTATAATCGCAACTAGGTAGAAAAGAAATATGTTTGCTTGGCTTTAAAAAAAAGTCCAGCAGCAGTAAATACATGCAGGGATTTCGCCAGCATGGATTTGTTTAGTAAATATTTTACTGCCTATTTACTTTACACGAAGTCGTGTTAGACCCTGTGATGGTTGATGATGCACAGGCCACAGGACCTCCCTTGGAAAAATCCAAGCCTTAGAACTAGGAAGAAATAGAGGCTCCTCCACTGGAAAAAAGGACCACCCTGCCCCGCGGTTTGGCAACCATGGCGACCATCACCAGTTGATACCTGACTCACTGTCAGTGAGACTCTCAGATGTGTCCTCATTTTTATTTTTCTTAATAAGCTTACTAAAAACACATCTTTAACTCCACAGAGCACTCCAAGCAGCCACCTGCCACCAATAGAACCAAGTTGGGCCATGAGTCAACATTTGCCCCTTGTGACATTCTATGCTGTCTCTTTGAATAGCCAAAGCAGCCGTATAACTCACATTATGTTACTTTGATTCACACAGTTAATCCCCTGTTGGATTCTCTGTAGCTTTTAAAAAGAAGATGGAAGGTTGATTGTGAAACTAAGGAAAACAACTACAATTTACCTATTTGAACCTATTTCCAATACCTGCCTTCATCTGACAGTAGGTTTTTGGAAGGGAGTTAAAAAAAAATCACTAAGCAAACAAACCAAAACTGGTGAGTGGGGAAAATGCATATGCCTAAGGTCAGAGAAATGGAAGTGAAAACCAACTTTTCTCCACTACCTTACTGCAGGGCACCGTAAATGTGAGAAAGGACCCCTGGAAGGCATGGATGGGGTCTACAGAACTGAACTGGGAGAGCTGATGGTGGCAAACAATCTTCAGTGTTGTAAAAAATGCTGCAACTTTATTCTCTCAATGTTGGATGATGCATCTGGACAAAATAAGAATTCCACGGAGAAGTGAGAGAAGAGTTACAGAGCCCAGGGAATGGTTTTGCATAGAGCTCCTCCAACAGCATCGTTTTCATTTTTCTTTTGGGTTGCCTTGGAGAGTAATTGTGGGAAATATTCCATGGGATGGTTTCCTTTGCATAGGAGGCTACCATTTGGTAATTATAACAATTGTCTTTGTCATTATTATTATGCCAGTTACTTCATTTATCCATCCAGGATTATGCTGTGTACTTTCTTTTACCTTTAAATAACTTTTCTTCAGAGCTTCAGCTTCAAACATGTTTATTCATTTATTTCCATTTACTTGACAGGCAGAGCAATAGAGTGAGATTATGGGGAGGGGGAGAGAAAGTGAGTGAGAGAGAGAGAGAGAGGAAGAGGGACAGAGAGTTTTTCCATCCACAGGTTCACCCCTCAAATGCCTATAACAGCGAGGGCCAGGCCAGCCTGAAGCCAGGAGTTCAAAGCTTCATCTAGGCCTCCCATGTGGGTGACAGAAGCCCAAACTTTTTTTTTTTTTTTTTTTTTTTTTTGACAGGCAGAGTGGACAGTGAGAGAGAGAGACAGAGAGAAAGGTCTTCCTTTGCCGTTGGTTCACCCTCCAATGGCCGGCGCACTGCGCTGATCCGATGGCAGGAGCCAGGTGCTTCTCCTGGTCTCCCATGCAGGTGCAGGACCCAGGCACTTGGGCCGTCCTCCACTGCACTCCTGGGCCACAGCAGAGAGCTGGCCTGGAAGAGGGGCAACCGGGACAGAATCCGGCGCCCCGACTGGGACTAGAACCCGGTGTGCCGGCGCCGCAAGGTGGAGGATTAGCCTAGTGAGCCGTGGTACCGGCCAGAAGCCCAAACTTTTGAGCCATCATCTGCTGCCTGCCAGGATGCATTAGCAGGAAACTGGATCAGAAGCGAAGTAGCCAAGAGTGGAATCTACACTGCGATAAGGCATGTCAGTATCCCGAGTGGCAGCTTAACCCACTGGATCACACCACCAGTCCCCGGTGTGTTCTTTGTAGACTTTATTTCAGGCAGCTGTCTTCATAGCTCTGAGAGGCTGATAATACTGTTCCGATTTTATAAATGAGGGAGTTGAGATTCTAAGGGGCTCAAGAAATTCTTCAGGAATTCCAAGTCACATCTGGTTGCCATGGCTGTGCCTCCCTCTTGTGCACTCAACTGTCCTATCTTTGTTCTAATTCTAAGGATGATATAGGAAACCAGAGGGCATAAATCCACTTTAGAAGTAAATACATTTTTTTGATAAATGATCAGAGTAAATTTTAGGCTTTGTGGGTCAAACAGTTGCAGCTGCTCAACTCTGCCATTGAGGCATCAAAGCATCATGGCTGTTTTCCAGTAAAACTTTACTTATAAAAACAGATGAAGGGGTAAATTCACCTCAGTCCACAGAACAAGGGATGGGAGAGTGGTTGCAGAAGTTCAAGAACATGATAACAACAAGTTTAAGGCCCTGTCTCTCATTGCACTTCTAAATTTAAAATGGCTTGAGAGGATTTAATTGAAGAAAGAAAAAAAAAAAAGGATGAGATTCATAGAGAAAAATATAGAAAATGCAAAATGAATATAAGGTAAATTATGAAATTAATTTACAGGTACAAAAAGAAGTGGCCATTCAAGAGTTAACTTGGCCAAAATGTCTTAAAGTGGATTCAAAGCTGGAATTTAGAGGCAGAATCGAGAGTGAGTAGGAACAGAGAAAGCAATATATCCTTCTCAGTTTAGGTGTCTGACATGCACAGGACATAAAAAGAATAAGGAGACTGGGGAAGCATCAAAAATTTTAAATAAAAATAAAGTACCACATAAGTAAAATTTCAAACATTTCCCACCTGCTCAGGGAGAGTTGATTAAAATAAATGTCATCTGTCTAAATTGATAAGACTGAATTATTGATTACTGTATGAACGTTTTCATTTGAAATGGTCTGCGGATTAATGCAATAATCAAATCCATTTCCTAGTCTGTTCTCTGCTTTTCTATCTCTGCTCCAATTTCAGTTCTGAACTGTAAAGCAGGTTGTGGTTTGAGCCAAAGCCTGTCTCTCTCTCTCTGCATGTCCCAGTGCTCTCTGCAGGCCTCTTAAGCTGGACCTGGATGCTGAGCGAATCAGTGAGAGCAGACTCAGTTCTATTTTTCTGTAAAGTAAATTTCCAACGGAAATGGAATGCAGTTGCATGATGGAGCTTTACTTCTTGGACTTGAATTGTACGACTTAGCAAGTTCCAAATCCTTAGCTTCCATGAAATGCAAGCATGTTCGGGAGTCTGAGTCTGCTTGCATTGATGAATTTCTGCTGGCAGAAATACTAGAAGTTGGAGTCTGAAAAGAGGTGTAGAGCTATGGGGTCATCCAGTGACTCCCAACTCCAGCTCAAAGATGACTGGGTTAGAAAACCCAGATAATACCCTAGCAAAATAAGACCAAACCAATGACAAAAAATAGCTGTAGAGGAAGGGACCCAATTTCCCCAAAAGAAACTGTGACCAAAAGCTCTGAAGTCCATGAGGCAGAAGTGACTTGCCTCCCTGGGTTTACTGTATCTCTTCTTGTGTTCCATCATGTTCTACCATAGAATCTTAACTCTCTTTCCTATAGAGCTCTGTCTCTAACTGTGCCTGTGTTGAGTTTCCAAAATATTGTTCCAGAATCTTAGTCCTTATTTCTGTGTGTCGCAGAGGCACAGAGATGGCTGGGACATGACTCAGATGCAGTGGCACTGTCTATTATGGCTTCCACTGGCCACGTGTGATTCTACTTGAAATATGCCAATCGGAACTGAAAAGTCCTGTAAGTGTAAAATGTTTCACAGATGTTAAAGACTTAGCGCAAAAGTAGAATATGAACAAAATGTACATATGGCTGTCACTGTTTTTATATTGACTGCTGAAAAAAATAACATGTAGGATATACTGGTTTCACTAAATATGTTGCTAATATGAATTTTACCTGTTTCCTTTAACTTTTTCAATGTGGCTCTGAGAAAACCTAAAATTTCCTATGTGCCTCATATTCTATTTCTATTAGGTAGTGGTGACCTTGAATTACAGGGTAGATGAGCTGTTGACAAATGCAGCAAATCCTGATGCATAGAATCAATGCCAATGACCAAGAACATGTTCTAAAAGAGACGGTCTTCACTTAAAGCAGGGAGAATTCATAAATTATAGTCAGAATCGCCTTCTCTTCCAACCTTGGTGAAATTGGATTTTGTGTAGATTGTCACTCACTCGTGCAGCTCGGGTTTGCCGTTCCCATCTTGAGGAAGCGTGTTTTTCTCCTTCTGGGACTCCCTCCCTCCTCCAGATTAGGAGAGCTGTGAAGGAAAGCGCTTTCTGAGCTTCACCCTTGAACTCTCAGCTAATAAAACAGCGCCCGACATTTAAGGCTTCCAGATAACTATTTGGTGACTGTGTTAAATGAATTGAAGTTGACTGTTATTGGGTGTCAGTAGATACATTGGTCATAGTGTCAAAATTAGGGCACAATCATCCTTTATTTACATGGAAATTTTCAAAATATTCATGGAAAATGTGCAGTATGAGAATCTGTGAATGGATTCCAATTTTTTTGAACCAAAACACACCCATCTTCTAATTTCCCCTTTCCTTGAACATTTTGAAGTCTCTTCAAACTTTATAAAAATAAACAAAGTAAAACAATATCTTATTTTCTTTACTTTTTAAAAAATATAAAATAAAATATTATTAACACAGTTGAACCAAACAATAAAGTGAAAAACAGCCAAGCATTTTTTAGGGCATTGATTGTTCTGTGGGCGGTCAGGAGGGAATGGGATCTTTCCAAACCACAAAGGCTGCCCAGTGGGTCACTGTTCCTTGTTACAGAGGTGACTCTTTGGTAGCTTTAGGTCTGACAGGTATGGATAAAGGTTAAGAGTAAACATTTGAGGGGTGGTGTTGTGACACGGAGTGCTAATCCACCACTTAAGACCCCCACATTCCATATCAAAGTGCCTATGATTGAGTCCTAACTTCACTTCCCAGTCAGCTCCCTGCGAATGCCTGGGGCAAGAAGTGGAAGATGATTCATGTTCTAGGGTTCTTGCCACCCAAATGAGAGCTTCAGATGGAGTTTGGGAATCCCAGCTTCAGCCTGGTCCAGCCCCGGCTCTTGCGGCTATTTAGAGAGTGAACCAGAGGGGCAAGAGGCCTCTCTCTTTCTCGCCGTCTCCCTCTCACTCTCTCTGTCTCTCTCTCTTTCTTCCACCTTCCCTCTTTCTCTCACTCTGCCTTTCAAATAAATAAATAAACTAAAAATATAAAGAATACAGATTTGAGTTTTATCAACTAAGTCCTATTTAGGATCTTTCTCACCACTCTTAGCCTCATTCCAATCAGGGTGGGCTTCATGGATACACAACCTGTGCAGCTGCACAGGGCCCCACTCACAAAGGCTCTGTGCTTGGTTTCCTGATCTGATGTCTCTGTCTTGAAATTCTTAATACTCT
Organism: Oryctolagus cuniculus; assembly: GCF_964237555.1. Lineage (NCBI taxonomy): Eukaryota > Metazoa > Chordata > Mammalia > Lagomorpha > Leporidae > Oryctolagus > Oryctolagus cuniculus. The sequence continues at coordinate 76,357,844 of NC_091444.1, read as the reverse complement.
TGTGTCGCTCCCCCTCTTCGCGGAGGAATGACACTGAACCCTGCCTAGGCTTCATATCCGAGTCACGGCACCATTATGTCGCTCCCCGTCTTCGTGGAGGAACGACACAGGACCCTGCGCTGTTCTTTCGTCTGCTCGGCCCTCCCCGGGTTTGCTGCTGGTTCTTCCCGGGTTGGCTACCGACCCTTCCACCTCTGTGGAAGGGTGGTTCCCCCTGGCCACCTTCCCCACTTCCGCGGGGGAGCGGCACACCGCCGGCCGGCTCTCTCGGGGGCTGCTCAGGTGTTATTCGGATAGATGTTCCTCTTAGATGTTCCTGGTGCACGTTGTCTCTCTCCTCCTTTATAGTCCTCTTCCGCCAATCCCAACTCTGCTACCCACACGCCAAGTACGCTGCTCTCCTCCAATCAGGAGCAGGTCCTACAGTTTATTGGTGGAACTGGAGGCAGCTGTGTAGAAGCTGTTTCTCCCTTCTCAGCGCCATATTGTGGGAGAGCAGATGCATAGAATAAGTCTTAATTCCAGTAACTTAGTCTAGTCCGAGTTGCTCCCAGTTGCTCCCCACACTCTTGTCTTAAGATTTGTGTTTTGAATCTGGTTGGAACAATGAACAGAAGAGTCATACTCACTAGGCATGTCTGCCACTCATTGGCACTCATCAGCTGTAATGTTCCCAGTACCCCATGAACACACAGTTCTGATGGGTCCATAACTTTCAGGAATCCAGAAGGACTCAACATGACTACAAGAAACATGTGTTACATCTATGATTAAGTGGGGACACTGGAAGCTCCAAGAATTCTCCCTTTCTGTTTCCAAAAGAACTTGCTTCTAATAAAAAGTAAGCAATAGCATTACAGGAAACATAAACAACTAAGGAAGATTTTCGTACCTGTCTTATCCATGTCGATTCCCATATTAGTCAGCCATTCACCCAAACATGATGAGAGGAGGGAAAGGGAGAAAGAAGGCAAGTCAGAACTCCTCCCGATTCCACCTCTTCTTGTTCACCCATCCGGTAGAGGTGCGGTGTCAGTACCAGGCACGTAAATCAAGAAGTGAAGTTAAAATGCTTCAGTTTTGTGTTGAATGGCCACATGTCAACATCGGCCAGGTACACACCCGGGGGTTGACAAGCTGAGTTGATTCTGGCTGTAGGGCAGGAAAACATATACCATAGGAATCATGGGGAGTCTCAGTAAGAGGCTGTTAATGGCTATTATAGGGCTGGGGATGTGATTGAGTGATTTGGGCAAAGAGTCCAAGGGAGCAAAGGCGTGGTCTCCACTGCAGGTCATCAGAAAAAGGGAGCAATTCTCTGAATAGGTATCTCAATAAATCTTATCTCAGGGAAGGACACCCTGGACTGAGGACAAAACTGTAATTGGTAGGGACATAATAGTCATTCAGCGAGCATGAAGAGGGAATATTTGGTGCTTTGTGGGTTGCACAGTGGCTTGGTCTCAGTTGGTTGTTCTGTGTGATTACGTCCAAATAGAACACAGCTTAGCAGTGTCAGATCAGTTTGAAATAACATCGAGAACAAGCTGTGAACACCAAATCCAATTCTCCAACATCGGGGGCTGCATTTTTTTTTACTTTCTCACACTGTTCCATTGAGAAGAGAAAATCATTCATAAATGTCTACGTTATGAAATATGAATTGTGCAATTGCAATGGAGCTACAAGTGCACTTATATTTGCATTTAAAACTGGTATTACATAACATGAGGACCAGCATTCAAATTCCTGGTAGTAATTTTCACTTTTTATTTTCTTTACTTAGATTGATATTAAACAGCAAATTAAAAAACACCATGAAAAGTCAAGAGAGAGGTTGCAGAAGAAAAGGAAAAGCTTTAGATTTTAGTACTATTAATGACATTTTCTGTTTTTTTAAACAAGGTGGCCCTGCATTTTCATTGTGCACAGGGCCTCACACATTATGTAGCTTTCTGTCTTCCTAGTATTTTGCTGCTTTTATGCCTTGAAAAGTGCCCTAAAGAATTCTTAATCTCCTTATTTTCTTTTTTCATTCAAAGCTCATGAGCTACTACTCTGTTGCCTAAGTCAGCAAATGCTAGGGGAGTTCAAATCTCTGTGGATTCCTTCATAGGTGCACTTTGGTTAAATGAGGAAGAGTCAACTTCACCTCTGATTCTCTTTCTAAATTCTAGTGTTTCTTTTCACCAGGGAGAGGCAGGAAGAGTACAAAAGCTAGGCAGGCCTTTCCCACTGAGAATTCAAAGGCTTTGTGTCTGAACTTCAGTTGGCGAGAATTCCCTAGCCATTACTATACTTTGCTGGGTTTCTTTTTTCTTTTTTCTGGAGTCACAGATATCTAAGTTTCCATCACTTTTCCGATCAATATCTTATTTACAAAGAATTTTCCAGTCTTTATCTAAAGTTGCCCCGCTAATTTCCTAGCAGCAACCTCAGCTCAGATTTGTCTTTGCTATAAATTTGTAGAGAATTTGTTTCTTAGAAAGGTCTTTCCCTGCGCTTTACACAGAATAGAGCTGTACAAAACAATTTAGAAAAAGATGTTGAAGCAGAGATTTAAAGCAACTTCATGCCATACGAGATGGAACCAAACCAATAAGCTACACTTGAAAAATTCAGACCTGATGATGCACCTTCCTTTTCTGTTTCTCAATAGAAACATCTGCTACTCTCACTTCGAAGTATTAAAAGAACCAAGACACAAAGTATCAGTAGAAGTTTGGAGGAGACTATGGCTCATTTTGTGGTCCATATCACAAATAACACTGACTTGCTCTTGTGGTTCAGTTCAACTAGCATCTTAAACTAATGGCTCTAAACACAAAGATGCCAACCTAATGGTTCATGTCTCTGCTGCTCCACTTCTGATCCAGCTCCATTCTACTGGCCTGGGAAGAGCAGCAGAAGATGACTCAAGTGTTTGGGCCCCTGCCACTCACATAAGAAACTCGCATGAAGCTCCCGGCTCCTGGCTTCAGCCTGACCAGCCCTAGCAACTAAGGCCAACTGGAGAATTAACCAGTGGATAGATCTCTCTCTCTCTCTCACACACACACACACACATACATACTCTAACTTTCAAATAAATAAATACATCTTCTTTAAAAAAAAAAAAGTGCCAACCTATTTGGGGTGAAGTGGACAAAGTAGGAAATGATATCTATCACCCAACTCTATCCCACTACAGTCTCATCACTGTTTCCAGGGCAAGATTCTCCCATTTGGACAACCTCTCTAGGTGGATGTGCCACGTACTATATGTGGTATCAGTGTTCTTGACCATGGGGACCCATGCTGCTGAATATCAACCAGTCATCATGTTGCATGTGCACCACCATCCCCACTGAGATGAGGGCTTGATTGTCATATAAAATGTTCAACTGTTTCTCTCATCCCTCAGTCCTTCCCTAGTTATCAGTCACTAGAAGATGACTAAACCCTATAGTTCAGTCTACAACTAAACCATGGAGCTCCCATCTGTTATTTCTCGGGTCCCAACATCTCATTAAATCAAGCACTAGGATCTGTGCGTTAGGTCTCATTAGCTCAACTATCTTTCCAGGGTGGGGAATCTTTTTTCCTACTGAGGGTCATTTGTATACTTTTACATCATTCACTGGCCATACAAAATTATCAGCTTAAGAAGTAGCCTGCTATCAATTTACCTGGTTTGAAGTCTTGCCCGTGGTTGCCTTGGGAAGGCCAGCTCAGACCATTCAGTGACCTTATATGACCTGCATGATGGATGTTTCCCATCCTTGTGATAAAAAGTTTAATTACAATAGAATTAAAACCATGTGCACTTTCTTAACAAAGTATCTGCAGAGTAGAAAAACTGACCCTAATCTTTTTCAGATAGTGACCATGATAACATCTTTTAAAAAGATTCACTTGTTTATTCATTTGAAAGGCAGAGTAATGGAGAAAGGAAGACACCGAGAGAGATCTCCCAGCTGCTGGTTTACTCCCTTAATGACTGCAATGAGCAGCTTTGGGCCAGGCCAAACCCAGCTGCCTGAAACTCAATCCTGGTCTTCCACATGGGTAGCAGGGAGTCCAAGCAATTGGTCCATCCTCCAATGCCTTCCCAGGCTAAAAAGCAGGAAGCTAGGTCTGAAGCCTAGTAGCCAGGACCCAAGCCAGCACTCTCATGTTGGATGCCATCATATTCAGGCACAGGTGAAGCTGCTGCATCACTTAGCTTAAGCTGGCCCTTACAATAACATTTTAAATTCATTGATTACTTTCAAAATACTTTTTTACTCTAAGTGCATTGTCTCACTTAATCTTCACAAACAGATGAGATAACTACAGCTACGATATGTGTTTCCAGGTCTGTTTTCAAGGTTCCAAGGAGCCACCCAGCTAGATAAAGGGAGCCCTAGACCTCTACCTGGGCAAAAAAGAGAAAAGCAACAGGCTTTTGAATTGACACGTGGTCACTGTCAGTTTCTCCTTCATTAGGCTGGCTGCACATGCCACAGATCTTTGGGGGCTTTTGTTTGTGTTATTGAGAGAAAGAGAGACAGAGATCAGGAGAAAACCAACCTTACAAATAACCAAAATATAGCAGAACTTGGTCAAGTTGAGTACGGGGTTCCCTTTCCCTCCTGCTGGCATTTTCCAGTGGACGTGAGATGAATCAGTTGCCTAGATCTCTGATTTCTTCAGCTCTTGCAACTTCTTCACTGATAAAAACCTGCAGGAGAAGGAGAAATAACTCTCCTGTGTAAAAGGTAGTTCTTTCAGTAGAATACGTAGCAGATAAATAAGTAAAAAAAGAGTTGAGTGTGTTGGCCCTGGATCTCTTACGGACCAGTTGTGTGATCTGGGACAAGTGTGTCCTCACCTCTCTAAGCCTCAGCTTCCATGTCTGTAAAAGAAAGTCAGAGAATTCCCCGAGAACCCTCCCCGATCTCCCCTCCCAAATGATGTTTTCAGGAATCACAGATATGTAGCTGGCCATAGCCCATGGTTTCCCAAGTAATTTCTTATTTTCATCCTGGGACCCTACCCAGAGTTTATTTCCCAGGGAATTTTTTTTTTTTTTTTTGGTGGTTTATGAACAAGTTACTGAAGTTCTCTAAGTCTTAGGCTACCCTTTGTGCTTGCTTTGGCAGCACATATACTAAGTCTTAGGCTCCCTTTCAGACAGAAGGGCATGTCCTCAATGATGCTGTGGGTACTCTGGCCTCAGAATCAGCCCTTAAGGCATTCAGATCTGGCTAAAAACTCCATGAGAGTTTCTCAGGCATGGAAAGCCAAGACACTGTGGCAAAAAAAAAAAAAAAAAAAAAAAAAAAAAAAAAAAAAAAAAAAAAAAAACAACAACAACAACTAAATGAAAGATCTCTGTGAGTGAGATCCCAGTGGAAAGAACGGGGCCATCAAAGAAGGAGGTACCTTTCTCTGAAGGGAGGAGAGAACTTCCACTTTGATTATGGCCTTATGGCCTTGTCTAAATAAGATCAGAGTTTGTGAACTCAAGAGGCTTCCATAGCTTTGGCAGCTCATGACAAAAGCCTAGGGTGATTACGGACGTCATAAATAAGAGTGTCAATTGTTAAATCAACAACAGAAGTCTCTGTGCAGTTACTCCCCATGTAGGATATCTGTCCCTAATGTGTTGTACTATAAGGATTAACGGTAAAGATAGTCTTCAAACAGTACTTTATACTTCGTGTGTCGGTGTGGGTACAATCTGTTGAAATCTTTACTTAGTATATACTAAGTTGATCTTCTGTATATAAAGATAATTGAAAATGAATCTTGATGAAGAATGGGATGGGAGAGAGAGTAGGAGATGGGACAGTTTGCGGGTGGGAGGGTGGTTATGGGGGGAAATCTGCTATAATCCAAAAGTTGTACTTTCAAAATTTATATTTATTAAATAAGAGTTTTCTAAGAAAAACCATACACTTTGAAAAAAATGATGCTGTGGTCTGTGAAGGCAGAGGGTCCTTCTGGGCAATCTCTGGGGCTTGTTCCTGACATTCTCTGTTGGAGAGGCACTTAGGGGTCCAGCATCTGGCACAACTGAGGTTGGTGTGGAAGGAAAGTGCTTATATGTCAGAGGTTCTCTTCAAACACCTCTCCCACTGCCAAGATGGGATGGTCTCTCATCTCACTCACCAGAGGATCCTGAAATATCCAGCCATTAGGAGTGTTTCAAGTTTCAGTTTCAGGAAGGGTAACACAGAAAGCTCAGATGTCAGCCACACGTGGCCTTTGTTCTCTGAAGAGTTGTTTAGACTTAGTTCCATTCTGAAAATAGATTGCAAATGGTTTGGTTTTTTTTTCTTACAAAAGATTTATTTATTTATTTGAAAAGCAGAAATACAGAGAGAGAAGAGGGAAGGGAGGGGGAGAGAAAGGGAGACAGAGAGAGAGAGAGAGAGATCAATCTTCCAACTGCTGGTTACTCTCCAAATGATCCCAATGTCTCGTGCTGGGCGAGGCCAAAACCAGGAGCCAAGAGCTTTTTCCAGGTCTTCCATATGGCACTTCAACCATCTTCTGCTGTTTTCCAAGGCACATTAGCAGAGAGCTGGATTGGAAGTAGAGCAGCTGGATCTCAAACTTTTGCCTATATGGGATGCCAGTGTTGCAGGTGGATGCTTAACCCTCTACCACAGTGCTAGCCCCCACGTTTAGGGTTTTATCCTGGTTTTCCAGCAGTTCATCAGGCTTTCCAGTATGACGGCATCTCTGGTTTTGGTGTAGCAAAATGAAGTACCTGGCCAGTGATGCAGGGGATACGAACATGCTGGAGTTTGGCTTTTCAACGGTGATACGGGTGGCCCAGGGAGCATGCATTCTCTGATGCTTTTACTTCTTTTTAGCAACACATGAGTCTTTGACACAGGCCAGTGGAGAAGAGTCCGGTCCAGTTCATTCCAACAAGCTCAGACCTGCCACTGTGACTGTGTTGTCACCACAGTCCAAGGCAGAGAGTAAAATTAGGTCAAATGCCAAGACTAAAGGCCATGGAATATGCAGGGTCTCGCTAACTGCTCCACGTAATGTCTCCCCACAATTGTTCTTGTTTCCCTCCGTAAGGATGTTTTATAATAAAACAGGGAGATCAAAATAATTGTTGATGAATTGAGAACAAATAATTTTGAAGCAAGAGTAGATGAGAATAAAAATCAAGAAAGACTGATAACTTGTTACATCTATCATTCTTTAGAAAAAAAATCTAGATGGTTTATTTTGATTCATATTTAAACTTGCCACTCATTAGGCTGGGGACCTCCTTCTGGACTCTTGTCCCTAACAAAAAAAAAACAAAAACAAAAAGCAAGGGAGCTAAGAGATGGTAGAACACTGAGGTGGAACCTGCCTCGCTCAGACACTCAGCAAGCTTTCCTCTGCCCAGAGCTGTGTTTACCTAAATTGTCTCCAGGGACTTGAACACCATGGAGCAGAAACAAATGCTTCTTTCTATTCCTTTAAACAAAGAGAAAAGACTTAGATATCACCCGCAATGAAATAGTTCTAGGGTGAAGGGCGAGAAAATCCCTTTTAAATGTCATTAAATACAAATTACCCTATTTTTTGCTAGTTAAAGATTTCAATTAACACTCAAATTTGCCGTCAGTTTAGCTGGGGTCCCTTTTGAATGAAGACTTCCCAGTGTTTGACTATTTATTCAGACACAGGCAAGACAGAAACCATTTATTAGCATAATCCCATTTAATATGGTGACTATGTGTTCTTGCTGGGGAGACTCCATTGTATTTTGAGGGGCTGTTGATGTGCCCAGCGTGGAGCACTGCAATAGCAGCCCCTAGTGTTTCTGACCTCACACCCACTCACTGCTCCCGATGTTAAGTCTTTTATCCTAGGAAACCTTCTCGGTCAGTTTCTGTGCTGATTAATAAGGCTAGATGTCACGGTGATGACCACAGGGCTTCTCTGAACTATTGGATGTTCTTTGCAGCCCTGGGGACAGCAGAGGAAGGGGAGATGTCAGTATGAAGCATGCAATGTTTTTGCTTTCTTGATTTATACACAGGGGGCTAATTTTCATTAAAAGCAAAATTCTAATCTGAAAGAACTTTCTTCTCTGCTGCATGTACCCATGAAAACAAGATTAATTGAATTTATTGCTGCCCCCTCTAGACCCTAAGAAGGCAGGGATGGCGTTATCCTTGCCGCGCTGCTCCTATTACCAGAGCCTAGAACATGCATGGAGCAGGCTGGATGAATGAATGAATGAATGAATGAACTGTTTTTGGCTATGATGGTAGGCAGTAGAGACAGATAAGCAGTTCCATTTGTTCTTCCAAATAAAACATGGTTAAAGTTAAATCTGCCCAGCTTTGATTTTTTTTTAAAAAAAGATTTGTTTTTATTTATCTGAAAGGCAGAGTTACAGAGAGAGAGAGAGAGAGAGAGAGATCTTCCATCCAGTGATTCACACCCCAGATGGCTGCCACAGCTGGGGCTGGACTGGGCAGGAGCCATGAACTTCTTCTAGGTCTCTCGTGGGTGCAGGGTCCCACGCACTTGGGCCAACTTCTGCTGCTTTCCCAAGCACATTAGCAGGGAGCTGGATTAGAAGTGGAGTTGCTGGGACTAGAACACTGTCAGTATCCTAAGAGGTAGCCAGACTTTTGATATGTAAATTGTGACAGTATGCAACAGAAACAGTGTAAGCTCTGTCCAGGTTTTCTCCTTTGGAACACATTTGTTCCAGCTTACGATAGGATTTGACATTCCACGTAAAATTCCTAAAGTGCCTAAAACACCTCCCAAAGAAAAAGATAAGCAAGGCAACTTTTAAATAGTGTTCTGTGCCAAGAAAACCCTTTCCCAAGCCTCTTCAATCACTTGCTGGTGTACTCAGCCACCAATCACCACGCTTTGGGTTTCCCATGACAAAAGGAAAGATCTGCTTTTCAAAGATCAGACAGCCTCCTCACCCTACTCCTCCCCAACATCTCCCTGTGGTCTCTGTTTTTGTTTGCTGGTTTTTTTTGTTTTGTTTTGTTTTGTTTTGTTTTTGACGTTTACAAAGCTTAAATAATTAGTAGATGGAAAGCAAGCCTAACGGGAGGCTTTCTAAAATGAGAGCTCAAACCTAGATGTTGGGAGAATTATTTAAAATCCACTTTTCCAAGTGCCACCCACATACTTTTCAGAGAGAACACACTGTAACACGTCTTGCTGCACATTGCCATGAAGGTTCTGTGCAGGAGATGCTCTTGGTGCAGTCTGACTGAAGTGCAGATCTGTTTAGGAGAATGGAATCATCGCACCTTGACTGCATGCAGGCCTGTAGGCATCGCTCCCTGAGCTCATTGTTCTGCCCTGAGTTTTCTTTTCTTTTAAAGGGATTAGGACACATTCTTCCGTACGCAACTTTGTTCTCACAGGACATATAAACTAGACATTGTAGTACCTAACATAAAGAGCAAAAAGAAAAATCTATTACCAGAAATCTCTTCCCCCTACTTTGTTTCACACTTGGATGAGCTTTATTAACAATATGGGGCTTTCTGCCCATGTAAGGGAAATACAGTGAGATGTGTTTTGTAATGAACTCAAATCTATACAAGTATGTGTACTTCTTAAAGTTAAAAATGTCATTTTAGAATGGATGCCGCTGTCACTTACTGTATGAGATGAACATATGGGTTTAGGGTTCAGTCTCCTTATTTATAAATGGAGATTTTTTTTTATAGTATCAAGACCATAGGGTTTTCGTGAAGACTAAAATAAACGCAAAGAATGTAGCTAATTGCTGGACGTGTGGCCAATCACACACAAAATTGGATGCTGTTATTATTACTTTTGTTTCTTTTGTTGTTGTTATTACTTTTTGTTTAGCTGCTTGTTTATCTCCTCCCATTTTTTTTTTTTTTACACACTATGCATACATAGCTCATAGGAATGTCCAAAGAGTAGATTTTTCCATCATGGGAAATTTACCTTCTCAGCCTTTGGGATCCTAGGAGATCAGACAGAATCCATAGGGCACAATGAATCTGTCTTTGAACCTGGATCTTTTCCTGTCTTCAAACAGTCTGATTTGATATAATACACCAAAGGAGTTGTAAGGCTTTTGTGGTTTCCCTCCTGGTGGCATCACTGGAGTTTTCTCCCGAACCTCATGCTTTGGAAATTCCTAGTAGTAACTCTGCTTCACACTCACACAGCAATTTGTGAATTTCTTTATTTTTAAAATTTTTATTTGTTCCTTTTCTTATTTGAAAGACACAGTGATATACACACAGAGACAAACAGAAAAAATAGATCTTCTTTCTGTTGCTTCCATCCCCAAATTCTTCCAATAGCCAGGACTGGGCCAGGCTGAAGTCAGGAACCTGAAACTCAGTCATCAGTGGAGCCCTAGTGGGTCTGCCGCGTGGGTGGCAGGGATGCAAGCCCTGCAGTGTCCCAGCATGTGCAGGAAGCTGGATCAGAAGCGGAGGAGCCAGGCTGGAATCAAGCATTCCCATATGAGATGCAGATGACCCAAGTGGCATCGTGTTTGTTTTTAAAATTTGAAAGGTAGAGTTACAGAGAGATTGGGGAGAGGGAGTTGGGGGAGGGGGGGAGGGAGAGAGAGAGCCTTCCATTTGCTGCTTCCCTTCATGGCAGCAACAGCTAAGGCTGAGCAAGCCAAAGCCAGCAGCCTAGAACTTCATCCCACATAGGTACAGGGGCTCAAGCACGTGGGTCATCCTTGGCTGCTTTTCCAGGTGCATTAGCAAGGAGCTGGATTGGAATTGGAGCCCTTGAGACTCCCACTGGCACCCATATGGGACGATGGAATTGTAGGTAATGGCTTAACCCATTGTACCACAGCAGCCACCACCCAAATGGTGTCTTAATCATTGCACCGAACACCTGCCCCAGCAACTCATGGCTTTTCAAGCATTAATTCTTTGCATATAACCATCCAAAAATGTAGCAGTAATCCTATTTGGCACATAGAAAAATGAAGAAGAAAAAAGTTTAAATGACTTGACCATTGTCCCTTGGTTAGTGAGAAACTTAAGAATGGAAGCATTTGTATGTCCCAGGTTTTTTGCCAACACATGTTCCAAAGATCATTAAGTTCAGAAGAGCCCAGTTAGCATAAAGGAGTCAGGCACAGGGTGAAAAAGAATCTGTATATTTTCTTCTTTATGTTAACTGAGAGTTATTATGGGTTCACAGCCACCTGGTGATGTCCTTTGCTGCCTGGGAGAGCCAAAAAACTAAAATCCACAGGCTCGACTCAAGTCTTTTGTTTAAATTTCTTCCCGGCCACGCCTGTAGATATTCATCTGCCAGTGGCCAGGAAAACAAACATGTTCTTTTGTTTTGCATCCTCTTTCCCTGCATGCCATTTCTTGAAACTGACAAAAAGCCAGGCATGGTAAAAACAAGAGAATGGAATCTGTGGATGGCAGAGTGCAGTTAATAAAAGTCCTGGTCAATTCCCTCAAAAGATAACAGGTTCTGCATAGCAAAGAACACATATTAAAAGTGACACTGGCATCCCATATGAGTCCTGTTCAGTCCCCAGTTGCTTTACTCCAATCCAGATCCCTGCTAATGCACCTGGAAATAATGGAAGATGGTCCCAGTGCTTGGGCCCCCTGTCAACCATGTGGGAGAGCTGGATAGTTCCAGACTCCTGGCATCAGCCTGGCCCAGCCCCGGCCATCGCTGCTGTTTGGAGAATGAACCAGCAGGTGGATGATTTCTCTCTGCCTCTGTCTCTCCCTCTCTCTATGTTACTCTGCCTATCAAATAAATAAATAAATCTTAAAAAAAATTTTTTTAAGTTGAGCCGGCTTTATGGTTCCTTGAACCGTTAACTAAGAGTGCTGCCAAGCCTCAGGGTGGAGTGCCCCTTCTCTGGAGGAAGTAAGTGAGGCTCCAGGGGCCTGGTGAGACCACAGCTTGATGACATCTGTGCTCCTATTTAAAACCTAAGGAGATACTCACCTTTTTCCAATGGAGCTGTTAGCTTTTAAAAATACTTAAAAACCAATCAGCGACTCAATTGCGTCTGAAGAGCGATTTCAATTATAGAATGGAGGCAGTTCCTCAGCAACGGAGTATTTAAGAGCTGCAAAAATTAATGTGCATTTTAATGCTGATTTTCCGAGTATAATACACTTTGTAATTCATTTAAATGTATTCTGTGTGTTTTATTCTAGCTTAAGGCACAGCGGCAGTCTTTGATTCATCATAAAACTACGTTTTTAAAGTTCTTTTTTTTTTTTTTAGAGAAAAGTATTTAAAACCCAAGAAGATAAACTGTAGAAACGTAATTGGTCAGATTCAGAATATAGATGGGTTCTTTTTGTTGAATCACACAACTTAAAAGCACCCCTGTGGATGATCTTTGGTCCTAAAGAGGCAATCTATAGTCTGGATTATAACAAACAAAAATCCCATCTAATATCACCTTTCCTTTGTTGCCAAGCTACAGAGACAGCCTTGATAATTTCCATCTAAGAGTTGTACTGTTTGTCCAAAGCTACTGACTTGACAGATAAATCCAGTAGAATTAGTGCCTGCATGGTTGGTGTGTTTTAAAACCGAGTTAATCAAACATAAACGCTTTGCCCCAGAGCCATGGTAAGCAGGACATATGTTGACAGCCCAAAGGAAGTGAAGTCAGCGAAGGAAACAGCTGCTTTAGCTCAGCAGTTGACAACACCAACATTAAGTGGATGTGGGAGGGAAAGAAAAAGGGCCACAAGCAGTAGGGGAAGCTGCAAGGGGGGCGCTCTTGGCCCTGAGCAGCCTTTGACATGGAATCATCGGGGGAAGATCAATGAGAACCACGAAGGCTAGAAGGAGCTGTGCCCTCCCCTCATTCAACCCTTCATTCTGTCGTCTGTCCGAGAGTCAGTGGAGGACTGCAGGTGAATGGAGGAGCCAGGTCTAGAACCCGGGTTCGCAGGCTCCCAGCCAGCCTCCCAATGTGAGTGGAGAGGAGTTATTCCCCCTTTTACTTTGTTCTGCAGTTATCTGGTGTGGGGGAGGGGGAGGAATGCACACTTTTGTAGGACTTCTGGGGCAGCTTGGGATTATTTCAACTCTGAGCCACTCTAGATGCATATTATTTACACTTGCCTTGTTTGAGTTGCATCAGTGGGTTGCACAGAATGACGCAATAATGGACATTCGCTGGCTTCGATTAGTGCCTCTTTCCTGAAGCGAATTTTGCTCCCTCACTGGCATCAACTTGGCTGTGAACTGAGCCAATGAGTGCACTAAACACAGAAACAAGGTCCTTTCACAGCCTGCCTTGAGCCTACCCCTTCTGGAAACTTTCTGATATCTAGAGACATCTCCCTGGGCCCCAGGTAGACAAATGCATGGCTATCCCGCCATCGAACAGTTATTAGTCACCTTCTAGAAATGTGTCTTTCTAGAGATTATAGAGAAATGAACAGACGGGGGTGCCGCAATTTCTTTCATCAAAGAACACCAGTCCAGTGGACTGGAAGCATTTGGGGACTCTATACTGTCTGTCTCAAAAATAAACATTCCCGCCAGCGCCACGGCTTACTAGGCTAATCCTCCGCCTTGCGGCGCCGGCACACCGGGTTCTAGTCCCGGTCGGGGTGCCAGATTCTGTCCTGGTTGCCCCTCTTCCAGGCCAGCTCTCTGCTGTGGCCAGGGAGTGCAGTGGAGGATGGCCCAAGTGCTTGGGCCCTGCACCCCATGGGAGACCAGGAGAAGCACTTGGCTCCTGCCTTCGGATAGGCGCGGTGCGCCGGCAACAGCGCACCAGCCGTGGCGGCCATTGGAAGTTGAACTAACGGCAAAGGAAGACCTTTCTCTCTGTCTCTCTCTCTCTCTCACTGTCCACTCTGCCTTTCAAAAAAATAAATAAATAAAAATTAAAATTAAAAAAAATTCCCCAGGGCTTATGAAATTTGGCTGAATTCCAAAGTCACAGAGGGGGAGTTATTTCAGAAGACGCTGTGAACATCCATCCAGGATTGTGTTGCCCTCCTATCCAAACTCAGGAAGCAACAGCTCAGAGATCTAAAGAAACCTCAGGCCAGCACAGGCTGGTGTGACAGACAGCTCTCACTGAGCTCTGGATAGCCTTTCATTACCAGCTATGGTGCTATGGTTTGACCATGTCTCTCAGAGTTCCAGTGTTGGAACTTATTCACCAATGCAACAGAGTTGAGAGGCGGGACCTTTAAGAAGGGATCAGCTCAAGCATGCACTGCTCCCCCAGCAGGTTCATGTTGTTAGCACGAGAGGAAGTTAGTTATTGCAGAAATGTGTTCCTAAGAAGAGGAATCTCTTGTGTACTGCCTCTCTTCTTCCGTCTTCAGCCATGGGATGACACAGATAGAAAGGTCTGCCTGGGGCAAGCCCCTGGACGCTGGACTTTCCAGCATCCAAAACTGTGAAGAATAAATCTCTGTTCTTTATAAGTGGCTAAGTTCAGGTACAGACTAGGGCAGTGTGGTAACCAATGCCAGTGCACCATGCATGCTAAGCCGTTACAGCACTTTTGCCCTCTGCACACTGGCCCCCAAAGGCCCCTGTTGGCCAGGCAAACCTAATATCCCAGCTTGACCAAGCCCCAGGTACATCCTGCCCATTAGACCCGCATTTCTAGGCTGGGGAGCCGGGCCTTCCACAAGGAAACCATTGAGTCCATTTCTGAGCTGTAGACAGTGGCGGCTTTCATTTCAATCCCCACTTCTCTCCCCGACAGGACTGGGAAACAGAGAGAGCTATTTATAAGCATTCTGGTGGCAATTTCAACAGCAAGGAGGTGAGGCTGGTCTCTGATTCACGCCTTTCTAGCCAGCTGTCCCTTGTCATTTTACACATGTTGGCATGACATTTCCCTCCAGCCAATTTAATCCTGAAAAGTTTTGTTTCTTTCACACTTGAGTGAAAAGTAAGCCTCTGACTCGAATCATCCCTCGCCCCTCATAAAACTGCAGTTTCCCAGGTTTTATCTAATTTGTACTCATATGTCTTGCTAAGCTGGAAGGAGACAAGGTACACTTTCTCACACGGGCTTCGTGGCTTCCTGTGTGGAGTTCCTTTTGCAAATTAACTGAGAAGAATTTAATGAAGAATTTGGGGGAATACGTACTATCTGAATGGTTGTTTTTAAAATGTTCCTTTATTTTCTTTTCTTCATGTTTTTTAAAAGCAAGGGGTATGTCAAGGAGAGGTACCAGCAGCTAACTGAAAGTTAAGCCAACTTGAAATATAGATAGGGAAAGAATAACACCCGATAATTTAAATGTCTTAAGTCAGTGGGATAGTGCCGAGTATCCACCAACATGAAACAGAAAGGCACTGTTAAAAGCAAACATGAATAATGGAAGGGACAGGCGACAGGTGTGTGGAGGAGGGACAGACACAGTCTGAGTCCCTGAGAAGCAGGAACCTTAGTACATCCTACACATCCCAGAAATCCTCAGCACAACAAGAGCTTTGGCTTTAAAGGAGGAATTGGAAGCATCAGCCAGTCTCCTCCTTGTCAGTCCGTTGCTATATGATTTCACACAGGTCCCTCAGCCTTTCTGTCTAGATTCTCTGTTACTGACATGTAGGGGTCTTTTGGGAACTTAAATCACATCTCATGAAATGGGTGAGAATAGAAAAATGAATAAGATTCTAACCGTGGCATTCTTTGAGTTATCTGAAATGAATCTGCCATGAACACAGCAAAAGCAGTATTTTAATTTCAGACCCGAAGGCAGATGAGGCTGAGGGAGAGGGTAAAAAGGGTTCGTTCAGTAAAATTCCCCTCTTTATAAGTGTGTCCGACGGATACTCATTGAATAAATCAACAAATGCATGACCGAGTCATGAGTATAGAGATAAGGGCTGTGGTTAAAACTTTTCTGAGAATGAAAGAATTTAAGTGGATTCAATACCAACCAAGGAGGTAGTAGCAAAAATTTCTTTATTAAAGTGTGACAAGAAGCTAGATGACTCTCACATTTTCTCTGTATTCCTAGTTATTAAACAGTTAGAAGCAAGTTAAGACAATAGTTGCTTTAAAAAGTGGAAGGTCCAGACGACTAACAAAAATGATCCAAGCCTTTTTGTTAGTACCTCCATAAGCACTGTAAATTTCTCACTTCTTTTTGTCACGGAAGATTTCAAGGACACAGAGAAGTAGAGAGAACAAACTCTATTCATTCTGTTAATCATATCTTCCCACATTTTTAGCTATTTCTTGTCTTTTTCAAGAAACAAAGCAGAGGTGTCTAATCCCTGTCTCTCTCCCTTTCTAAAAATGACAACTTTCCTGAAATTGATGTTTATTACCCCAAGAATTTTTTAAAGCTTAGATTTATTTACAGGTGTTATGTATGTAATGATAAATTAGGTATAATTCTGTACCTTTGTTTGCCTCTTTAAAAAAATAAGTAATACAGTATTATACCTTTTTTTCTGTAGCTTTCTTTTTGTGCTTGTTGTATTTGGGAGTTTATCCATGGTGATTTATGTAGCTCTATGTAATTTATTTTAGCTGGCTTGTAGAGTTTGGTATACGTTATAAATATATCATAAATTGTATCACCATTTTTCTAATGCTGTATAGCTTGGTAATTTTTAATTTTTCTTGCCATTACAGACAAGGCTTCTCTGAACATTTTTGTTTATGTTTCCATGAGCACACAAGCAAGAGCAACCCTGGGCAGTGATTTTCATTCCTGGCTACACATTGAGGAGTATTTTAAGTCATTAAAAATGTGGTGATGGGCAGTGGGCCTTGCAGGTAAAAGACAGTGCTTGGGATGGACACATCCCCTATCACAGTGCCTGGCCTCCAGTCCTAGCCCTGCTTCTAATTCCAGCTTCCTGCTAATGTGCACCCTGAGGGCAGTTGGGGATGGATCAAGTGCTTGGGTTGCTGGCACCCACCGCCCACCTAAGAGACCTGAATTGAATTCCTTGCTCAAAAGTATAGATGTGGATATATCTGATGATGATGCAAGAGAGGAGAAAAGGAAACCAGGAAGCTGTTGCAGCGCCAGGATCATCAGGGAAGAGCCTCTGCTGGAGGTGACGGCAAGTCTGGGATTGCAGGCATGAAGAGACCTCAGAAAGCATTTAGCAAGAGGAAATGGCTGGGGGAGGCTTAGTAGTTTGAGGAGGGGGGAAAAGTGTACGTCTGCAAATCCACTCAAATATTTATGGGGCTCAAGCAAGAGTTCCAACGTAGGTCTGTGTACCATCCAGCTAAATACTTAAAAGTCATAATGGAAACACACTCTTTTTTTTTTTTTTTTTTTTTGACAGGCAGAGTGGACAGTCAGAGAGAGAGACAGAGAGAAAGGTCTTCCTTTGCCGTTGGTTCACCCTCCAATGGCCGCCGTGGCCAGCACACTGCGCTGATGATCCGATGGCTGGAGCCAGGTACTTCTCCTGGTCTCCCATGGGGTGCAGGGCCCAAGCACTCTGGCCATCCTCCACTGCACTCCCTGGCCACAGCAGAGAGCTGGCCTGGAAGAGGGGCAACCAGGACAGAATCTGGTGCCCCGACCAGGACTAGAACCCGGTGTGCCGGCGCCGCAAGGCGGAGGATTAGCCTAGTGAGCCGCGGCGCCGGCTGGAAACACACTCTTAAAGGATATGCGCTCTGTATTCCTGTGGTAACAAACATGCAACCCAATCACAGAATTCTAAAATATTGGTAAAGCTATGGTCTCCATCTGACAGAAAGTCATCAAAATACCAAAGACAACTGAGTTTAATTATTGTAGTATAAGCCCGGGTGTTCTATGAGTAAGCCAATGATGCCTCAATTAGTAATAAAATGAAGACAGATCATTCATAAATTATTTTTTTAAAGATTTATTCATTTATTTGAAAGTCAGAGTTACACAGAGAGAGGAGAGGCAGAGAGAGAAAGAGAAGTCTTCCATCTGATGGTTTACTCTCCAATTAGCCGCAACGGCCAGAGCTGTTCCAATCCGAAGCCAGGAGCCAGGAGCCTCCTCTGGGTCTCCCACACAGGTGCAGGGGCCCAAGCACTTGGGCCATCTTCCACTGCTTTCCCAGGCCACAGCAGAGAGCTGGATTGGAAGTGGAGCAGCCAGGACTAGAACCTGCACCCATATGGGATGCCGGTGCCCCAGGCCAGAGCGTTAACCCACTGCACTACAGCGCCGGCCCCAATTCATAAATTATTTTATATATATTCCAGCAAACTTGTTCTGTTGACTTTATTTCAATAAATCATTAGCCGGCGCCGCGGCTCACTGGGCTAATCCTCAGCCTTGCGGTGCCAGCACACTGGGTTCTAGTTCCGGTCGGGGTGCCGGATTCTTTCCCGGTTGCCCCTCTTCCAGGCCAGCTCTCTGCTGTGGCCAGGGAGTGCAGTGGAGGATGGCCCAAGTGCTTGGGCCCTGCACCCCATGGGAGACCAGGAGAAGCACCTGGCTCCTGCCATCGGATCAGCACAGCAGCCATTGGAGGGTGAACCAATGGCAAAGGAAGACCTTTCTCTCTGTCTCTCTCTCTGACTGTCCACTCTGCCTGTCAAAAAAAAATTTCATTAATTATGCTTTCATAATCAATAGTCATGCTATTTTATTGACAGCAATGATCTAAGAGATTAAAAATAACATGTGTGGCAGAAAAAATTTAAGTATGCTTTCATTAAAAGCATAAAGTTTTACAAATTAACATTAGTTTCATGTATTTTCCAAAAAGTTATTTTCCTCTAAAATAATGAAATATTTAACCAATTTCAAAATATTTATTTAAAATTATCTAAGATAAAATTTTTAAGTTTAAACTTCAGAAAATGGAAATAAATCTTTTAAACTGTTTTTACAAATATAAAACTATTCATCATTTAGGTGTTGGCTATACATACATGCATCTAGTTGTTCATGTAAAATTGGTATGACTCATATTACAGCTAGCCCTCACATTGCCTTACTTGTTCATTTTGTTTGTTTGTTTGCTTTTATTTTGATAGGTAGAGATGCAGATAGAGAGATATTCCATCTACTGCTTCATTCCCCAAATGCCTGCAACATCTGGGGCTGGGCTAGGCTAAAGTTAGGAGACCAGAACTCAACCCAAATCTCCTATATGGGTGGCTGGGACTCAAGATATTCTCTGCTGCCTCCCAGGTGCACATTAACATGAAGCTGGGATTAGAAGTAGAACAAGGAATTCTCAAATATGGGAATTCCAAGTGGCATCTTAACTGCCATTCCAAACACCCTCTATCCACATCCTTTTAAAAACTTATTTACTTAATTTTTAACAGCAGACTTGAGAGAGAGAGAGAGAGAGAGAGAGAGAGAGAGAGAGAGAAGGAAAGGGAGAGAGATCCTCCATCCACTGGTTCACTCCCCAGATGGCCACAATGGACAGCTCTGGACCAGGCCAAAACCAGGAACTAGGAGCTTCATCAAGGTCTCCCACTTGGGTGGTAAGGGCCCAAGGACTCAGGCCATCTTCTGCTGCTCTCCCAAGCACATTAGCTGGGAGTTGGTTCAGAAGTGGAGCAACCAGGGCACAAACTGGCACCCAAAAGAGATGCTAGCATAGCAGGCTGCAGCTTTACCTGATACATCATAACACCAACCCCTCTATATTCCCTTAAAACACAGGTTTTAGTATTTTCAGGTATGATGAGGGCAACAAATAAGGAGATGGCAGCCGTTGGAAAGATTTCTATTCACAGATCCCTGAAAAACGGGACATGCCTTGGAGGGGCAATGGTGAACCACTGGAGTCAGTCAGGAACAGGGGAGGGAGGAAGCTCTATGTGGAGTCTGTGGGGAGGCATGGAACAGGAAGGATAAGCATCTTTGATCTATTGGCTAGCCTGAACAGTTTTAGCCAGCTCTGGGGCATCTGCTCCTCTGGTTTCAGTTGACTGGTACCTGGCTCTGAGGGGATTAGGAGAGGGGATAGTGGCCAAGAGTATGAGAGCCCACCAAGGAGGTGCTTGGAGTTGTGGACCCTAGATTCGGTGCTTGGTATAAAGTTGTATTCTCGGGTGAATTGTTTACCATGTGAGGAATTGGCTAAGGGCTGTGGCAGGTGAGAGTGACAGGGGTGTCCCTCCAGTGTCAACAAGACCCTAAGATGTCAAAGCATCAACATACAGAAAATAAAAGACGTGAGTGCTACGCACACATACACATTTTTGAGAATAAGTTTAATTCTTTATAATGCAAAATGTTATTCAGGCAGCCTGTGCAACTGTTGTGAATGTCAGGCAGTTCATGAGTAGCACCTCAAACCTTTATTTCAATGAACACAGCTGGTTGGAGCCAAGTTGTTACTGCAACCCTTAGCTGGTGTATTACCACTCCAGTTGTCCATGCTCTATCACACTGCCTATATTTCCCAATGTGAAGGGTGGAGGATGGTCCCAGGATGTTTTGTGTAGACTCCCCTAGGTGTAGGTTCCCCAGCTCTACCCAGATTTGTAGATCACCCATCAGGGAAAAACTGTTGGACCATAGAAAACTCATCCTAAATGAGAAAACACTCCATTTATAAGTATGCTTCTTGAATTGTAGTTCATATGCAATGGACAGTCTCTGGCTGTCCTGCCCACTGCTCCCTTGCAAGCATATGGCAATGGTCACCTTATCTGAAAAGGGACCGCCACTGCAGGTAATCACAGTCTGCCATGCCCTGAGATCACAGTCCAGGTAGCAGTGTGTTCCATAGGTCCTATCTCTGCTTGCTCTATCTATCAGGTGAGTTTCTTCATCACTAGCAATGCTGGCGTCACTTGGTTTCTTCCCACCTCGTGGAGATCCTAGGCTTTTGTCTTTTATCATCATGCCTTCCCTATGATTTTTATTACAGTCGAGAAGAAAGTGAGAGATTCCTTGAACTAATGTTTCCAAGAAAAGTTGATCAAAGAAAACAGATCACGAGGATAATGATTTTAAGAAAAATGGCTGGGGGCTGCGCTGTGACTCACTTGGTTAATCCTCCGCCTGCTGTGCTGGCATCCCATATGGGCACCAGGTTCTAGTCCCGGTTGCTCCTCTTCCAGTCCAGCTCTCTGCTGTGGCCCAAGAGGGCAGTAGAGGATGGCCCAAGTGCTTGGGCCCCTTTACCCGCATGGGAGACCAGGAGGAAACACCTGGCTCCTGGCTTCGGATCCTCACAGTGCTGGCCATTGTGGCCATTTGGGGAGTGAATCAACAGAAGGAAGACCTTTCTCTCTGTCTCTCTCTCTCTCTCACTATCTATAACTCTACCTGTCAAATAAATTAAAAAAAAAAAAAAAAGAAAAATGGCTAAAGAATATGCTTTTATCCCAAAGGGAAGAATAGTCCCATATATTTAATAGAAAAACAAAATATTATCAAAGTTAATGTATGTATTAACTAATGTATGCTAAATTTCACCTGAATGATATTGAAAAACCTAATGAAATAAAAAAATAAAATTTCAACTGGTTTGTACATAATATGAGTAAAATAAGCATGGCTACAGGGACACAGGTATATATATTGTTTAAAAAAATTGCCTAGGTATCAAACCCTTTTCTGATGGTGGGTTCAGAACAGAGTATCTGCGGATAGCAGCCGTACACAGGAAACAAACTTTTATAAATGTTAAGTCTAACCAGAGGCAATTGTGCTCTGACTGCTGACAGTAAAGCTGAGAACATTCAGGACAAGCTGCTTGAAAAGATAAATTATGTATGATATTTTCTATTACAGCTGAGGTGAGCCCAGATAATAGCCCTCAGTTAGCTGTATTTTTCCATTCTTCCTGTCCAAATTTGATATGATCAAAATTTGATCTCAACGTTTAGACATGATACTTTTGAGACATCAGGACATAACATATTGTGTTGCATTGGAAAATAAATGTCTTAAAAGCTTTAAGTGAATGGGTCCTGATTAGTAAACTGGACTACAGATAGTGTTTTGGAATGGCCACGGTGAAGGCTGGACTTGCTACCAGATTTAAATTCAAGGTGGGAACACTTTGCAAGGGCAGTGTATCTTGCAAGGGCATTGTTACATCATTCACTCGGTAATTATCCACGCTACAACCTTTACTAGAGGCGCTTTAACCAACTAAGCCACAGAGCCAACCCTGATGCTACAACTTTTAAAAGCTCAACATCTAGAACATTCTTCACCACTAGGTTGAAAACAACAAACAGTTCCTACTAATTGGACTCAAAATATGGCATGGCTATAACATGGAGGTCAGGTGATTTGATTGTACCACGATGACAAAGAGACTTTTATTAATTTTTGGAAAAGATAGACATGCTAATGAAGTCCAAAGAAAGAAATCTCATCACATTTCACCAGCCAAAAATGAAGATTTAGCCTTTTGGGATGACATTAACCCATTCCAACAACTTTGAACTCTCTACATAGTTGTTCAAATGTAATTTCAAAAGGAGTTATTACCTCAGTTTTGCTTTCTGAAATACATTTCCTGAAATGAAAGGGAAGCACTTTCAATATTGTAGATTTCAAGACAGAATGGCAAATGAAAAAAAATCTGATTTCAAGGTTTATGGAATGAACTCAGTGTTCAATTCACACTGTGATTTAACATCTATAGTTTAAAAGCTACAAATAGAAGTTGTTGTACTGTACTACCTTGAAAAGTAAATACAATGATGTTGGAAAAGCAGAATTGTACAAATATCTTAAGAGTAGTTACTTTAACTATAAAAATTACTGTGCAAGAATCTATCTGCATGCAGAATACCTATATTTGTGAACAGCTGGTTTTCATTATGAGACCGCATAAAACTAAATGTCACTGCCTATTAAAGGTTTAAAGCTGAATTCTGGTTTGCACTTTGCAACACATGACACAAGACCAGACATTGTCCTCTCACTACAAACCTAAAAAGGAGCTGTCCTATTTCTGTGCCCTAATCTAATGCCCTGTAAACTAAAGTAAAAAGACGTAAAATTCAAATCAGAAGGACAATGAATTACATATTAAAATATATTAATATGTGATTGTTAAACATTTAAATATTTTAATTTTATTTTTCATTTTCAAGTTGATCATACAATGTCTGCTATTACACATATTTCTTTTATAATCTTGCAACAAAACATCTGTAAAACAGACAAAGGTTGAATGTATTTATGGTGGTTGTTTTTCTTATATTCAAACTATCTTCATTTGCTTCTACTTTCCTGGCCCTGCTAACTCATCAGCATACAATCTCTGCTCTAGATTGTGAGTTCTGCGTGGGCAGAAACCCAGGCAGTATACTGTTCAACAAACTTCCTCCATGTGCTCTCCTACGATTCATCAATGATGCAACAAATATTTATCAGTCGCCTACCACCTCTCCGTCATGCAGTTATTGCTGCATTTGCAAAAATAGATAAGACAATTCCCCAGTTGTGGAATTCTGATTCCATTTGGAAACAGAGTCAGCACTTGGTAAATGTTTGAATTGAACGGATTGACTTTCTTGGTCCTGTGATGGCTAAAATACAGAAATAAAAAAAAATAGTTCAGAGCTACAAAATGTATAGAACCCAAAGGGGTTCGTTACCAGGTAGAAAGTAATATAACAGCTTATAAAATTCATCCCCAAGGGAAAAATTATTTCTGTCTGCAGGGTTTCATCTGTGAAAGCATCTGGCACACTGAGAAGCACCAAGTTTTGCATTCAAGATGACTAAAATTTAAGTCCCTGAAGCTAATTAGTAAATTAACATAGAGGCTCACTCACCTGAGCCCAGTGCAAGCCCTGTCCTATGGCTGAACAGTAAGGAAGCTTTCCCCAGGAGACACGGCAGAAACATATGTCTAAACAAACACGCCTTTGTCTTCCTGACATCTAAATCTATTTCTGTCTTTGTTATCACATTCAGAATCCAAAGGATGGCACCGCTAAGCTCCATACGTTCAGCTCAGCATGGTTAACACGGTGAATGGCACTTGCATTTTTCCCAACGCATAAACTTTTTTCTTTAGGTTAATTGTCTTGTAAGACACAGCTGGGCTGATGGCAGAGGGAATGAAATGGTAGACTCTTTGCTGAGCTATAGGGTTGCACTAGATTTAAAGGCACAGGTGAAAATTACGGACATGTGGGAGGGTCCCGAGACGGAAATGGCAACAGAGAAAGTAAGTGTGTGCACATCACATTTTTAAGAAACATTTAATCTCTTACCACTGATTGACTGAAAAGGAGAGCCATTCTTCCATCTCCTGCAACTTTTAGCTATTTGCTAGCATTGACCTTCTTCCCCCTGTGGTAATCCATATAACCCAGCTAAATTCTCATGTAATTCAATGTTGTTTTATCAAGAGCCCATTCTTGCAAGTCTCTGACAGGCAGGCCATTTTGGAAGCTGGAGACCAGCTAGAAAGGTTTTCCATCAAAGACAGAATGAAGAATGAATACAATTTATCAAGTGAGGGAGTCGAGGTATGAAATGCAGGCAATTCCTCGAGCATGTTTAAAGAGAAGCAAATAGCAGATGTTGTGGAGGGCAAAAGGAAAATTTAAACGGTTCAGGTGCCTAGGATGGCAGGAACGTGCGATCCTGGGAGTGGCTCAGAGCCGGGGCTTCATGTGACGGGCAGGGTTCCAATTAACGGTTCAGTGGAAGACGTGCTTCAGAGTCACCACGGAGTTTCTATCTAGCATCTATCTATCTATATCTATATCTATCTATCTATCTATCTATCTATCTACATATAAATGTTTTTCTGGCCAGCCTATGACTCGGATTCAGTACGTATGGGACTGGGACTCTGGGGTGTTTATTTTTTAAAAATGCTTTGCTGGTCCCAGTTCAAGGTGGCGGACAGAGCACAAGCTTTTACCATCTCAGCCGCAGCCTCATTGAATGATAGCAAAGAAGGACCGAAATGAATTATCCACAACAGTGAGGGAAACAGAGAAAAAAAATCGCAAGAAAGCCAGAGTTTCTAATCTATTACTTGAGAAAAAGGCTGCAGCAGTTCTAAAAGCCACAATTTCTGGCAGAGCTTCAGGAAATCTTCACAATTGGTATAAGCAGGTGTGAGTAATAAATAATGAGACCAAAAGTTAAAAAAATGCAGTGATTAAAGGACTGTCCAAGGGACCGTTGAATCCCTTGCTTTCCAACTCATAAAGTAAAACTGGTAGTCTGCATTTTTCTCTTTTTAAATGGCCTTATTATTTTTTAAAAAGTACATTTATACTTATTTGAAAGTCAGAGCTACAAAGAGAGGTGGGGAGACAGAGAGATCTTCCACCTGCTGGTTCACTCCCCAACTGCTACAACTGCAAGGGCTGAGTCAGGCTGACATCTGGAGCCAGGAGTTTCATGCAGCACTCCCAGGTGGACAGCAGGGGCCCAAACCCTTGGGCCATCTCCTATCGCTTTACAGAAGTGGAGCAGTGGGGACACAAACTGGTGCCCATATGGGATGCTAGCATCTCAAGTGGCAGCTTCACCTGCTATGTCACGATGACAGCCCCTATAGCCTTAATTTTTCTCAGAGCAGACTTTTGCCCCCAGCCGGATTGGGAAGGATGCATAGAGAGTTCTTATACATCCTTTTCTCCCACCCTACCACAACACACACACAGCCTCCACCATTGTCAACATCCTGCCCCAGAATCCAACTGATAACTCTACATCAGTATACTATTATCAACCAAGGCCCAGTGTTCACATTGTGGCTCACTCTTAGCATGGAACATTCTGTGGGTTTGTATGAACATTCTACGAGTTCTATCCACCAATATTGTAGCATTGTCCTAAAAATCCTCTGTGCTCTCCTACATCATCTGTCCCCAATCACTAATGCAACCCAACTTTTTTTTTAAAAAACAGGCAGAGCTAGACAGTGAGAGAGAGACAGAGAGAAAGGTCTTACCTTTTCTGTTGGTTCACCCCCCAGATGGCCACTGCTCAGGCAGAGAATTAGCCTAGTGAGCTGCAGCGCCAGCCTATACCACATTGTTAAAAGGGGGGCCAGTGCTGCGGCTTACTAGGCTAATCCTCCACCTGCGGCGACGGCACCCTGGGATTCCAGTCCCAGTTGGGGCACCGGATTCTGTCCCGGTTGCTCCTCTTCCAGTCCAGCTCTCTGCTGTGGCCCCGGAGGGCAGTGGAGGATGGCCCAAGTGCTTGGGCCCTGCACCCACATGGGAGACCAGGAGGAAGCACCTGACTCCTGGCTTTGGATCAATGGGCCACAGCAGCCATTGGAGGGTGAACCAACGGTAAAGGAAGACCTTTTCTCTCTGTCTCTCTCTCACTGTCCACTCTGCCTGTCAAAAAAATAAATAAAAAATAATAGTAAAAATAAATGCTCTTTGAAAGGAAGCTATTAGAGAAAAACAAGAAATTCTCTTTCTAGCCTGATTCACTTCCCCCAAGCTGGGAGAATGAGATCAGAACAGGAAGAGAAGCCCTCCTTACATTTTCCTTGGAAGCTGGGAGCTGGACCCGTGATGCTCAGACCTTCCCAGGGACCCAAAGGAACTACAGAAGAAAATGAGAAAACAGCTGTTCATTTCACACTTACCATATCACAGCTGTGATCAACTAATAGTGTAAGACTTTTATGGGTGTTTCTATTACCTGTTAACATTGGGGTGGCACAGGAACCTCAGCCAGGTCTGAGGTTGCTCCTCTTTCCCACACAAGGTGGAGTGGGTGTCTACCTTCCACTGTAAATCCTCTCTCTCTCAGAAAAGAAGACATTCTCTGATAGGTAGAGTGGAGAAAAAAGCCAAAATTCTCATTTTCAACTTTCTTTTGTTATTCTTGTTTGTTCCTTAGAGGAGGGAAGAAAGCCATGGAGGAGGCTAGATCTGTGCTGGAAGAACTCAGCCCTGGCTCCAAGTGGGAGAGTGGTCAACAGTGCAAAGTCCAACATTCTAAGGGCATCCGATCTATCCTGGAGGCAAATCTACACCAAGGCAAGTTTTGGAAACCAGTATGAAACCACTGTCAGCCACTAGCTGGAAAGGGTGCTGTTCCTCAGGAGAAGAAAGGACTAGGACAAGGACTAGGGATGTTTCCAGGGCTCCCTCCAAACAGGCTGAGATATACTCATTCTAACAGGGAGCCTCGGAGGAGACAGAGGCTCAGCTGTCTGCACAACCCAAGAAGAGATTAGAATCTCAGTCGTCTGAGCAAGACAAATGTCGCCTATAGGGTATAAACACATCAGCGGGGAAGGCACGGGTCCACCTGGCACAAGGCTGCTCAGGATCCCCCTGGTTTAAGGACCACAGTGGTAACCTGGCCCCCAGTAGACTGTGGCTTCCAACTTGGGAACCTGCCTCTCTCTGAGTAGAATGTGTGAGAAGAAATGTCCTGACAGAAACTTCAGCTGCAAAGTCCTCTGCAATTTCACAGGTGTGGGCTGAAGAAAGGAGAGAATTCTCATTTTGTGGTGCAGAGAAATTAAGTTAACTAGCTTTCTGGGAGGGTGGGGGGAGGGCCGAATTTTTTATTGAGAATAAAATATGTTTCCTGTTCTTATGTTTAATGTTCTTTGCTCCATGTTGAGGTTTTGTGGTTATTTTTACACTGTGGCTCAATGAGACCTTCAGATCCTTTCTTTCCCAAACTCGCACTCAATCAGTCATCACCCAAGCTATATGAACGTTGTGTACATTTTGTGGACATGAGAATAGGCTGTTTGAGTGTGTGTGTGGAGGGGGGGTTGAATAACCCGCTTTGCCTGTGTGTCTTGTGAGTTCAATTCTCACAGGTTCTGACCTCTTGTTGAGCTTTTGAATGGAATCAGTCTCTTGCTCACAAATTTGGCTTTGTTTGTCAATGAATAACCACTTTTCATCCTACAGTCCATGTAAGAAACCAAAACAGCCCTGACCCAGGGTAGACGTACAGTACAACATTTGCACAATCCCCACCTACCTGCTCACCCCTCCTCCCAACCTTTCCCACAGTACATCATTGAGAATGCCTCTTGGATGACCAGCCCCTAGCCGTCTAAGGCCATGCAATAAAGAAGACTGTTTGTTTTACGAGAGATTTTTTTTCTTCATTTTGGTTTGTAATGACATTCCGCATGGAGACATTTTTTGTTTTTAATGTTCATTTTTAAATGTTCATTTTCCTCTCTCTGGTGTGACTCCCCAAGAGCTTTGCACAAATCCTGCCTTAATACACCCTTTGCTTTCAAAGCACCAGGCACACAGCTATTAGTTTTAATGTCTGTTTGTGAAAGTCGGCCCTAAAATTTAAAATACAATGGAATCTCTCCACATGGTCAGATCACAGCTGTAAAGGAGCCCTTTTATGACTACCAGGCAAATAATGGAATCTTCAGTTCCTTTCTGAGGCTGTTGCAGCCACTGCTGCTACCTTGGTTACAGGCATGTGGATTCTCATCAAGCTCTTAATTCGAATGGGCTGTTTACGTTCTGCTTACAAGAAGCAAGCCTAGGTATGATGTCCACGAACCACAGGAGGGCCAGGCTTTATGAATTACTTTCTTTGCACTAAATTTGCTTTATGTGACTAATTCTCAGTCCATTTATAACAACAGTGCAAGCTACAAGGGACTGTTGGCATGAAACAAATTGGATCCTGGATACCCCCCACCACATCAAGCAGAGCTAGATTTGTCAATTCTCCAGGTAAAGGCACCGCCCCTATGTATAGAGAAAAGTTCTGTCTGGAAGGAACGCTGTCCATGGGTTGCTGACTGCCTCAGAAAATCACCTGTACACCTGCCACATTCGAATGCTTCAGGCTTAAGGCCCACATATAGGGAGGTCTCAGGAGCTTCTGGATAATTTTAGAACTTGTATGAGATTGTTATTCACATTCTCTCCTCTCAACTGTTTTCCTATTGAGATCTTGGAGGGGAGGAAATTTCACAATCCGGAATCCTTTCTCCTGCACATTGCGGCTGAAGTTAGAAATTACCCTTCTTAACAAGGAGAGACCACAAAACCAAACAAAAAGAACAGTGATGGAGCAGGCACACTGAACAAGGCCAAGCCAGAAAGAAAAAAAGCCAAGAGCCAGGAGCCAGTCAGTAGGTTGGAAGCTAAACGGCCCCATCACTGTGGGGACATTGATGTCAAGATGTGTGGGGCAAATAAAGAGAAGAAACAAAAGAAATGGGATGGTTTCCAAATTATCTGCAAATCCTTTGCCATTCTTCTCATGGAAGAACGTCTAATTGCCCTTGCTTTCTTTCTTTTTTTATATTTATATTTTATTTTATTTAATGAACATAAATTTCCAAAGTACAGCTTATAGATTACAATAGCTTCCCCCCCCATAACTTCCTTCCCACCCACAACACTCCCTTCTCCCACTCTCTTTCCCCTTCCATTCACATCAAGATTAATTTTCAATTATCTTTATATACAGAAGATTAACTTAGCATATATTAAGTAAAGATTTCAACAGTTTGCACCCACACAGAAACACAAAGTGTAAAATACTATTTGAGTACTAGTTATAGTATTAATTAAACACCTGAGAGTAATTGTGTATTAATTACAGAGTTTAACCAATAGTTTTAAGTAGAACATAAAAAATACTAAAAGGGTAAAGTATTAAGTTCTTCTTTTTTTTTGTTTGTTTGTTATATAGTTATTTTTTTTTATTTAATAAATGTGAATTTACAATGTGCAGCTTTTGTATTGTTGTGGCTCCCCCCCCAACCTCCCTCCCTCCCGTGGCCCTCCCCTCTCCCACTCCCTCTCCAATCCTGCCCTTCATCGAGTTTCATTTTCAATTACCTTCATATACTGAAGATCAACTTAGTATACACTAAGCAAGGATTTCAACAGGCTGCACTCACACAACCGAACCAGGTATAGGGTATTGTTCGACTAGCAGTGTTGTTTTTAAGTTTCATAGTAATTGCACTTGCTTTCAATTTGAACCAATCTTAGTGACTTACTTATGATAAAATGCACTAGAAGTGGTACCCCATGACTTCTGTGGCTGACTTCTGCCCAGATCTCTCTTGGGATACATATCTTTGGAGTCCTGGGCCACCATGGGAGAAGTTGGCTACCTTAAAGCCACTGTTCTAGAGAGAAAGACAGAGCTTCCAGAGTCCCAGAAGCTCTGGCCCCCAGTGTCTTGAGCCTCCCAACCAAGATTCCAGGCACATGGCGAGCCAGCCTTCAAGTGACTCTAACCCACTGATTACCGACCATAATGCCCAGTGGAAAAGAATGAGACCTCTCCCACAGGGTGGATTCTCAACAGAGATCAATTTTTTTGCAGTTTTTTTTTTTTTTATTTGACAGGTAGAATCGTAGACAGTGAGAGAGAGAGAGAGAGAGAGTCAGAGAGAAAGGTCTTCCTTCCGTTGGTTCACTCCAACAAATGGCCGCTACGGCTGGCACTGCACCGATCCGAAGCCAGGAGCCAGATGCTTCTTCCTAGTCTCCCATGCGGGTGCAGGGCCCAAGCACTTGGGCCATCCTCCACTGCCCTCTCGGGCCACAGCAGAGAGCTGGACTGGAAGAGGAGCAACCGGGACTAGAACTCAGCGCCCATTTATGGGATGCCGGCACCGCAGGCAGAGGATTAACTAAGTGAGCCATGGCGCCGGCCCCTTGTTGCAGTTTTAACAGCACTGAATTTTGGAGTCTTCTGCAGTCACTGGACTGGAGGTGAGGAAGTAGAAACAGGTCTCACAAAGTCAAGTCCTTCATACCTGACATTTATCTATCACCAGCTCCAAGCCAATCAGGAGCAAGGAATGTCCACAACCTAACTGCAAATCACCCCCTACTCTTCCATTAGTGACTTTCCCAACCCACATAGCCCAGCATGAACAATATAGGACTTTCTTGGGGAGATGGTAGTAAGCAACATTGCCATTCTGAGCATGTCATATGCAAAATAAGCAACTGGATTTGTGCAGAGCACTAAACCAAATGCAATCAAAGGTGTGTGCCATGGGAGACAAGACCAAGAGGAGTGGCCATGCCTCTCTTCAGCACCTTGTTGGAGAGCCATTTGCTGGAATCTCTTCCTGCCATGCTGTCTCTATTGTTCTGCACATAATTCATGTCTGGATTGCAGGTTGGTCACTTGTCAGTTTCCATTGCAAGATCAAAGAACCTGGAGTTGATGTCAGAGGGAACTATGATTCAATAAGGCAAGGTGGAGAAAAATGCTGGGGGGAAGGCTGCTGACTCGGTGATGGGCTCCTCGGGAATGTTTTACATATTCTCATGGCCAACAGCAGCAGGATTGACTACAAAATTAACTGAAGCACATTTTTGTCTCTTTTTGTAATTGAAATATTGTATGAAACCTCCGAAAATATCCTGAGAGCATTTCAGGCATGGAAAACCAAGACACTGTGGCAAAAAAATGGCCTACATGAAAGATCTCTATGAGTGAGATCCCAGTAGAAATAAGGGACTATCAAAGAAGGAGGTACCTTTCTCTGAAGGGAGGAGAGGACTTCCACTTTGCTTATGGCCCTGTCTAAATACCAATAGAGTTTGTTGAATCAAAAGGCTTCCACAGCCTTGGCAGCTCATGACAAGAGCCTCGGGTGATTACTGACATCATAAATAAAAGTGTCAATTTTTAAATCAACAACAGGTGTCACTGTGCACTTGCTCCACATGTAAGATCTCTGTCTTAATGAATTGTACTATGAGAATTAACGGTAAACCTTGTCTTCAAACAGTACTTTATACTTTGTGTGTTTCTGTGGGTACAAACTGTTGGAAATCTTTACTTAGTATAGAGTTTATCTTCTGTATATAAAGATAATTAAAAATGAATTTTAATGAAGAATGGGATGGGAGAGGGAGTGGGAGGTAGGACGGGAGTTGGGGTGGTGGGGCAGATATGGGGGGAAGAACTGCTCTATTCCAAAAGCTGTATGGGACTGGTGCTGTGGCATAGTGGGTAAAGCCACTGCCTACAGTGCCGGCATCCCAAATGGTCACCGGTTCGAATCCTAGCTGCTCCACTTCCAATCCAGCTCTCTGCTGTGGCCCAGGAGAGCAGTAGAAAATGGCTCAAGTCCTTGGGCCCCTGTACCCTCGTGGGAGACCTGGACAAAGCCCCTGGCTCCTGACTCTATATCAGCATAGCTCCAGCCATTGTGGCCAATTGGGAAGTGAACCAGCAGATGGAAGATCTCTCCCTCTCTCTCTCTCTCTCTCTTCTCTCTCTCTGCTCTCTTTCTCTCTGTGTGCAACTCTGACTTTCAAACCTGCCCATTTACCAATCTCCAACACCATCAACTTTTCCTTGCTTCTAGAACTTCACTTATATCATTCTTCTCCTGGCCATCTCTACCTAAGAAACTCCAGATTAACAGCTATCCAAGGAGCACCTGAACTGTCGCAGGTCTAAGGAAAACATTCCTACTCTCTGCATCCCAGAGAATATGTTAACACTTTCCTTTGGACCCCTATGTGCTATTGATGTAGACAGGCATACTGGTTAAACTTGATCAGGTATGTGAGTTGGAAGACGCCTTCAGCGTGCCCCTCTGTGACCTCATGCCCCTACCTGGCCACACCTGTGCACCCACTGGCCAATCAGGTTCATTAACCAGTCCCTTTGGAAGTGGATCAAAAGCCTGGGACACTGTGTGCTTGCCCCTCCCTTTCTTTGGCCTTTTGCCAGCACAGGGCTTGCTGCGGCCCTGTGCCTCCAGGGCGCGTGGCCTTTGGGCCATCTGCCCCACGCTTCCTGGTCCAGATGCTCCTTCACATGGCTGGTTCCTCGTACTCAGTATGAACCCAGATTTACCTCTTCCTATAGATAAAGCTCTCACTCTCTTATGTATTTCTCTCACTGAATAAAAGCTTTAAAATGTACTATACTGCCTCGTTCATTTATACCAGTATTCAGAATTCTTCTCTGAATATTAGGCAAGAACCCACACAAGCTTATTAATATTGGGAATTTATTAATAAGCATATGGTGATATCATATGGCACCCCAAATTCCAATTTCACTATTTCCATGCCTTCAATATCACTTATCATAGCCTGTCATGCATTTTAGTTAAGGAAGACTCTGTTCTTTGATAACTAATGCACTTAAAACAGTTGAAAGTAAAACTAGAAGGGAGTTCAGTTCCTAAAAAGCTAAATACTACCAAAAAAAGTTACTAATCACACCCTGCCACTTACACAAACCCCTCATCAATGTTTTTCCAGAACATTGTCATTTTTTTTTTGCTTTAAATTCACCAGCACCTTACAGACTGAGTTAATTTCAACAAACTTTTTTTGGTATTTTTCAACTAGCTACTCTGATTCAATTGAACATAGGAGACCAAATAATCTTATCAGGCAGTAGTACTAGTTTTGGGGTTTTAATTCACCTTTATAAAATATTTGTTTAGGAGTCGGCACCGTGGCTCACTTGGTTAATCATCCGCCTTGCAGTGCCGGCATCCCATATGGGCGCAGGGTTCTTGTCCCGGTTGCCCCTCTTCCAGGCCAGCTCTCTGCTGTGGCCCGGGAGGGCAGTGGAGGATGGCCTAAGTGCTTGGGCCCTGCACCCACATGGGAAACCAGGAAGAAGCACCTGGCTCCTGGCTTCGGATCGGTGCAGCTCTGGCCGTAGTGGCCATTTGGGGAGTGAACCAAGCGAAGGAAGACCTTTCTGTTTCTGTCTCTAACTCTGTCAAATAAAAAAAATAAAAAATATATTTAAAAAAATACATAAAACATTTTACCTTGTAATGCAAATATGCAATATAGGCGAAACATATGAAGCTTCTAGATCTCCCAATAGCGCACTCTATTTACCAATAGAGGTAAATGTACATTGTGTAGAGGGAGAGTTACATATAAGTTGAATATGGAATAGTTAATAATTATCCACTTCCCGTGCCCTCTCTTAGGTTAGGACTATTTCAGGAAAGGAGAGGCAGAACCAACAGAGAACCAGACTAATTAAACACATCCTGGATACCAAAGCAAACCACTGAGGTTGGGCTGAACATGTCTTGACAGATTAACATATTTAATTTCTTGATAGGATTTATCACAGGTAGAATTAAGGACAACTGTATCTGAAATCCAGTAAGACATTTGACAAAATCTGTGACAAAATATTTTGGACAAAACGAAGAATATGTATTGATACCTGCTCCACAGAGAAGTCACAACTAACTGATTTCCCAAAAGGTGTTAACTAAAGCATTGTTGCTTTAATCTTCTAGAAAAATCAGAAGTGGCCAGAAGTCAGCTTGGTCCTTAGCTTTGTTCTACTCAAAGCTTTCATTAAAATGTTGGATAAGTAAATACAGAGCACATAAAATTATATTTTGGATCAGGCAAAAAGCTAAATGATTGACTAATGTATTGAATGGAAAAGTCAAAATTCAAAAGCACCTGGCTCATGGAAGGCACTCAATAATGCATATTTACCAAATGAATTGAGACAAGCTGAAATTCTGGGCTAAAATGAATCTTTCTAAAAAAATTATATGACATTCAAAAGATTATTTATTTGTTTATTTGAAATTCAGAGTTACACAGAGTGAGGGAAAGACAGTGAGAGAGCTTCCAACTGCTAATTCATTCCCCAAATTGCTCCAACAGCCAGGGCTATTCAGGGCTGAAGGCAGGAGCCCAGAACTCCATCCAGGTTTCCTATGTGAGTGGTAGGGACACAAGTACTTGGGTCATCTTCCACTGCTTTCCCAAGTGCATTAGAGGGACCTGGTTCAGAAGTAGAGCAGCCAGGACTCAAACTGGTGCTTATATGGGATGCCCATGTCAAGGGCATGTGTTAATCCACTGCACCACATGCTGGCTCCTGGAATGAAGCTTAGTATGGATAAACAAAATTCCAAGTCTCGAGTGGGGAAGTGTTATTTTATCAAATAAATAAAGATCTGGGTGTTTGAGCCTTAAATTCAATGTAAGTTAAAAAATTAGCTAAGACTCCTCAAAGGTTAGTTAACATATTCTTAGTCTGCACACATAGTGTGCCAATGCCCATAAAATAAAAGACATGAACAAATTAATGTTGCATTATGCTATTGTATTAAATTCTGCACATTATGTATATATATTATTTTTTAAAAATATTTTGTTTATTTATTTGAGAGGTAGAGTACAGACAGAGAGAGGGCAAGATGGAAAAGTCTTCCATCTGCTGGTTCAGTCCCCAAATGGCTGCAATGGCCAGAGCTGAGCCAATCCAAAGCCAGGAGCCAGGAGCCTCTTCTCAGTCTGCCATGCTAGTGCAGGGGCCTAAACACTGGAGCCATCTTCCACTGCCTTCCCAGGCCATAAATAGAGAGCTGGATTGGAAGAGGAACAGCTGGGACACAAACTGGCTCTGTGCATTATGTTTTAAGAGGAGGCTTTAAGAGGAACCATATTAACTTCAATTGCATTAAGAGACTATAATGAGAAAAGATGGGGATCATAAAACCATAATATGTAGGAGTTAACTAAAGGAAACCGGATATTTTGTGTGAAAACATGAAGACATAGGGAAGAAATTATCTCTTAGTGGTGTGAGAGCTGTCATGTAGAAGAATAATTAGACCTGTTTCATATAAAAATGAACAAGATGCAGAAATTATAAAGATGTGGAGTACAGCTTTCTGTATGGACAAAATAACATTGCATAAAGAGAACAAGTTATATAAAATCAGAAGGAAAAACGACAAAGCCTATCATACCCACCACCTAATTATGATCTTTAGAGAGTAGCATAAATTTTTTGATCTTCAGTTTACTTGCAAAATGGTGATGCTGATGATTTCCACGTCAAGAGGTTGCAATGATTTGATAAGATAATGTATGCTCTGTAAGCTCATGAAATGTGAAGCAATTGTTAATGTTTCTCATGGATAAATATTAGTCAATTTCCAGAAACTGAATGAGTTTGCTTGGCAAAGGACTTCTCATGAAAATTCACCAACATAGCGTTTGGTGCTTTATGTCTACGTGTTCAATAAATAAATGAATGGTTTATTACCTTGTGTGGGTGAAATCTCCCAATAACAACTAGAAGACAATGCAATAAAATATGTGAATGAGATGGCACTGCCCAAGGATAATCAAATTCTCTGCACTTCTGCCGTCTAGGTGCTCCAGTTGCCTTTGCAACTATAGCCAGTCCTCAGTTCATGAACAGATGTGTAGTTTTTTGAGCTGTGGTGGAAACACACTTCCCAATCTCCCATCAAGGAAGAACCGCCATGGGGTATCATCAGTACACAGTCCCTAGTTCTTTGAGGACTGGCTTAAACCACAGAGAGTCTCCCAACCTGAGGACACACCCTTCTAGAGACAGCCTGCACCTGATGGCTAAGGTTGTCATTGAGTAGAAAGGCCATTTCTTCCTGACACAAGCCACTCTCATGAGGCCACTTGCCCCAGAGTTCCCATAGAGTTTGTTGTGCTGCATCGCACTTTCATCCTCTGTCCAACCCTGCTTCCCCTCTCCCATGGCAGCTGTTGATCTGTAACCAGCATCTCACACCTTAAACTTGGTCTTTTTTTTTTTTTAAAAAAAGATTTATTTTATTTATTTGAAGGACAGAGTTACAGAGAGAGGTAGCGACAGAGACAGAGGTCTTCCATCCGATGGTTCACTCCCCAGATGGTCACAATGGCCGGAGCTGCACCGATCCAAAGCCAGGAGCCAGGAGCCAGGAGCTTCCTCCAGGTTTCCCATGTGGGTGCAGGGGCCCAAGGACTTGGCCATCTTCTACTGCTATCCCAGGCCATAGCAGAGAGCTGGATCAGAAGAGGAGCAGCCAGGACTAGAACCGGTGCCCATATGGGATGTCGGCGCTTCAGGCCAGGGCGTTAACCTGCTGCACTACAGCGCCAGCCCCTAAACTTGGTCTTAACATTAGCTTCCAGAAAGTGCTATCAATTACGTCCACATGGACCAGCACTAAGGAAAGAGCAGGTGGGATTTCCTCACTATCTGCCAAGGCCAACTGGGTAGATAAAAATGGCAGTTCTCTTTCTCTCTGTAACAATGGTTTGCAATTTTTTGTGTGTGTTCATGACCCCTTTTTGAATACTATAGTTTATTGTAGCATGCTTGGAGGGACTACATTTTGTCAGAGTTCACTTGATTGTTCTTCAGCAATGGATTGTAGCCTGGGTAGAACTCTCTGTTGCCGTGAATACCCTATACTTGGCAATGAATACCCTAAAATTTATATGACCCATAGCATAGAAATAAATAAATTTTTCATCATGTCCCAGTATACCCCTTGATGTAGGTTTGCATGACAGTAGGAAATGTTTTGTAATGTAGTAGTTATAGAAAATTACTATGAGGGCAACTTTTGGAACAGCAGTTAAGAAACCATTTGGGTCACCCACATCTTCTAATAGAGTGCCAGGCACTGCTTTTGACTCCAGTTTCCTGCTAATATGCACTCTGTTAGGCAGCAGAAGATGGTCCAGTAGTTGCGTCTCTGCCAAACATCTGAGATTAAGTGCCAGGCCTCTAGCCCTTGCAGGTATTTGGAGAGTGCACCAGTTGGTCTCTGTGTCTCTGCTTCTCTCTCAATCTCTGTCTCTATGCCTTCCAAAGAAATCAAAATAAAGTTAAAGAATCAGTGTGATATTTCCCATCCTGTATTTTTTATTTGTATATGATAATGTTAGTCATAACCTACTAAGCCCCTGTAGGGTCATGATGATTTTGCACATGTGTAGAAAAAAAGCTCTGTCTTATACTCTTAAGAAAACTTTTTGCACATTATATAAACATGTGATTGCCACTCTATCTAATGTTTCTCATTTTTTTCCAATGATGACTTACAGTAAAAAACACACTTTACATCATGATATATTGAACATGGATAAAGGTTTCATGGAACAATATATTCCATCCATATGGGAAGCCATTATATTGTCATTTAGTTTAATTCATTTTTAAGTGATTAAAACTCAAAAAATTGATTTCATGATCCACAATTTGAGAAACTTTAACATTAACATGAGACCCCATAAGTCCAATGCTCTACCTGAGAGATACAGTCACAAGTATGCATAGAGTTGTCCCTCCATACAGAGGAAGATTGGGTCCAGCACACTCACATCTTCCTAGCATGTATCAAAATCAAGTCCTTCATATAAAATGGCACAGTAATTGCATATAACTTACACATATCTTCCTGTATACTTTGAACAACGTCTCTACCACTCATAATTCTCCATACAATGCCTACACATCATTTTGCTCACGTGGATTCAGTGTGGCAAGCAAATTCAAATTTCTTTTTTTGGAACTTTCTTGAAAGATTTTTTCAAATCTTTTGAATCCATGGTTGGCCATAACTATGGATGCAGAACCTGCGGATGCAGAAGGCTGTACTCCCTACAACTGTAATTAATTAATCTCAATTGTAATTCAAACTTCTTTTACATATGGATCAAAATGTGGCATCCTGCCCTTGAAGGGAAAACTGAGGCTCTCAGAGAGAACACAAGAAAAGCACATGTGACATAGACATGAGCAAGACTGCCTTCATGGTGTGTATGTACTCACATGTGTAAAACCCAAACTCCAGCATAGCTCAGAAAGTGAGTACGATCTCTCAACTCCACTTTCTATAGGCCTACTGATCCCCTGTCATATGCACAAGAGAGTGTTTAATAGAACTTGTTTAGGCTACATTGTTTTTAAAAGACACTTACCTGGGCCGGCGCTGCGGCTCACTAGGCTAATCCTCTGCCTTGCGGCGCCGGCACACCGGGTTCTAGTCTTGGTCGGGGCGCCAGATTCTGTCCCAGTTGCCCCTCTTCCAGGCCAGCTCTCTGCTGTGGCCAGGGAGTGCAGTGGAGGATGGCCCAAGTGCTTGGGCCCTGCACCCCATGGGAGACCAGGAGAAGCACCTGGCTCCTGGCTTCGGATCAGCGCAGCGCGCCGGCCGCGGCGGCCATTGGAGGGTGAAACAACGGCAAAAGGAAGACCTTTCTCTCTGTCTCTCTCTCTCACTGTCCACTCTGCCTGTCAAAAAAAAATTAAAAAAAAAAAAGACACCTGAGTTAATTTATTCATCCCTGTGGCTTTCTACAGTGCTGCAATAGCCTGTCATTTCCTTAAAGACCATGCCATCACCAGATCTGTCTCGCCCAGCAGTTTTTAAAGTGAAATGTTTTGCCTTTAATTTGTTCTCATTGTAATAAACCTTTATTCTCTGTTTCTATGACTACTTTTGTCAAAAACATACGATTTTCACCTGAACCCAATAGCCGTATTTCTCTAACTTCTCTGCTGCTTCTCTGTTCTCCAACAGTGACTGGGTATCTGGTGTAAAGTCAATGACAAAGATTGATCACCTAAGTAGGAGTTTCCCAAAAGGATTTTGAGACTCAATATCCTATGCAAGCATAACTGGTGTAAAAAATGGTGTTAAGAATGCCCTTTGTTCTCTATAGAGGAAGTTGCAAATTGGAGAAGCAGAGAGAGCTAAATTATTCTACTAAGACAATGAACATAGAAGACAGACAGAGAATGATCTTGGAGAGAGTAGAAGCTAAAGCCTCCCCTGGAAAGTTTGCTCAAAGGAGTATTCACTGGAGAGAAGAATGAACTCCAATGGAAAAATAGCACGCAACTTCTTCAGGGGATGGATTTCATGACATGTTCCTCTGTGGGATGCAAATACATTCTTCATCTCTAAATTCTCTTGAAAGCATCAGTAAAATCGAAATCTGTAGGATTCCATTGTGAGCTTGAGTGGATTATGAGAAAGCGCTGAGTCTGGATTCCAGGTGGTCACAGCGTAAAGGAGGCTCTCTCACATCTGGCTCCCAGAGAAGATAACATCTCTTCTCGTCCTTGGGTGTAAATGAGGAACCAAAATCAACAAAGTTAAATGAGACAGAATTCCCATCCATCCAAAGAAAGGAGAAGCCGGAGCCGGGCAATGGGTCTACACATGTTTTCCTTTTCTTTCCTAAGAGATCCTCTTTGAACAGCTTTGAGCAAACGTTCAGATGGCAGGGCCCATTGTTCCTTGCCCAGGCATGCATATGATTTTAGAGAAAATAAGGGGGAAAGAGGCACGTTGGAGGGAGGAAGCAGAAGGGGGAATGGAGGATCTGTCAGCTAAATGTATCGTCTTTGCTGGCTTTGTGGTGAGAATCTGTATATTAATGCCCCATCTGCTGAGAAAATTCGCCAGAGATTTTCAGTGATTCAAAGTGATGATAGGACTCATGTTTCCGTTTCCTTCCAGCTGCAGAGAAGGGGCCAGCTTCTAAGAAACAAATCAGTGACCGCCCATGCTTGCCTGGTGCACTAGCTCTCGTTTTTTCTAAGAGCTGAGGATAAGGATCACACCTCCAGGCAGTCAGCCTTGGAGCACACACCTGTGCACTCAAGGGCCTCCTGGTTAGGGTCCTGCAGAGCAGCCCAATTCCCACTGCTCTCATTGAGCGGCTAAACGGCCTTGACAAAATTGCTTCCTTTCCTACTGTCGCACTTTCTCCAACCTTAACACCAATGAGATCATTTTTCTTCCCTCCTTCCTCAGAGGAAAAATTGTCGGTTAAAGCTAACCCCTTCACGTGTTCACTTTACCTAGATCCCTTCACTTTATCTTGGCAAAATCCATGGCTCGTCTGCTTTCTTGGTTCTCATTCTCCTGAAGCTTTCGTCAATGACATCCATCAAATCTCCTGTCTCGACTTGCCTCCCATGTGTTTAACTGCTCAGTTCCCTATTTTCCTTGTTGGTTCCTTTCTTTGATTCTGACATCAAACTCTGGGTCTCCACAAAAATTTTGTCTTTGAGTTCTCATTCCTTTTCTTTAAATTCTTATTCTTTTTTAAAAAAAATTGACAGAGTGAGAGAGAGAGAGAGAGAGAGAGAGAGAGAGAGAGAGAGAGACAGGTCTTCCCTCCGTTGGTTCATTCCCCAAATGACCACCACGGCCGGTGCTGTGCCGATCTGAAGCCAGGAGCCAGGTGCTTTCTCTTGGTCTCCCATGCCGGTGCCCTCCTGGGCCACAGCAGATAGCTGGACTGGAAGAGGAGCAACCGGAACCAGAACCTGGCGCCCACATGGAATGCTGGCGCCACAGGCAGAGGATTAACCAAATGAGCCACGGTGCCAGCCCCTACATTCTTACCCTTTATGCTACCATTGCCTTAGCTGTCACTGCTAAGTAGAAAGCTCTCAAAGCTTTAACTCCAGGCCCAAGATGTCATCACTACATGCACAAGGAGCTATAAAAACATGTGCATTTGACTGTTCCACAGTCACCCTGAATAGAATATGTCTCAGACATAACCACTGAATACACATGAGCTGCCAAAAAATCACTCTTCCTTCTCCATCTCCACTAGTTAGATCACCTTTCCTCTTTTAATTGCATGCAGCCAGTCAAATCACCAAACCCTGACCATCTTTATCATTTTCCCTCTGCTTCTATCCCCAGCCATCCATTCTTTTCCTTCTCATTATTCCTTTCTTAATCTAAACCCTCACCATTCCACATCTGCACTACTGCAGCTGATGTGTACAATGGTTTCCTAGCCCTCTGATCCATATTTTTGGGGGATAAATAACCCTACAATGCTCTCCCTTTACTCAGATGGAAAAAGAACCTCTGGATTTAATGGAAACACTGGTTGTGGTGGTGGTGCTGAACATCTTTAAGGAACAGAAGGAAGCAGGCTAAATTCTATGATGTGCAACAAGGCAGATCAAGATTACAAGGGACTGTTCAAAAGGACAAGGGATAATCACCCAGGCCCCTGAGCTAGTCCCTATAGAACAGTTTTTCTCCATGTCCTTTTCTATTTAGCCTGTGCGTTTTAGAACCCCAACTGTCCTTCATTTTTCTCCTTTGTGCCTCTCCTCCACTGCTTTATTCCCCTCTCTGAACTCCTTTAACATTTTCTTAACCAAACAATTCTCCACATCACATTGAATTATTTCAGTTGAGTATATCTTTGATCACTTTCCTTCCTAGTCATGGAGGAAAAGTATCTTCTGTTATGTTCTAGAAAAATGTTTATTGGTACAAATTATAAAGGGTCAAAGGATAAGAAAACCCAATAACCTAGTAAAGAACCTTGCATAAAGGCAGTCAAGATATTTATTCAAAAATTCTTTATTAAACAACTACTTTGTTCCAGGTATTATTGATGAGATACAATGAGCAGAACAGCTCATTCATTGACTTCATGAGGTTGATTTTCCAATGGGGTAGGAGGGAAGGGAAGTAGTAGAAATAAATAATGTACTGCAAAATAATGCATAATTATTTTATGTGTTTTAATGAGTATCTGTGATTTTTATACATTATTACCAAGTAAGGAAAGAGTATGCCCCCCAAATTTAATTCCTTAGGATATAAAATATTGATAAAGGCTGTAGAGAAACATAGGACATGGAAGGGAGCTAGGGAATACAAGATACAGGGGCTGGAGCCAATTATTAATCAGGTAGTTGGGGGAAATCCTCTTTGAAAAATAACACCTGAGCAACTGGTTGAAAGTGAGAGAATAGGGGTTGGTGCTGTGGTGCAGCAGGTTTAGGCCCTAGTCTGTAGTGGAAGATGGGCCAAGTGCTTGGACCCTGCACCTGCGTGGGAGACCCCGAGGAAGCTCCTGGTTCCTGGCTTCAGATAAGCTCAGCTCTGGCCATTGTGGTCATTTGGGGAGTGAACCAGTGGAATGAAAGATCTCTCTCTCTCACTCTTTCTCTCTCTCTCTCTCTCTGGTTCTACCTATCTCTGTAACTCTTTCAAATAAATAAAAAATAATTCTTAAAAAAAAAAAAGTGAGAGGATAAAGCACATAGCTCTGTGGATAAAGCACATAGCTCTGTGGATAAAGCACATAGCTCCATTCTCCAGAGTGGAAACAGCAAATACAATGACCCTCAGGAAGACTATGTGAGGAATATTCTAGAAAATGCAAAAAAGTCACAACAGGGACATTGGCTTTTTTTTTTTTTTTTTTTTTCAGGCAGAGTGGACAGTGAGAGAGAGACAGAGAGAAAGGTCTTCCTTTGCCGTTGGTTCACCCTCCAATGGTTGCCGCGGCTGGCGCACCGCGCTGATCTGATGGCAAGAGCCAGGTGCTTCTCCTGGTCTCCCATGCAGTGCACACCACTGCCTTCCCGGGCCACAGCAGAGAGCTGGCCTGGAAGAGGGGCAACCGGGACAGAATCCGGTGCCCCGACCGGGACTAGAACCCGGTGTGCCGGTGCCACAAGGCAGAGGATTAGCCTAGTGAGCCGCGGCGCTGGCCAGGGACATTGGCTTTTATTCCAAGTAAGATCAGAAGTTACTGGGGTCGGCGCCATGGCTCACTAGGCTAATCCTCCACCTGCAGGGCCTGCACACTGGGTTCCGGTCAGGGCGCCAGATTCTGTCCCGGTTGCCCCTCTTCCTGTCAGGCTCTCTGCTATGGCCCGGGAGTGCAGTGGAGGATGGCCCAAGTGCATGGGCCCTGCACCTGCATGGGAGACCAGGAGAAGCACCTGGCTCCTGGCTTCGGATCAGCGCGGTGCGCCAGCCGCAGCGGCCATTGGAGGGTGAACCAACAGCAAAGGAAGACCTTTCTCTCTGTCTCACTCTCTCACTGTCCACTCTGCCTGTCAAAAAAAAGTTACTGGAAACTTTTTTGTAGTAGTAGTTCATTTTGTTCCCTCTGGTTTCTGTGAGATTACACAATTGGCATTAACCTGAAAAATGCTGGAGGCAAGGATGGAAGCAATGGGAGACATCAGTCACAAGAGCTAGTGCCCAAAATAAACTTGATAGAGGTTTGCCAAAGTGATGGTGGTAGAGTGGGTAAAGCCAGTAGGAGAATTTGCTGATGGATTGGTTGTAGAATAAGAGACAAAGAACAGATTCAAGGGCAATTTAAGGGTTTTTGACCTGTGCAAGTAGAAGAACAGAGCTGTTCTTAACTGGATCAAGGAAGATTCTAGGATTCATATATTTCAGGAAAAAGATTAACATACTAGTTGGGGTTCTCCAAATAAACGAAATCAATAAATAAAGAGATATATATTTTAAGGATGTGACTCACATGATTTTTAAAATTTTTTTTTATTTTTTATTATTTTTTTAAAGATTTATTTTTATTTATTTGAAAGACAGAGTTACAGAGAGAGATAGAGACAGAGAGAGGTCTTCCATCCACTGGTTCACTCCCCAGATGGCCACAATGGCCGGAGCTGCTCTGATCCAAAGCCAGGAGCCAGGAGCTTCTTCTGGGTCTCCCACGTGGGTGCAGGGGCCCAAGGTCTTGGGCCATCTTCTGCTGCTTTCCCAGGCCACAACAGAGAACTGGATCAGAAGAGGAGCAGCCAGGACTGGAACTGACACCCATATGGGATGCTGGTGCTTCGGACCAGGGCTTTCACCCACTGCACCACAGTGCCAGCCCCATGACACACATGATTAAAGAGACTGGCAAGTCCAATACCAGTAGCATGGACCAGCAGGCAAGAGACCCAGGGACTAGCCAAATGCTGCAGTTGAAGTCCAGGAGCTGACTATTGTACAATTCCTTCCTGCTAAAAGGAGGTCAGTCTTATTCTTTTCAGGCTTTTACCTGATTTGAAGAGGTCCTGCCACTCCAGGGAGGGCAAATGCTTTCTTCAGGTCTACCCACGTAAATGCCAATCACATGCAGAAACACATTCATAGGAACAGACAGAATAATGTTCGCCAACACATTTGAACACCAATAGCTCAGTCACATGAACACACAGAAGAAACCTTCGGCCGGCGCCGCGGCTC
This sequence comes from Oryctolagus cuniculus, assembly GCF_964237555.1. Taxonomy (NCBI): domain Eukaryota; kingdom Metazoa; phylum Chordata; class Mammalia; order Lagomorpha; family Leporidae; genus Oryctolagus; species Oryctolagus cuniculus. The sequence continues at coordinate 76,313,189 of NC_091444.1, read as the reverse complement.
ACTAGGCTAATCCTCCGCCTTGCGGCGCCGGCACACCGGGTTCTAGTCCCAGTCGGGGCACCGGATTCTGTCCCCGTTGCCCCTCTTCCAGGCCAGCTCTCTGCTGTGGCCCGGGAGTGCAGTGGAGGGTGGCCCAAGTCCTTGGGCCCTGCACCCCATGGGAGACCAGGAGAAGCACCTGGCTCCTGGCTTCGGATCAGCGCGGTGCGCCAGCAGCAGCGGCCATTGGAGGGTGAACCAACGGCAAAGGAAGACCTTTCTCTCTGTCTCTCTCTCTCACTGTCCACTCTGCCTGTCAAAAAAAAAAAAAAAAAGAAGAAGAAGAAGAAGAAGAAACCTTCATGACTGGGGATCCAGTTTAGGAAATGTTATGTTTGAGATGTATATTGCATAAAGGGAGTGTTGACTAATACGATTGATATAGAAAATTATAATACAGCAGAGTGAATCAGGCTACAAACATAAATGTATTAATCATCAGTGAATGACTTTTAAAACCAGCCCTGGATGAGATCATCAACATAGTGATAAAGGGAAGTTCAACACTTGAACTTTAACTTCTTGAACACTAAGGAGACTAGAAAATGAGGAGTAACTAGCAAAGAAGTTTACCAAGAAGCAACCAGAGTGAGAAGATAAACAAATATGTATGATCACATCAAACATTTCATAATATACTTGTCAAATACATAATGGAGGAGTAAATACAAAAAAATGGCAATAAATTACACCTGAGTGATCTGTTTAACAGATAGCATCACACCTGATCATAAAATGTAGAAAGGGAAATCCAGGATGAATGGAAACAATTATGGTTTTACCTGAAAGGTAATGATCCCAAGGCAATGGTACTCATTTCGAAACTCATGAAGAGAAGCAATGGCTGCTCTTTAAAAAAGAAAGAAAAGAAAATCACAGAAGCTTCAGTTATCTACCTAGAGAAGCAAATAAGCACAACTCATTTAATTAAACTTGACTTTCATAGCAGAATCGACTTGCTTCTTAAAGGACCTCCAAATGTCATTTTCTCCCTCAAACAAATGTACTTTTCAGTTTCTATTTCTCCTGATGCTGTCCAACCCTCTTCTGTGATAAAGCATCTACAGTGACACACAACAAAAAAAGGATTGATTGATTGACTTGAAAGAGTTACAGAGAGCGCGAGAGAATGAGGTCTCCCAACTCCATCTGCTGATTTACTCCCCAGATGGCCACAATGGCCAGGGCTTGGGCCAAACCAAAGCCAGAAGCCAGGAACTCCATTTGGATTCTCCATGTGGTAGCAGGGGCCCAAACACTTGGGCCCTCTTGCACAGCTTTTTCTAGACCATGAGCAGGGAGCTGGATCGGAAGTAGAGCACCTAGAACTTGAATTGGTGCCCTTATGGGGTGCCGGCATGCCACAACGCTGGCCCCAACACCTCTTCATTAAGTTCTGTCCTTCGTTTCTTTGGCACAATAAAGGGCAATGTTATTAATAAGAGCAACCCTCTGTTTTGCTGCTTACTTTAAGGGTCACAAAGAAATATACTCTTAGGTCAGTAATTTCAATCAATAGACCAAATCTCAGAAAACATTTTCTGAAAAGGGTCAGGTGGTGAATATGTTCCATACCATACAACTTCTGGGGCAACTACTCAAGTCCATTCTTGCAGACCCAGGGCAGTCCCAGGAAAGGATATACACAAGCAAATGAGTGTTCCAATAGAATTTTATTCACCTAAGCAGGCCGAAGACCAGACTGGGCTCTGGCTCTATCATTTGTGGATCCCATAGACACATTATCTGAGCATTAGTCCACTATTCACCCTGGAGGATCAAATCCAATACCACAAAAATGCTTCACTAGAATGAACACCAAATAATGGAGGGAAAGCAAAATGAGCATTGTGCTGTTGCAGTGGTGGATGTTTGTTAATTAAGAACAGTCATATTTAAATGTTAAATAAAGTAGCCACCTTGGGAAAGGTGTGTAGAACCAGTAAATCACTCAGGTCTCCAGGGTTCCTTTGAGTAACCTTTGTAACAGGGCTATCAATATAGTAAAGTGGGAAATTACATTACCTCTTACATAATATTAGAGCCTCTTGCTCAATTACATAGGTATATCTTTAGCATACAATATATTTTCTCGGCATTAATCTGAAAATGCTGGGAGAAAAAGAAATTTGAGTTTGAATTTGAGATCCTCTTTACTTCTGTCATTAAATTTCTAAGTAAAGATGTGACTTTTCAAAAGCATACTCCATTTAATTTAGTCACAGTTTAATGTAGCCCTCTCTTTAGTAGTAGCTGTGGAGGATTTCACCTTTCTCTTTCAACATCTCTTTCAAGATGAAGATTCAAAGAAAGATTTTCTGTCTATGGTAGTTTCATCATAAAGAACCCATTAGCAAACTTGAAATGTGTAAATTACACAGAAGGCTCTAAGATGTGGCTTAAATTGTCAGGGCAACGTATCTTCTCCCAGAAGGTTAATGGAGAGAGGGGGTACTTTTTTCAACAAAGAATTGAAAATAATACTCAGAAAATCACCTTCATGATCAAAAGATGGATTGCTTTTTATTGCAGGTGTGTATTATGATAAGAGTGCCTAGAAAGCAGTTTTATTCTTCCTTGATGGTATTTTCCTTGGCCAATATAGAATTAAAATGCAGCTCTGAATATACCCACCAGAATGATCCTCTGTGCTCACTAACTTAGCTGTTTCAACTCAGGACAGATATGGTAACAATTGTTTTCATAATGCCTGGCAGTGTTTTATTAAGCTTTTATAATGAAATCTCACCATATAATTTGTAAAAAAGCAACCAGGGGTTATCAAATGAAGTATAAACAATGGCTTATCTAGGATGTCATTTTGAGCTTCAGTTTCCATCTTTTTCTCCATTAAAAGGTTTTGTAAGCATAGCTTTACCCATTTAATAGATGCTATCTTGAAATCTCCACCACCCTCTCTTAACAGTAAGCAGCAGTCTATTGAAATGTCTAAGTATTTTTCCCTAGGAAACACACTGTACAATTATTTTTATTCCAGGACTTTTTTAAGAACAGTCCCACTAATTTGTAAAATTTATCATATGTAAGTGAAAAGGTTTGCCTGTTGTTAGGAAATTAATAAATGGAATCTATATGGTTATTTCTCCATTCTAATAAGAAAGAATTGATTCAAACAGTTTTTAACAGGACTTCAACTATAGCTAAGGGGTTGATCTAGATTTCAAATTTAAAAAATAGGAAAATAGGTATGACTTGTGAAGTGCTTGCTGTTTTCACACAGGGCCTCTCACTTACTCCTTGACTGCGCAGCTCCAGGTAAGCCTGGGCATGCTGTCCTCATGCCCAGACTGGTGTTCAGCCAGCAAATGCTGGAGGCTGACTGAGAAGGAAGCTGAAGGCAGGCCGGCTCAGCAAGGGCCCGAAACCCTAGACTCATCAACCTTGATGAAAGCTGGTGTCCTACTCCTACTAAAATCTGGCACCAAGGAGATTCTCTTTGGCAAAAACGTAATTCTCTAATTCAATGGCTATGACGCCACAGAAAAATACAATGGCGGTTACTCTTCTCATCATCATGGGATTTAATCAAGTTGATTACACTTAGCTTGCATTCTTTTCTTTAGAAACTGGATAGGCTTTCATTGAACAAATAGTCTCAGTGATGAACTGCACTACCCTTGGTCTTACCCAAAGGTGACACACAGTACACCTCACACACTCATTCTTATTCTAGCCAGCATGGAGTGGGTGTTTGCCATCGCCCACCCACCGTGCTGAGTCAGTCTGCATAGTACTCCATTGAATCTCACAGCCGGGTTGTTACCATCCCAGCTCACAGATGGACAAGCTGAGGGCTAAAGAGTGGAGAACTCCTGCTAGGTCACATAGCTGGCAAGTCACTGGTCTGGATGTGAACTTGAATCCCTGTCAACTGAGCTCATAACACCCATAATACATTTACTCTCAGTTGACCTTGTGGGTTCAGGGGACACTTACATTCCCCATGCTTTCTTTCGTAGAAAGGAATTTTCTGCTGATGTAACATCCTCTCTGTGTCCTTTACTTCTCTGGTAGAAGAGATTTATGATTCGTTTAGGAGAAGGCGTGGGCCCTGCTTGGTTCAGTTCTTCCCACCTTTGATCATCCAGGGTCTGCAGGAAGCTCCTGTGCTTGGCAGGAGGCCCAAGTTGTTACAGCGCAGCAGACACCTGAGCAGGTGAGCTCCAATCCATTAGCAGAACTGTCTAACATTCCCCCACTTCACCTTTGTAGCCGTCATGAAAGAGACATTTTAATGTCATCTGTGTGGTCCCTGTGATCCTGCCCAGGACATTCCATAGTGTATGAGCTGTGCTGTGTGATTCATCGAGCCTTTTTTAAACTCCAGCAGTTGGAGGTCTGTCATTTAAATCATGAGATTGTGGGTCTCCCGTGGCTGTATTACTCTCACCAGATTTCAGTGCCCTAAAAGGGCACAAATCCAGCCATCCCTTCCTGATACATGGTTTTCAGTTTCTAACTTTCATTTCTGAGCCTTTTGTATTTTACTGGCTAGCTTTTGTTCCCCCAAAAGGATTTGTTCTTGTAGTTGTGCTGTTCTGTTTTAGATAAGGTTAATAAACCAGGGAAGGTATTTGGTATGGCAGATAAGACATTGCTCAGGACACTTCCATACAATATTGAAGTGCCTGGGTTAGAGTCCGGCTCTGCTCCTTACTCCAGCTTCCTGCTAATGCACACCTTAGAAGACAGCAGGTGATAACTCAAGTAGTTGAGTCCCTGCCACTCAAGTGTGACAATCAGGTTGTGTTCTGGGCTACTGGCTCTGGCCTGGGCTTGCCCTGGCTGTTGCAGGCATTTGGTGGAATGAATCACTTAATGGATGATCTCTGTCTTTCTTTCACATAAGTAAAAATAATTAAAATGTTACCAATAAGGCTGGTGTTGTGGGTAGAAGGTTAAGCCTCCGCCTATAGTTCCAGCATCCCACATGGATGCCAGTTTGAGTCCCGGCTGCTCCACTTCCCATCCATCTCTCTACTAATGCTCCTGAGAAAGCAATGGAAAATGGCCCAGGTGCTTGGGCCCCTGCACCCACGTGGGAGACCCAGAAGAAGCTCCTGGATTCTGGCTTCAGTCTGGCCCATCCCTGGCCATTGTGGCCATTTTGGGGAGTTAACAAGCAGAGGGAAGATTTTCTCTCTCTCTCTCTCCTTTTTTTTTTTAAAGATTTATTTGTTTATTTGAAGGTCAGAGTTACACACAGAGAAGGAGAGGCAGAGAGAAAGAGAGAGGTCTTCCAACCATTGGTTCACTCCCCAGTTGGCTGCAATGGCCTGAGCTGCACCAATCTGCAGCCAGGAGCCAGGAGCTTCCTCCAGGTCTCCCATGTGGGTGCAGGGGCCCAAGGACTTGGGCCATCTTCTACTGCTTTCCCAGGCCAAAGCAGAGAGCTGGATTGGAGATGGAGTAGCCAGGACTCAAACAGGTGTCCATATGGGATACCAGCACTGCAGGTGGCAGCTTGACCCACTAGGCCACAGTGCCGACTTCTCTCTCTCTGCTTTTCAAATAAATAAAGAAATCTTTTTTAAAAATGTTTTTAATGGTTAAGAAACCAAGGAGAGACCAGCTTTGAAAAGATTAGTCACCCCTAAATCTTCATGGCACATGAATTGCACCTGCTACCTATTACAAAAAGTCTCTCTCTCTCTCTCTCTCTCTCTCCCCCCCATCTCTCCCCCCCTTTCTCTCTATCTCTCTATCTCTCTATCTCTTTCTCTCCCTCCTTCTTCCCTCCCTTCCCTGCTACCTAAGACAAAGGTAGAACAATACAGGCCTGTGCCGCGGCTCACTAGGCTAATCCTCTGCCTGCGGCGCTGGCACACAGGGTTCTAGTCCTGGTCGGGGCGCCAGATTCTGTGCCGGTTGCCCCTCTTCCAGGCCAGCCCTCTGCTGTGGCCAGGGAGTGCAGTGGAGGATAGCCCAAGTGCTTGGGCCCTGCACCCCATGGGAGACCAGGAGAAGCACTTGGCTCTTGGCTTTGGATCAGCGCGGTACGCCGGCCACAGCGGCCACTTGGGGGGTAAACCAATGGAAAAGGAAGACCTTTCTCTCTGTCTCTCTCTCTCACTGTCCACCCTGCCTGTCAAAAGAAAAAAAAAAAGGTAGAACAATACAGATAAGTAGAAAGAACAATAAATGTAAGTAGGCCCAATGGTATGAAAAAGAAACATCTGACTTGGAGCATTTGCCAATTGCTATGATGTAAGTTCTCCCACTATGGCTGATTTAAAATTTACCAACATGATGTCACGGAACACGGACTTGAGAAAAGACGGGAGCATTCAGTTCTCATGAGATAGTCTCGGGTGGCCGTGGCATGCCGGTGGGCGAGGCCATTTCCTATGGCAATAAAGAGCCATGTAATGTCATATTGTCACCAGCCACATTAATGAAGCAAATCCTATCTTTTTATGAAGTTCTGTCTTATTACAGTGTCATGAACTTTATAATCTCATAATGTCTGGGACAACCAGACATTTAATGTAAAAGAAACTGAAATATGTTTGTCTTCTTTCAGACTCCAGAGACTCTTTGAGACAATGAATTAATATAAGCCCTGACTTTATGGAATTTGGCTTAAATGTCTCTCTAGGCTCCATCTTCTTATCAACAAGTGATGTTTTTCTTTTCCTATTCAAGATGCCCCTGTAGGGACCACTACTCAGTATATAATTTAATGTCTTTGGGACTTTTTTTGCCCAGTTCTCTAACACATGAGTTTGAATTTTTTGAGGAAAGTTTTTCAGCATTATACAAGCTTAAGGAAAAGCATTTCCAATTCATTATTACTCTACATTTCATAGTCATATTTGGAATCAAGAGAGATCACTGCTGTTTGAGAATGTTGATTGATGATATCACATCTTTAGACTCATTTATTTTCTCTGACCAGAGGCAGTAATCAATCTCTTCTTCATATTCAGGAAATCTGGGTTATGTCTGTGGTTCAATCACTAACTGGCTGTGTGGTCTTTGGCACAATGCCAAAGTTCTCTGGGTTTTGGTTATAATATTTGAAGAGTAAAGAAGTTGGAACGGATATTAATACTGATGGTTGTCATTTCTCGAGGGCTGAGTGTGTGCCAAGTGTTAAATGATACACTTCTTATCTACTAACTCATTTAATCATCACCACACCCTCCAAAGCTCAATATATTGTTAGTCTCGGGCACCTTGTCCACAGAACATCCTGACTCAGAGTGCATTTATTCAATCCTTATTCTTCCCTGTCTCCCCATGGAGATTGTCACAAAGGTCCTATCTGTGTTTCAAACTCAGCTGCATTGGGATGTTTCCAGAAGTTAGTAAAGCCCAAGAAACTTGGCAATTATACATGAGCAAAGAACTGAAATGGGACATAGCTGGGTTGCTAACGACTATTGTAGACACATGAAGTCAAGGGACATTGCATAGTATTTGTCAACATCTAAGCCTTCTTACTTGGGAAATTAAAAAAGGTTAACAAATTCCAGGTCTCTTCAGAGCACATATTTTAGAAGACTGTTTTCTTTTTCATCTGAAGTCCTCTATATATTTCAGCTTTGAAAAGAAAACAGCTCCCCCAGTCACTATGTTAGACAGGCATTAGACCGTTAAAAACCTACCACACTTATTTTACAGGTTAGTAAGTGATGTGTAAAGATTGTAAGGTGCCCTGGGTCACAGAGCTCAGTAATGGGACCTAACTTGAAACCCAGCTTATCTAATTACATAGTCTCACCTTTAACCATGTCACACCATCCGGCAGAGTTAATTATGTGTATAAAAGTTTACAGATGTTTTTATTTATAAAAATTGAAATAATCTGCTGGATAAATACATAACCTAGTTGAGGGGACCATATAGAGTTGCAATTTTGTCTCTTGATTTTTCTCCTTGACTTACTATATGACCTTACAAAAGTCACCTACTTCATGGGTCCCATCCACAAAGTAACTGACTGCTGAAGCTTATTCTAGCTTGAAATTTGTCCCTGCCCTGAGTTTAATTTCTCATTGGGGTAGCCTACTCTCCTACAAGATAGATTACCAAAACTAACAACAATCCATGATTTTACTTTACTAAAGTTTTTTATTTGTTGGTTGGTTGGTTGGTTGGTAAAACTCCTTCATCAATAGAAATATGTTAGCTCCAGTGAAACGGGCCCATTCTTTGCAGGTTTACAATGCCTAACCTCCATTATTACTCTATATCCTACTACAGGAGTCAAAAAGGACTACAGTGAAATTTTCAAAGACCCTCCTGCAGGGAGATTTGTCTGCTTAGATATCTACTGGATGTTTCCTATGTCATAGAGCCAGAGAATGGGCAAGGCAATGACAAAAGCCATGAGTTTTTGTTTGTTCACTAATCTCATGTTCTCTGCAACCTATACTTTCCCTTTTTAATCATCCAAAGTATCTTATATAATGTATCCAAGCAGTGCACATCACAAGACTCTAATGCACATATCACACTGCTGTATTTTGACATTAGCATTTCCTTACTTCCCTTCAAAGCTATTCTTAAAGTAATTGTGGCAGACATAAGTGGTACAGATGAAAAATTGTCAGGAATGGGGAACTTTTGATGAATGGGTAAATTAAGGAAGGAACAGATTAAGGGCAATAAAGCTATGAATTCAAATGCTGTTCACACAGATAATGTCTTTATTAAAAGCTACATGGCACTATTAGTATGATTGTTATTATTTTAGGACAAATAGAAGTGATTATACATTATGGAAGTTAATGACTTGTGACAAAAAGGAAATTGCTCAGGAGTTGCTGTGACTTGACCCCAGACATAGGTTAGCATGATCTGACACTTAGAATATGAAAAATGGATGGTGATCTGTCAGATTATACACAACACCAGCTCTTTTTCTTTAACATTTTGGGGAAATGCTTGTGCAGACAACAATATCCATAATTCTGTACTTTAGGGGAAAACTCGAGGGAATGATGTGAGCTGAAGTTACTAATAAGGGTATTCAGGTATGGAGAATATCAGTGTATCCCCAGTATCATTGATTTCTGTGCTATGATTTTTTTCACAAACTCACATTGCAGCATTGTCTTGCAATAATCAAAACTGAGAATGCACATCCAAATATGTGGGTTTTCTGGTCAACAGTTCCTGGGCTGTTAATTTTATTACCTTCTATGGATATTTTCCTCATTTTATATATAAAAAAACAAAGAAATTGGAGCCACTATTAATATTATAGAATAGGAGCTTCCAGTACTCATCCCCAAATAGGAACATTTACTTGAACAACCATCTACACATGAAAACACTCTTACTAAAGTAAGAAGTCCAAGACACAGATGGTAACATCTATGTAGAAGACATAAGCAAGAAAAGAATTGGGCAGATAGAAGGATAGTTCTGTCTTACTCACATCATGCTTTCCATAAGCCTGTGCAGCACAGATTCATGTGGGGGAAGGAGAATAGTCAAAGCCCATTTGGCCATGAATTCAAGCTTTATGTTAGCTCCTGTGAGTTTAGGCTCTGGGTCCACCCCAGAGCTGTGTTATTCTGTAGCCCCAGACCCCCTGTCTTCTGACCCAGGCACAAGGCCAGCCTACCTGATGACTCTAGTTTCAAACCCATCCACACACTACCAAGCAGCTATCCCAAAATATCTAGACAGATTGACTGTTAGAGGACTTTCTCCTTGAAGCCAGACTGTAGAGACTGCAAGAGTCACTTACGTCTTCCAATGCATAGACATTAATAAAATAAATCACAAGTAATTGATTATAAAGAAATGTAGATCTACCAATCAACTGACAAAGAATCCAAAGTAGTTAACTTACAGATGCTTGATGATCTGTAAAAGAATACAGACAAGTAAAAGAAATAAGGAAAATGAAACATGAATAAACTGAGAAGTTCAACATAGAGACAGAAATCATAAAAAAAAAAAAAAGACGGAAGTCTGGAGATAAAGTATACAAAGAATGAACTGAAAAAATCCATAGAGAACTTCGACAGCAGTCTCAATTAAACAGGAGAAAGAATCACCAAGCTCAAAGATAGATCATTTGAAATTACCCAGTCAGAAGTACAAAAATAAGTGAGTAAGTAAATCATCAAATAAAAAGAGTGAATGGAAGTCTATAGGAATTATGGGACACCATCAAGTGAACCAATATATACATAACAGGAGTTCAAAAGAAGCAGAGAAAGAAAAGAGTGCAGAAAGTTTTCTTGAAGAAACAATTACAGAACTTTTCCCAAATATGGAGAGGGAAACAATATAGATTCAGGAGCACAAGGAAAACCAAATAAATTAAGTACATTTCCACACCAAGATACATTATAATCAAGTTCTCAAAAGTCAAAGACAAGGGGAATTTTGAAAGTAGCAAAAGAAATACGGATCATTTCTCAGGGGAACCTATGTAAGACTATTGGCATATTCTTCAACAGAAATCCTGCAGGCAAAGAGAGAATGGTGTGTAATATTCAAAGTGCAAAAGAAAAAAAAATGCTACAACAAACACTATCCCCAGCAAAGCTGTCCTTCAGAAATGAGGGTGAGATAAAGACTTTATCAGAAAGCAAAAGCTGAGAGAATTCATCACCATTAGACCTGATGTACAAGAAATATTAAAAGAGTTCTTCAAGTTGAAATGAAAGGACACTAATTAACAACATGAAAATGTGAGGAAGTATAAAACAGTAAAAGTTACAAATTCAATCTCCTTTCATTTTAAAAACTTGCAACAAATTAGGTACAGAGGAATGTACCTTAATATAGCAAAAGCCATATTTTAAAAAAACACAACTAACATCGTATTCAGTGGTGAAAAGCTGAAAGTTTATCTTCTGAGCTCAAGATCAAGACAAGGATGCTTCTTAATAGTATAGGAAGTTCTAGCAAGAGCATGTAGCGAAAAAAATATAAAAGTCACCCAAAGTGAATAAATAAAATACTTGTTTACAGATAAGAGCATCGTATATGTAGAAAATCTTAAAGACTTGACAAAAAGATCTGTTAGAACTAGTAATTTTTGTGAAGTTGCAGGACACAGCATTAATGTAGAAAAATCAATTGCATTTCTATACCCTGAGAACAAACTAGCTGAAAAAGAAATCAAGAAAATAATTCCACTTATAATAACAAAAACCATAGCCATAAATTTAACCAAAGAGGCAATAAATCTGTACAATGAAAATTATAAAGCATACACGAGAGAAATTGAAGAAGATACAAATAAATGGAAAGATATCCTGTGTTCATGGATTGGAAGAATTAATATTGTTAAAAAGCCCATATTGATGAAAGCAATCTACAGATTCAATGAAATCCCTATAAATCCCAATGACATTTTTTAGAATTCACATAGAAACACAAAAGACCCCAATGCAATTTTGAGAAAGAACAAAGTTGTAGGCATTATATTATCTGATTTTACATTATACTATAAATCTGTAGTAGTCAAAATAGTATAATATAGAAGCCAAAATAGACATATTCATCGGTGAAGCAAAATCATGAGCCTAGAAATAAATCCACCTGCTTATGGTCAACTGATGTTTGACAAATGTGCCAAGAGCACACAATGGGGGAATAATAGTTTCTTTGTTGGGAAAACTGGATAGCTACATACAGAAGAATGAAATTTGATTTTTATCTCACACTACATTAAAAAAAAGTCAAAATGGATTAAAGGTTTAAACATAAGATTTGAAACTGCAAAACAACTACCAGAAAACATTGGCCTTGGCAATGATTTTTTTGGATATGAAGCACAGACAAGAGCAAGACTAGATGAAGAAGATCACTTACAACTGACGGGCTTCCTCACAGCAGAGGAAACAATGGAGAGAAGAGGCAACATAAGAGAATAAGAGAAAATATTTGCAAACAAAACATTTGATAAGATGTAGTATCTAAATATATTAGAAACGTAAGTAAATAGCAAGTAACTCAATTAACAAACAGACAAAGGACATGAGGAGGTGCCTTTTCATAAGTCCTTAAAAATAATCAACAGTTGTATGAAGATGCTCAACAGCACTAATAATCAGGGAAATGTGTCTCAAAACCATAGTGAGGTACACTTCATGCCTGTTAAGGACAAGTAAGCTTTGATGAAGATATGGAGAATCTTTGTACACTGTTGGTGGGAATGTCAGTTTATACAGCCATTATGCGCACAGTGCAGCATTTCCTCAAATAGAAAAAAAAAAAAAAAAACAGAACTATCCATATAATCCAGCAAGACCAGTTTTGGACACACACACACACACACACACACATTCAAAGGAAATGAAATTGATACACTTAAGAGATCTACACTCCCGTGTTCTTTTGCAGCATTGTTCACAATAACCAAGATATAGACTCACCCCTAAGTGTCTTAGGATGGATGGAGGGATAAAAGACTTCCCATTCTGAGTAATGGAATATTATTTGTTGTTAAAAAGGAGGAAATTCTGTCATTTGCAACAACATGGATAAACCTTTAGGACACTCTGCAAAGTGAAAAAGCCACAAGAACACAAATACTGTGTGGTGTCACTTATATGTGGAATCTAAAGCAGTTAAACTCATATAAACAGAGAGTGGAATAGGGGTTGAAACGGGGTTGGGGAGATGTTGGTCAAAGAGTGCAAAGTTTCACTTACACAGGGTGAATAAGCTTTAGGTATCTAAAGTATCACCTGGCAACTCTAGTTAATAATACTGTAGTCAACGCTTGAAATGTGCAGATCTCAAATGTTTTTGTCACACACACAATGGTAACTGAGTAAGGTGATAGATATGTTAATTAGCTTAATTGTGGTAATCATCTCATAATACATACATATATCAAAAGATCACATTGTGTACCTTAAATACAAGCAATTTTTGCTTATCAAAAAGACTAATTAGCCTTAATTATAAAAGTTTATAGAGCAAACAAACATTGCATATTTAATCTTATTTTCCTTTACCATGAATATGCATTAGACCTTAGAATCCTCTTTGGATTTGTATGCTTTAATAGGTCATCGCCTTCCAGGTAACGGAAAGAAATAAATCATTTATTTCATTGTCATCATCAAGAATGGAAAAATAACTTTTCCTGCCTTCTATCTAACAGAGTCTTTTTCAATTCTCTTTAATATCTAATAATAGTAACAGGATGAGCACAGTACTTATTATATCAGAGAATGACCTAGGCACTTCAATTATATTAACTAATCAAGTCACCAAAACACCTCTAGATGGATCATTTTTGTATCTATTTTATGGATAAGAAAACTGAGGCACAGGAAGCTTTTGTTCTTCCTTGAGGAATTACAATAGGCAAGTGGCAAAGCTGGGGTTTGAACCCAGGCAGTCTGGCTTCAGCTCTCACACTCAACCACTGCCCCAGCTGGTGTTAAGTAGGGTGTGTGGCTGGTGGTTTTCTTTTTGGTTTTCCCAGTGTCTTGCCATTGTGCGTCTATACTTCCTACTTATTTATGTGTAGCTTGTGAAGAAATCCTATCTTGAAAGAGTGTCTTGGGGGGAAAAAAACATGTTCTGAGTGACAAAAGCATAAAGAACGCAGTCAGAAATGTTAAGTCCACACGCAAATCCCTTTGGGCTATCAAAGAGGGTATCATTTCATAATCAACATGTCTTTGATCTTTCACCACCAGACAAAACTAAAATACCAGAAAATCTTGTGACATGCACACAATGACCAGGATTACATAACCCAAGATTCCAGCCTGTGGCAAATTTATCTTGAACTCTCCATTAGCATTTTACAGCTTGGAGAGAAAAATCACTCAAAATTGCTCTGTATCTTGAGTACATTACTGACAATTCATTACCTAAATAACCCCCTCCATTTCATAGATTGCCCTTCATCTAGGCTTTCCATTTGGTAGAACAGTTTATCTCATCTTGTTTTTATCTAATCGAAGTGTCAGCATTTGTGCTCAGAGAGATGGGCAATAGGCAGGAAGGAAAAAGACATGCAAGGATCAGGAACTGAAGCTTGGCGACCGGAAATGGACAGATTCGTCATTGCACAGGAACATCGGTTTCCTGGTTTTGCCTAAGGGAGATTTTTAATTTGTGTTGCCTGTCCGAATCTCTGAAGAACTGTGGAAATTGAAGACATTTATTTGTATGATTTCTGTCACTGGCATGAATAGGTAGGTACTGTTTCTCACTAACCACCTGGGGACAATCATCCAACACTCTATGGATGTTAGAGATAAGATTCAGAGTAGTGTATAATGCACTTGTGAATGGTTAAGATGGCAGCAAGAGAAAATAATGGGATGGAGGTTTGGTGCTAGAATTTTCTCATCCAGTATGTTAGCCTACATTTAACTTTTGCTCATGGGGCCTACCAGTGTACTTGACAGTTAAGAGGACATAGTGGCTTCAGCCAGAGGAAAGCTATTTCACCAGACATAGTTAATAACTGAATTGTAGCTGGTGCTGTGGCATAGCAGATAAAGCCACCGCCTGCAGTGCCAGCATCCCATACAGGCGCCGGTTCAAGTCCCAGCTGCTCCACTTCCTGTACAGCTCTTTGCTGTGGCCTGGGAAAGCAGTAGAAGATGGCCCAAGGCCTTGGGCCCTGCACCCACATTGGAGACCCAGAAGAAGTTCCTGGCTCCTGCCTTCGGTTCAGCACAGCTCCAGGCATTGCGGGCAACGGAGAGTGAATGAGCCAATAGAAGACCCCTCTCTTTCTCTCTCTCTCTGACTCTCCTTCTCTCTCTGCGGAACTCTGACTTTCAAGTAAAATAAATAAGTCTTAAAAAAATAATCTATTGAATTGACTACAAAATCCACCCACTTATTTGTGAATCCATAGATGCATAAAAGCAATCACCTCTTTAGAGAGGGTCGCAACCTTGTATGACAGTTAAAGGTAAACCAATACTAAAAACAAAATTTAACGAGTATACTGATGTCAATTTCCTGGTTTTAGTGTCAAGGGCTTCAAAAGTTTCCTGGAAAACAAACAGGAAGTTAAACGACAATCCCAATTTTCCATGAAATTTTGGAATCCTCCTTTGAATTGTTCTATGGTCATATAAGTTGACCTATGCAAAACGTTAATGTTCTTTAAAAGGTCATACAGCTCATTTGATTTATAACTCCACCCTGCTTTCCTCTGAAACTGAGCTGCCACACCGTGAACCTCTGTCAAATGATATTCAGTTTCGTTTCCCTCCCATGGTATGTGCTTAGCAGGTTCTCTTCCCTCCTCTCCAGAGAACTTGGTCACATACTGGAGAAAATTTGGAAAAGGGAGTTTTCTTTGTTATCCAGAGTGATAGCTTTGAGTGGAATGACAGGAAGATTAGTTGTTCTTTATTATATTGTAGTACTGAAGATAAATAAAAGATCTATATAGTAGCATGTATTCAAATTAAGATAGTCTGAAAATTCAAAGAATTAAATTGTTAAAAAAGAAACCATAAAGTTGGAAAAGAGTTCCCCAGGACATATAACTAACCAAAGACTTGTATCAGGAAGATATGTGTAAAGTAATTCCTACAAGTAAATCTATGAGAAAGTAATGCCAGTGTTAAAAATGACCAAAAGGTTTGAATACATGTTTGACAATGAAAATATCCAAATGACCAAGGAGTATATATAAAAGTTCCCAACATGATTAGTCCTCAGAGAAATGCAAATTAGATATACAGTCAATAGAATGGCCACAAATATAATGGAAAAAAATAGAACATTGTGGGGAAAACATACAGTGGACTGTGGGGAGCAACTGGGAGCAACTCGGACTAGACTGTTACTGGAATTAAGACTTATTCTATGCATCTGTTCTCCCACAATATGGCGCTGGGAGAGGAGGAAACAGCTTCTACACAGCTGCCTCCAGTTCAACCAACAAGCTGCAGGACCTGCTCCTGATTGGAGGAGAGCAGCGTACTCGGTGTGTGGGTAGCAGAGTTGGGATTGGTGGAAGAGGGCTATAAAGGAGGAGAGAGACAACATGCACCAGGAACATCTATCTGAAGGAACACCTGTGCAGCCCCCGAGAGAGCCGGCCGGTGGTGTGCCGCTCCCCCGCGGAAGTGGGGAAAGAGGCAGGGGGAACCGCCCTTCCACGGAGGTGGAAGGGTCGGTAGCCAACCCGGGAAGAACCAGCAGCAAACCCGGGAAGGGCCGAGCAGACAAAAGAACAGTGCAGGGTCCTGTGTCGTTCCTCCACGAAGATGGGGAGCGGCAGTGGACAGTGACCCTCATACACTGCTAGTGAGGGTGTGAACTAGTGCAACCACTTGGGAAATCGATTTGAGGTTATCTAACAAAGCTGAATATGCCTTGTGGTGTGCCTTAATGATCCAACAACCCCACTTCGAGAGATAGAAATGTGCATTTGTTCCTCCAAAGACTTAACAGAATTATTCAAGATACCCATTCTAGGGGCTGATGCTGTGGCCAAGTAGGTTAAGCCTCCGCCTGCGGTGCCGGCATCCCGTGTAGGTGCCTACTGAAGCCCCAGCTGCTCCTTTTCTGATCTGGCTCCCTGCTAATGTGCCTGGGAAATCAGTAGAAGATGGTCCAAGTGCTTGGGACCCTGCACCCACGTGGAAGACCCGGAAGAAGTTCCTGGCTCCTGGCTTTGGATGGACCCAGCTCTCGCCATTGTGGCCATTGGGGAGTAAATAAGCAGATGGAAGATCTCTCTGCCTCTCCCTCTCCCTGCCTGTAACTCTGCCTCTCAAATAAATAAACAAATCTTTTTTTAAAAAAAGAGACCCATTCTTGTCTTTTTTGTGTCTGAAAAATAATTTTCTCAATGAGTCACTTGTATACAAGGATCTTCTTAGAAACACTGTTCACAACAGCTAAAGCTGGAAACAAGAAGAATATCCAGAATGAGTGAATAAATAGGACTAAGAAGACTTTGTAAAGAGACAAAGATTAAAGGGACTGAGAGGTTTAAATATGTACCAGCACAGATAAATCAAACAACTTGAAAAATCCCACAAATAGAAACTTGAATGGAAGAAGGCAGGTAAAGAAGAACACAGTGTGCGGTTCCATCTTTATGAAGTTTACAATTAGACAAAATTACTTGATGGTGATAAAAGCCAGGAGTGTTTTTTTTAAAACTGGGAGCAGGAAGTGGATGTGGCCTGGAAAGGGACTCAGGGGAGCATGTTGTTGTTTCCTAATTTCCTTACCCGGCAGTAGTTACCTTGGTACTATTGATTGTGAAAATCCATCCAGCTGTCCATGGACAATTTAGACATTTTGCTTTTGTTGTTTTAAAAATTGATTGAAAGATAATTTGTTGAAGCACTCTGATAAGTGCCTCCAAGTAGCTGCTCTGTAATATTCAGAAACCAGAATAATAAGCACCTTCTCAAAAAGCAGAGATCATTGGAAATTCTCAGAGGCTGGATTCAGGGATGCTAAAATGTTCTCAGATGTGGGAAACATATTCTAAAAGTGATTTGCAAGCCTAAAGATGAGAGGGCAGGGTGCCTCAATTACATAAGGGAAAATACAGCACCAGTCTGAGCAGGTTGGTATCACTGGAGATAACTAATTGGTTTGGTGCTAGAAAAATTAACTTTATTTCATATGATTTGATCTTAGGGGGGGATTATTCAAGTTCCTCATCCTTGTCTTTCTAGATCCTAAAAACATTTTCTAAATATAAACACATTCCAGAGGTCTGATAACCTCTGTTTCAAGTGTCATCCCCCGCATTGAATGTTATATAACCTTACTTTTCGTCAGCATTTGAAATTCCACACACACACACACACTCAACAAACACACACACACACATACACACACACACACACACCATTATACCATTATATCAAAGCCTTTATTGTAATAATTTCATAGGGCCCATTTCCCCTGTGAAACGTCAAGCCAATTTCCTTGGGATGCCATTTAAGATGATTCATCCCCATTTTCAACCCATTTTTCCCATTTCTTATTGAAGACCTTTAGCTTTCAGAGACAGGAGGAACATGCTCTCTCTCTCATTGCCCCCTTTTGTTTGTTATATTTTCTTTTCAGGCTTTCTGAGCAGGACCAAATTGTCTGAAATCTGTTGATGACTCATTTGTTCTCTTTGTCTCCTTCCCCCAAAAGCCACAGCACACAATATATGTCTAGACAATGCATTTCCTTTAGCACAGCCCATGTGGCTACACTGATTGGACGAGTCTCCCCCTCTTCTGTAGCTCATGTAAGCAGCTACAGAAAAGGATTTATGGGTTCAGAGGCAGGATCAAGAAGTAATTAAGGGGACTCTGGCTGTCATTATTTTAGTCCTCATCTTTTGATGTGAACAGTTGACAATTACTCATGTACAATGCACGGCACATTCTAGGCCCCTGTGGCTGCCATCAATCCTTTAAGACACTCTCTATATGGATATTTTGGGTTCTTTCCCCCATCCAGGTTGATTATGAATTCCTCAGTCTATTGACACATCTATGAAATAAATTTACTCACATGACAGAAGTATTCTAGAACTAACCCTGGATACATATTTGGGACAGATGAGTTGTTGCTATATCCCTCAGCTCATCCATCCCATGTCCTTCCCCCGTGAGGCTATCCATTCCACTTCACGCCCCTGAGAGCTCAGATCTCTAACAATTCCTCCATTATGAACTGAACGTTGGGTCCCCCACAAAATTCACATGATAAAATCTTAACTCCCAATGATATGGTAGTAGGAGATGAAGCTGTGGGAGATGATTAGTTCGCAAGGCAGCCCTCATAAGTGGGATCAGTGTCCTTACAAGAAAAAAGACAAGAGCTTGCTCTGGCGGATTGTATGCCTCTCCCTGCCATCCTGTAAACGTGCCGCACAAGTGGGTAGAGCACAAAGGTGGGAATTGACAATGCAGAAAGGTGGCCTCCACTTCAGTTGGTGCATTGGGGTGATCATGCTTCTCCTTCAGATTTATCCAGGTCTTCCTGAAAGAGCGGTAATGACTCAGCAGAGCTAAGTTGACTCAGCAAAGGTGCCTGGTACCTAGACATCATTTCCTTGTTAGAACAGACAGCTCAAAGACTATGAACAGACCTTGAAATATCACTGTGAAAGAATGTGTCTGTGTTAAACACGCTGAATGAGAGAATGCTGCATCCAATGAGGAGCTCTGAAGCCAACCATCTGGTATGAATCCTGACTCTTCAATCACTGGCCAAGGGATCATGGAAAAGTTACTTAACCTCTTTATGCTTCATCTACAAAATTGGGAAGATGGCAGTCCCTACCTCAAACACAGGGTATGGGAAGAATTCAATGAGCTGATATGCAGGAAGTGTCCACTCACAGTAAGCACTACACAAATGCCAGTGATCATCCTTAATACCATTGGATCTGCCCTGAGGATTCTGGAAGTATCTTTCCTGCTTTTCCTTGGTATACTCTTCCAATTCTCATCTTACACTTCTGTGGTTGTTGTCTTACCTCTGCCCTGTTTCCCCATTTCTCACCTCCTTATTCCTCTCCATTCCATGTTGATCTGCTCTTCCCTGAGTCTAACTCCATTCCATGGGTAAGAAATAAAACATCCACCATATTGGAAAATCTGCAGATGACTGTTAAAACCACGAGCACATCAACTTTTCTCTGCAGTTATTGTATGAGTTTTCTAGGACTGCCATGACAAAGTACCACAGATTAAATGACTGAGAATAATAGAAACATATTTTCTTGCAGTTCTGGAGGCCAGAAGTCCAAAATCAAGGTGTGAACAGACTTGGTCACTTCTGACGACTGTGAGGGAAAGTCTGTTCATGCCCCTCTCCTAGTTTCAGATGCTCTTCAGCAATCCTTGACATTTCTTGGCTTGTAGAAGCATCAATCCAGTATGTCTCCATCTTCACGTGTCATTCTCCTCTGTCTCCTCTTCTCTGCTTATTAGGACATCAGTCATTGTAATAGGGCCCAATCTACTCCATTGTGACCCCATCTTGACTAATTAAAATGGAAAAGCTCTCTTTCCAAATAAGGTCACTTTCTGAAGTTCCAGGTAGACCTGAATTTGGAGCAGCACTATGCAACCCAGTAGTTACCAAAAGGCAAATCCTTTTTAGCTATATAGACCAAATAATCACAGGTCTGGAAGGAATTGAGAAATTCAAGTTCTTTAAAAAGTGGCTGCAGCAGAATCCCTCCTGAATGTTGAGTGCCTGGCTAATCCTTACCATTTACCTTTTATTCTAAATATGCATTTAGTACTAGCACTGCAGTTGATGATGGATGAAGTTCATTTGTTTCTCTGTAGAGCTAGTTCCATATACAATTCTCTCCTGATTATCTGTTTCCTGTCAGCTTCCCTATTGTTGTCATCATCCCTGAAAACCCTCAGAGGGGCAGGGTAGGGAGCAGAAACACAGGGGAGATTGAGTACTGCATCTTCTGGGTGAGAGAATCAGAGAGGAGACAGAGTCCAAAAAAGAGAGAAAGGGAAGGAGTAAGAAACGGAAAGGGAACAAAGAAATCTTTTCAGCACCCAAGAATTTTCTTGGATTTCCACTCTCTGAATAAGGAGTGAGGAATGGAGCCCACCCTGCCTTTGGAATGTGCACGAGCCCACCAGATGACCATGACTTCCACCGAGGCAAGGGCTGTCTCTGAAGGGGGCAATTGTGAAGCTTCAGCCTCTTTCCAGCTAACTTCTTACTCCTGTCCCTGAACGTTTACTGTTAAACAGAAGGCATCACAGTACACATCCAGAAAGGCACAACTTCTGGCTTCAAATTAACTACCTGGATGAAATAATTCTGAAAAATTACTTATAGAAATTCCTACAGCAAATGGAAGAATCAGATATTAAAATCCTGTATTTAAAAGATGCATACACCACAACCCACCCTACATAGCATGGATCTATATCTAAATGTTGTAAGAAATATTCTCAAAATAACACCCATGATTAAAATCACAGTCTCTAGAGTGCTCTGGATTTCAACTTTTGCCTTTCTTTAAAATATCCTTTCTGGTAGGCATCATCTTATCACCTTACATGGAGCTGCTTCTCACTGGCATTTCTATCTGCACAGAGGGAAAAAATTCAAAAAGTTCATGGAAAATGGAAATAAAAGATGTACATTTTGGTATAAAAATTTCTGAAATGGGTGCATAAATTTTTCCTACAGTATTTCCATGATTTTTTTCAGGATACGCTGATACATTTTAGGTCACTTAAGAGTCAGATGAAAGTAATGCAATTTCCCCCTAAAGTGATACACAAATAATTTAGCAAATAAATAATTTTGTGAAATGCAAAGATTGCCTAACACCTATCCATATATTCTCTTGGGTCTATAGGCCCTCAACAAACAAATCCATAGATGGCATTATGTAACTAAAATATCAACAGTAAACATAAAAAAAACCTACAAAAAGTGTCTTGTGTTAATCTGACAACATCATTCGAATCTCCCCTGTATTTCTCCTAAAGGCCTCAATTCTCATGTACACATATTCTTAAGATTCAAGATTAGAATAATTTAGTTCAATCTATTTGCTCTTTAGAATCTATTTGCTGCCTTTTCCCAGCCCTTTCTCTTGGGAGGAAGCTATCTACCTGCAGCAAGTTGCCTTGGTAGGAGGCTTGTAGTCCAGAGATGCTGTGACAAGGTGAGTAAGTCTATTCAGTCAACAGCATGAAACCCAGTCACCCACAGGTACAGCCACATTCTTAGTAGTCTTGGTATTTGCCTTACTCTTTTGTCTTACTTCTCATTTGATGTAGAGCTCAAGAGCAGAAGACGTATATTATTTACAGGGAGCTCCCAAATCTCAAAACTGGCCTTAAAGACTTTTCTATTGAATGTTTAGTTCAAATATCTATTGGCAAGTGGTTCAAAGGAGCACTTGATAAAGGCAGAACCCCTCTGAAATGGTCACTAGATGTGCAGTATGTACCTGCAGTAGCCAGAGAACCAGTCATTGTATCTGGGGGCTAAAGTTCCTGCCAAGAACACCCTGGTGACAGTGTTCACTGCACCGCCTAATTAGCTCCTCTAATTCCAGAACGTGGGTCTTGTGGAAGAGTAGGATTTCACTCTTTTCCTAATCCCTGTAAAATTGATGCAGATGTCTCCACACTTCCCTATAAATCTATCCTTTCAAGTATAGAACAGTGTTTTCAGCCTTCTGTTTACTAAGGTAGACCTTTCCCACCTCCCTAATACTTTCCAAAATTTACCAGTCTGAGTTCTTAGCCTGTAACTTGTTCTAATTATATGTTGGTCCTTAGGCGTGAAGAACTTTTGCAACTTGATTGATGCCCTGACTGTCACCTTCCTCTTTCTTGACCCAGTTTTCAAGTGCCTGCCTCTCCATGTGCTTTATGGTTTCCTGAAGTCCTCACCTCAGCCAAGCAACCATACTTAGGTCCATTTCCCCTAAAACTGTCACACTGAAGTATATGTACTAAGATATTTCCCCAAAATACGTTAAAAATGGAATTAAAAAATAAGTTTATTTTGGTGCAAAAAATTTGAAATGTATACATAATTTTTCATAATATGTATTTTTTAAACATTTGAGACTCCTTGTGGATATGAATAACATGTAATAAGTATGCAACACTAATGTATTAGAAAAAGGAGAGCAATAAATCAGCATATTGCTCCAACTCTTTTTTTTTTTTTTTTGACAGGCAGAGTGGATAGTGAGAGAGAGAGAGACAGAGAGAAAGGTCTTCCTTTTTGCCATTGGTTCACCCTCCAGTGGCCACCACGGCTGGCGCACTGCAGCCGGCGCACCACGCTGATCTGAAGGCAGGAACCAGGTGCTTCTCCTGGTCTCCCATGGGGTGCAGGGCCCAAGCACTTGGGCCATCCTCCACTGCACTCCCTGGCCACAGCAGAGAGCTGGCCTGGAAGAGGGGCAACCGGGACAGAATCCGGTGCCCCGACCGGGACTAGAACCCGGTGTGCCAGCGCTGCTAGGTGGAGGATTAGCCTATTGAGCCACGGCGCCAGCCAACTCCAACTCTTAATAATTCCACTAACTCCTGAGATTCATGCTGATCTATGCCTAGCCAATTAATATTTTTATTTAATGGAATATCTGGCTGATGCATTCAACAGGCAGTATTTCTGTCTTTTGTTTAAATGTTATATTTTGTACTTTGGTTTCAGAATGACGCTACTCATAGAGATTATCATCTGAGGTGACTCTGCCAATGGAAGAAAATAGAAAACTTTTGGCTGAATAGTAGTTAGGTTGGTTGACCAGTTATTGAGTTACAAAGCAATATTGTTTATTTTGAACACCTGGTAGGGGAGGCATCACCACGAAGACTTGCTCCCGTCTATAGGACCCTCAATTCCTCTTGTAAAACAATCCCAATGTTGCCCACCAAAGAACACATGAGTCTCTGCTCTTCTTGTTGTTTTCACTGGAGTCAAAGGATTTGAGTGATTCTGTGTTTGCTTAAGTAAGATTTTGGTCATGTCCAAAACCCTGTATTGACTCAGACATGGTACTGTCATCAGTGCTAAAATAGAGACGAGAGAGAGAGAGAGAGGAAAACTAATATCTCCCATACCCTTGGCCATGAACTGAATTTATGTAACAATCAACAATACCAATTAAAATGGCAAAGGTGACACAAGTTTTTTTTTTTCTTACTCCCAAACCTAAATTCTAAATGCAGTATTTCCCTTAGTTCTTGACATATGGTTTCTAATATGAAACATTTTCTCCAAACTTCACTGAAGAAGCTGAGGAGGATCACATCCTAGGATTTGTTTTTGGAGCTAAATCACATCACAAGTGTAATGTATCTTATGCTTCTTCCTGGGATGAAAGCTCACTGTATTTTGTCTTTTCTTCTAGCTATTATGCAGCTGTGAACAAATCATTGGTTCTGTGACCTTCCTCAATCTGTACATCTGAAAACTGGGTCAGAGGGAAAAAAATTCCTGTTTCCAGGGGCATTAGGGGTCTAACAGAGCCAACTTAGGTATATTTATTGTATCTAGTGGAATATCTGCATTTCCTCCTCTACTTCAAGTTTACCAAGTAGGTAATGTCATCTTCAGAAAGATTAACCTGCACAATGGCTCTGGATTTCACCCCTGCAGAGATGAAAAGAGAAAAATTAAACACAACATTAAAATTAGAAACTTCTGTTTTGAGAAGTTTCAGGGCCGGCACCGCGGCTCACTAGGCTAATCCTCCGCCTTGCGGCGCCAGCACACCAGGTTCTAGTCCCGGTCGGGGCGCCGGATTCTGTCCCGGTTGCCCCTCTTCCAGGCCAGCTCTCTGTTGTGACCCGGGGAAGGCAGTGGAGGATGGCCCAAATGCTTGGGCCCTGCACCCCATGGGAGACCAGGAGAAGTACCTGGCTCCTGCCATCGGATCAGCGCGGTGCGCCGGCCGCAGCGCGCTGGCCGCAGCGGCCATTGGAGGGTGAACCAATGGCAAAAAGGAAGACCTTTCTCTCTGTCTCTCTCTGTCTCTCTCTCTCTCTCTCACTGTCCACTCTGCCTGTCAAAAAATAAAAAAATAAAAATAAAATTAAAAAAAGAGAGAGAAGTGTCAGATGTGTTGAAGAGCAGACAGCACCTTGCAGTTTCCTGATGCTAACAGTGGAGTGGAGCCAGCCAGGAGCATGCTGCACGTAGATGGGACTTAATGTGCCAGTTCGGTCTGTAGTAACCCCAGGCAGAACCGATTACAAAGGAAGACATTCGATGTTTTATTTTTCATGAGTGGGAATGAATTTTATAGCAACGATAGCATCAGCAGAAGCCGAAGTCATTGTGGTCTAAACTTAAGATGAACACACACCGCAAATTAGTTTGTGGGCTGTAAAGAACAGAGAGAAAGTCTTGTAAGTACAACAGATTTTCTGAAAAAGTGAAATAAAGATACATCTGTGTTCCCAGGTTTTATGAAGCCCGATAGCCAATTTAGAAAACCTCTGCTGTAAATGTTTTCAGTTTTATTCTAGGCTTCTGCAGACTCCCTGCACGTTCCCTTGCACAGACTCCCCTGCTCTTTAGCAATATCAGCTTTGCAGTGTTGGGAGGACTTAGGATATCCTTGCAAATCCTCATAAGCCGCAAGTAGGCAGACAGTCTACAGCCAGGCGAATATGTCCAGTTGACTGGCATTCTGGGGTTTATTCTAGAACTTACCTTGCCTCTCAGTTTAGTTTTTGGTATTTTAAAATAGTTTTAACTTCTGAACTTTCCTTTCTTGGGTCTAAATTGGGTCTCATTCGGCCATTGTAAAGAACACTTATTCTCCACTGAATAAAAGAAAAAATTATTCTATGAGCATCCAACTTTTAAGGTAGAGACATTCTAGTATCAAGGTAGTTTAAATCTAGTTTACTGAGGACTCCAACAAAATTCCAGCAGTCCCTGTATTCTAATAATCTTTCACAATACTGATATTTGTCTAAATAATGGCATTAACTATAAATCCTGTATTTGAAAGAACATTTTGACAATGAATATATTTCACTCATTTTTCAAATGTCATGAAGACTTTTTTCTCCATCTATTTCAGGGTTGCTTTTTTTCTCTCTCTCTTTTTTTTTAACACATTGAGAACAGAGAAAGTTGTCACTCCAAAATAGGTTTCTGGTGTTTCATAAATACCATGGTATTAGCAACTTGTCAAAAAGATATTAATGAAAATTTGAGGATTGTTTCATGAATGCAGTTGAATTGACAACCCTTTCATAGAGAAAATGAATTGAAGAAAAATGAACTGTTATTTAACCATTACTTTTATTTGTCCTCATATGTGATTTTTGAGTATTATGATTGGCTTCTGAGTTTATTGTTCCATATCAAACACAGATGGAGAGATGAATGGAGGAGGTTGAAGACGTGCTACCTTATGAAAGTCTTAAGAATTTAGCAACACAGGCAAATATTCTAAACATTCAGTACTAGATTACCAAACACTACCAAAAGATACCTTAAAAAAACACAAATCTCAGTGGTTTCAACCCTGGCTCCATATCAGAAGAATCTAAAGAATTTTAAAAATACTGATGCACCCATCAAAGTGGCATGTACCAATGCCATCTTACTAGTCAAAGTGATCAGTTTCAGTGAATAATTGATCATAATGACAGGATTAAGTGTCAAAGGGATCATATAAACAAGACTAGTGTCTGCTAATACTAACTGATAGAATTAAAAAGGAGAGAACGATCCAACATGGGAAGCGGGATACACAGCAGACTCATAGATTGGCAGATGTCCTAAACAGCACTCTGGCCTCAGAATCATCCCTTAAGGCATTCAGATCTGGCTAAAAATCCCATGAGAGTTTCTCAGGCATGAAAAGCCAAGACACTGTGGCAAAAAAAATGACCTAAATGAAAGATCTCTGTGAGTGAGATCCCAGCAGAAAGAATAGGCCATCAAAGAAGCAGGTACCTTTCTCTGAAGGGAGGAGAGAACTTCCACTTTGACTATGGCCTTGTCTAAATAAGATCAGAGTTTGTGAACTCAAGAGGCTTCCATAGCCTTGGCAGCTCATGACAAGAGCCTCGGTTGTTTACTGACGTCATAAATAGGAGTGTCAATCATTAAATCAACAATGGGAGTCACTGTGCACCTACTCCCCATGTAGGATCTCTGTCCTTAATGTGTTGTACTATGAGAATTAATGGTGAAACTACTACTCAAAGAGTAATTTATACTTTGTGTGTCTGTGTGGGTGCAATCTGTTGAAATCTTTACTTAGTATATACTAAGTTAATCTTCTGTATATAAAGATAATTGAAAATGAATCCTGATGAAGAATGGGATGGGAGAGGGAGTGGGAAATGGGATGGTTGCAGGTGGGAGAGAGGTTATGGGGGCAAAAGCCACTGTAATCCAAAAGTTGTACTTTGAAAATTTATATTTATGAAATAAAAGTTAAAAAAAATAAAAATACCAATGCAAAGGCCTCTCCCTGGACTTATTAAATCAGATTTTCTCATTGACAAGACAACCCAGAGTAGTCATTTGAGCCATTGTAAGTCCATGCTCTAAATCTTTATTATCATGCACAATTTTTATTGTCACCGCAGTGTATTTATTAGTGTCCCCTCAACATTAATGCTATGTAGAACTTCATTTGTAGATAACATGTTTGCAGACATAGATGGTTGATGAGGTTATATTGGATTAAAGTAAGTATTGAATCCATTCATTAGTGTCCTTAGACCTGGTAGAAGAGGGGATGTAGAGAAAGATTCAGTCACACAAGGGAGGAAGGTTGTGGGAAAATGGAAGGCTCCAGAACAGTAAAAAATAAATATCTGTTGGGTTAAGCTACCTAGTTTGCAATATTTTCCTATTGCAGTTTTAGCAAATAAATACAGTGACCTTTCCCTTGTTTTTGGATTATAGAACAAACTAGTGAGCAAGGCAATTTCTTAATGTCCTTGACGTTTCTGTCTCATTATGAACATGAGCTGGATTCTTTCTGGATGTCTGGGGTCTCATAGCTTGTGGGAATCCAAAATTAGTATGGGCATTGCGCCTCCCACCTTCCCTATAATCCTTAATACCACCACTGAGATGCCAAGCTCTGATGAATACACTCAGGGCTGCCTCCACCTCTACTTTGGATCATTTTCCAGCAGAATGAGATCAAATGGTAATTGATGTGAAGTTTGCTGTAACACTGCTCACTTGACCCATACTCTTTATCACCTCATCAACTATTAATCTAATGATGGAAACACTGATTTTTTTTTTCCAGAACATCCAGTAACAAATGTCTAGAGAAGAGATAGGCATCCTTTTGTTATGCTAAAACACTGAGTTAATAAACAGTATTACTAGTATTTTGACTAGTATTACTAGTCAAAACAGTACCTAGAAAAGTAAGAAGAGAAGAATCCACTTGGAAAGTCCCTGGAATAACGTACATTTGTATATAGTTGAAACAATATATTTTAAAGATTCATTTATTTATTTGGAAGGCAGGATTACAAAGATAGAGAAAGAGAGAGAGGGAGGGAAGGTAGGAGGGGAGATAGAGAGGACGATTAGGAGGGGGGATAGAGAGAGAGAGGGAGAGAGAGAGGGAGAGAAAGGTAGGGGGAGAGGTATCTTCCATCCGCTGGTTGACTCTTCAAATGAATACAATGGCCAGGACTGGGCCAGGCAGAAACCAGGAGCCAAGATCTTCTCCTTGATCTCCCATGTGGGAAACAAGGGCTCAAGCACTTGGGCCATCTGCTGCTGCTCCCTGGTGCATTCACCAAGAGACAGATCACAAGTGGAACAGCGGGGGCTGGAATGGGAGCTTCCATGGAGTGCCTGTGTCACAAGTGGAATACATGAAAGTCTTGCAAAAAAAAGTTAGTATTTGTGATGCATTCCAATATTTTATTCTATTCCACTCTTTTTTTAAAAATCCTGATATAAACTGACCTATGTACTAAATGCCCTACAAATAAGTCAAACTTAGAAAGCTCCTCACTGAGGGCGGATGTTTGGCCTAGTGACTAACACACCTAAATCCTTGACAGGAGTGCCTGGCTCTGGTTCCCAGTTCTAGCTTCCTGCTGAAGTCGATCATGGGAGGCAGTGGTGACTGCTAGGTGGTTGAGTCTCTGCCACTCACTTGGGAGACCTGGACTGAATTCCTGGCTCTTGACCTTGCCTAGTTGTTGCGGTCTTAGGGGCAGAAAACAATGGGTGACAGTTCTCTTTGCATGTCTGTGTGTTAGCTCTCTTTGTCTCAAAAAATAGAAATAATATATAAAATATAAAATCATTTTTATAAAATATAAGTCATATAAAATATTTTAAAACCTCCTAATTATGGAAATATGATTATGATCTGGCATTAGATAACATCAGAGTTGATACACTTGTGTTAATTATAATACTGGCATTGTGGTTCTCTAAGAAAATATCTTTATTTCTTAGAGATTTAACAAGGAGCAAATTTTGTGCTCCTGGAGACTCAGTTCTTTCCTGGTCTTAGTGGTTAAACCAGTCTGGCTCCCCTAGCCTACGCACACTCTTGGGATGGTGTTTTTATTCCTGCCCAGGAAGTCTCCTCCCAGACTCTCACATGCAGATCTTGGCCTTCAGTATGCAGATACCCTACAGTTACTGCTTTGTGCTATGGTTTGAAATGTCCCCCAAACTTTAGGTACTGCAAATTCAATATATTGCAACAATATTGAAAAATGAGACATAAAGGGGTGATTAGGTCATGAGGACTCTGTTTTCAAGACTAGATTAATGTTGATATGGAAGTGGGTTTATTATTATGGGAAGAGGGCTTTCCTAAAAAGATGGGTTTGGACTTTTCCCCTCTCTCTCACATATGCTGCCTTACCCTTCCACCTTTTTAAATGAGATTTTTCTTACCATATTTGGGCCCCTGGATCTTGGATTTTTCAACCTCCAGAACACTGAGAAATAAGTTTCCATTGTTATTTTTTCTAAGTTCATGTGAAAGGCAGAGCAATAGAGGCAGAGACAGACAGAGAACTCAGAAATGCCCACAACAACTGAGGATGGGCCAAACCAATGCCAGGAGCCCAAAATTCAACCCAGGTGTCCTGTGTAGGCAGAGACTCAGGTACTTGTGTGTTAGCAGGAAGCTGTATCAGAAGTAGGACTTGAACCCTGGACTCCGTTACAGGATGTGGGCACGCCAAGCAGTGACTTAAATGCTGTGCTACAATGTCCACCACAAATTTCTGTTCATTATAAATTATTCAGCCTCAGGTATTCTTACAGCAGGAAAAAAAAAAGACTAAGACATTGAGCCTTGAGATATCTTGACATATTTCTTAGTTTTTAAAGAAACCAAGTTGATACAGGTCTTGTGACAAAGTAGATTAAGCCTCCTCTTGGGAGTACTGGGATTGAGTCCCATCTCTACTTTCTATCCAACATCCTGCTAATGCACACCAGATGGGCAACAAGATAATAACTCAAGTATTTGAGCGCTGCCACTCACTGGGGAAATTGGATTGAGTTACCAGCTCCTGGCTTTGACCTGGCCTAGCCAAGGATATTGCAGGCATCTGGGGAATGAATCATTAGGCAAAAGATCAATCTCTCTCTCTCTCTCTCTCTCTGTCTCTCTCTCTCTCTCTCCTCTCATTCTGCAATGCTCCCACGTCCTCTTAGACTAGCCCACATAATGCCATATAACACAAACTGGGATTGAAGTTCTCTCTTCTCTCTTGAGTCCCTGTTTTTAAGATACTTCAGCAAGGGAAAGAGGAAAGATAGGTGGGTGAAAAGTGGCAAAACTTTGAAAATGGTTGAGTCTGTGTGGTAGGCGTGTGGAAATTCATTTTACTATTCCCTCTTGCATATGAACATATTTATGATAAAAAGTTAAAAAGATTTAAAAAGCTGCCTCTTAACTTAGACATTGCATGATAACTTTGAGTGTCTGGGAGAAGGCTGTGAATCGATTCTCAAGTTGTCATATGCTGGGAAAACAGAGAAACAAAAAAGAAAAAATTCATGTAGCAAAAAACATATCCAGAGGACTCTATTACTTTTGTGTTTACTTGTGATACAACAATCACAAGGCCAGCACATTGTCCTTCATCCTATTCTGGTGGGTATTGTTCTTTATGTCTCTGTGTGGGACTAATGCCCCCAAGACTTTTCCAAGACCATACCACTTACACATTGCAGGCATTTTATACATATTTTAATTGATTAAAATTCATAAACTTGTAATTACTATAGTTTTAACTGTAGGCTCATTTTATTTCATTCTCCTGTTTCCTTGGAAAAATATTATTTGTATATGGTTAAAAAAACTATTAGGCAAAGATTTCAACTAGAATTCTATCATTCCATTCATTAGATGACACAAGCTAGAATATGTTGAGCAATTATTGTGTGTCTGTCATTTTGCAAAGTGCTTTACATAAAGTGTCCTATTTAATCTCTATAGGAACCCTACAGAGCAGTTACTCACAGAGACTACAGACAGGGAAACTGAAACACGGAGATTACAAGGCACAAGGTCTTAAGCAACACAGCCAGACTTTGAACCTGGGACAACAGATTGATACCAGAACCATTTCTTTAAATGGCCATCTCACTCCCACATTCAGATGGGACCCACAAAGCACAGGTTGACTAGAAGTTCTATTTGGTTTGTTTGACACTGAAAGCTGAACTCCTGTACAGGTGTATGTTATAAAAAGATGATATAGAACACTATTATCTACTGAGCATTGAATGTGACAAACACTGTGCTAGTTGCTTTCTATATATTGTTTGATGTAATCTCCCTAAAATCCTATGAAGGAAAGACTTTCTTAATAACTGTTAGGATAATTTAGTATTACATCAACATATAACCAAGATACAATCTATCAATATTGAATCAAGGTATTTTTGGTTTTTCCCTTCAGTTTGACTTTTTATTTTTTAGTTTAGTTTTATTTACAACAACAAATAATAATGTCAGAGAAGCAACTGTGTGCATTTAAGTAGGAACTGCCAGTCACAGTCTGACTAAGAGGAACATGAGGGAAAATTTGAATGTCACTTTAGGCAATATCTCAATATTACTTCCTAAGAGACTTGATAATATCTCTAGGAGTGTGGGAATCAAGTTCCTTAAATCTAGTTGTTATGCAACTCAAACTCTTAAACTATAGGTTAATTCCTCTTATACAAATTCACTATCTCTAATCCATTTATATAAATATATAACATTACATCAACATGTTGAACATCAATTTCAATATGAGAAACAAGGAATGGCCTGCTGTCTACTGACAGCTTTGTGACTGAATTTACTCCGCCTATAAAACAGAGTGAAACAAGAATGTCAGAAGTCCATGTCTGTCATCAGTGAATAAATGCATGAGGAGAATTTCTATAGTAATTGTTAGCAGGACAAAGGCAAGGACGGAGTCCCTATAAAAGCAGTGGGGTTGATACACTGAAGATAAGGAATGAACAAAGAAAGAGCAAACAAGGAGGGAAGTATATTACTTCCACATTACCCCGGGTGCTCAAATAGGGTTTTCAGCTTCATAGGCAACATGGCTTTGGGGCCAATCATGGTACCAGATCTTAGATCCTAGTAAAAAAAAATTTGCACAGTTATAACCAGTCAAGGTATCAAATATATCTCATGGATAGAAGACACTGCTCAATCAATTCTATCACTGCAATTCACTGACTAGCACATGAGATATTTGGGGGAAGCTGAATGTTTCTCATGCGGGAGCAGATTTTGTTATATATACCCATTCCTATGTGGTATTTCTACAAGCATTGTCCTTTTTTAGTCTCTACCTACTCCCTTCTCCACAACAAAAAACACTTCACACACACACACACACACACACACACACAGGTGGGGGACTTAAGGACAGGGACACAAGTGCTAAGCCGTGAATGACCTGACCTGGGAAAATCAGTGGGTCAGCCTTGGGGTCAGGTTTCCAGCCTACAGAAATGCTCTCGTCATTTCATGACGCTGCCTCTCGAAATTCTGCAAACCAATTATGATCAGCAAACACCACCTCATCTTCATCCACGACCCTCCCATCCACCTTACGTTTTAGCATCCTATTCAGATGAAAAGTCTTTCTATCTATAATCCCAAGAGCTGCAACACACAAGTTTGAAGTAATCTTTTCTCTTTATGCAAGTCACAAGCTTAGATTTTGTTTTCGTCTCCTGCTTTACCTGGGAATCAATTCAGTATCACTTTTAAAGGAAAGACTTCAGCTTGCTGAGTCAGGGTTAGCCTTGGAAGGTGGGTGAGGCATGCTGGGCTGTTCTAATAGAATGGGGAAATTTGGCTGGTTATTCTTGGTGCATAACAATAGCAATGACTTTAAAAAACTGTGCCCCGTTAGATGGATGCACTCTGTTTTTCCTCTGGGAACCTTTCGGAGCATTTATCTTGTAGGTCTCATGACATTTCTGGTAAGCTGAAGCCTCAGAGAGAAGAAATATGAAGCTGACAAAAGGAATATAGATGTGCAAAGAGTATCAATGAATTTTCTCAAAGACATCACACACTTAGGAAGCTCTGGCTTAGAGATTTCTGATCCTGATCTTCATTTCCTAATCTATCTGCAGCTTCTATAATTGATGAAGGGCTTCCCAATGGATTCTTCCTTTATCTTATATTCCAAATTAAATTTGTAGAACTTCCAGCAATAATGTGTATATATACTACCCACTGTCACTGTGCAAGAACAGTTAGTAGGATGTTCTGCCTCTCATTCATTGCTCTACCTATTTGTTCACTGTTGTTTACACAAACTCTTCATTTTTGGCTTCTTCATGATGTAATCTATAACTATCGCTGACAACAATTAAAACAGTAGATTTAAAACTTTAACCCCAATAAATCAACAAGAAAAAGTCATCTGGGGCAAAACACAGCAATTATATAATAAAATTTGAATCAAAAAACTTAATCAATTGACAATGAGAGCTAAATATTAAAATATATGATCTACCCCTGTTCACTGGATTTCTGGCTGACGGGTGTAGAGTTTTCCACAATTATCTAATGGTTGTCATGTTGTCAAACCAAGTTCTATCCTTAAGATGGTGCAGTACGTCCCATAAAATATCAAGGATGCAACAGTCCTTATGGCAAGCAAAGTGAGGAGAACAAACATGCATAAGAAACTCTCACTTGCCACCTTCTCAAATTACGCAGAGTTGTGTATATTTCCTTTTTATTGTTCATCAGCTCTCACATTATCCTATTCTCCTAAGGAATAAATACTGATTATAATACATATGCATTATAAATATTAAATATACATATACTCATGCTGTGACTTTGGGCCATTCTTTTCTTTCAAAAATGGCATAAAATAATAATTGATTCATTCCACTAAGGAATTAGCTAAAAAATACCACTAATTTTTTTAATGCTTAAGTTCAACACCATACAATAATTGGTGGTAATGAATTATTAAAGGTGTCTTGGTCAGAAAAATATCAATGACTCTTTCAAGAATGGTATTATTTCTTTTCAGAATAGGATTTCTCAAAAGGGAGCTAGAAGAAAAATAAGAGTTAGGGAAAGTATCATTTGCTTTTGTTAATGTCAAAACTGTCCTTAATTTCAGGTGTTGGATTTCTAACTGGGTGTTTATAGAGAAGTGTCCAGATAGTTGTTTTCTTTTTGAATAGTACCTAAAAAATAGTAAATGCAAAGAGAGCTTAGATTAATATGTAAAAGGCATGAAAGGAAAGATTTATTTTTTTAAAGATTTATTTAGTTATTTGAAAGGCAGAGTTACAGAGAGGCAGAGAGAGAGAGAGAGAGAGAGAGAGAGAGATCTCTGGTTCACTCCCCAAATACCCAAAAATGTCAAAGCTGCGCCGATTTGAAGCCAGGAGCTAGGAGCTTCTTCCACACTCCCATGCAGGTGCAGTGGCCCAAGGACTCGGGCCATCCACTGCTGCTTTCCCAGCAGAGAGCTGAAGCAGAAGTGGAGCAGCCAGGACTCAAAACTGGTGCCCTTATGGGATAGCCAGCACCGCAGGCAGTCGCTGTCGGCACTAAGCCACAGCGCCAGCCCCGAAAGACTTGTTTTTAAAACAACTTGCTACTGAATTCAAGGAGCAATGAGAAAGAAATTCATGGCAACTATCAGAGTTTAAAACACAAATATAGTATGGAGGAAGGTTGCAAGTTTACTCTCTAAAGATCTGAAAAGCTAATCACCATTAACCTAATTCAATTAATCTAAAATTATGATGTAATAGTATTGCCCCACTAGTATATCTATTGCTTATGTTACAAAATTCACGAGCCACAGCACCTGACCAGTAGAGCTTTACGCCTACCTAGAGAAAGTCATCTGCACGTCAAACAATTAGTAAAAGTCATGTAAGTGCTGCATAGAGTGTCTGGAATATAAGCATAATGCAAATTCAGAAAACACAAACTGACTCAGGAGAAGTGCTGGAGCTGGGACTGAAATCAGGACAGCAAGATCTGGGGATGGAAAGGAGAAACACTTGGGCTTTGCTTGATTGTGGTAAAAACACATGCAACATAAAATTACGTTCTTAACCCTTTTATGTGCATAATACAGTAGTGCCAGATACGTGCACCATCTTCTGCAATACATCTCCAAAAGCTTTCCATCTTTGAAAACTGTAACTTGGTATCCACTGAACAACTCATTTTCCCTCCCATACAGCCCTGGCAACCACAGTTCTTCTTTCTATCTCTGGGAATTTGACTACTCTAGTAACCTCATGTAAGAGATATCATGCAATATGTGTCCTTTTGTGTCTGGTTTATTTCACTTAGCATAATGTCTCCAAGGTTCATTCATGTTGTAGCATATGGTAAGATTCCCTTATTTTTATGACCGAATAATATTTCATTGCGTATTTATCACATTATTTTTATTTCTTCATCCAACGCTGAACATTTAGCTTGTTTCCATCTCTTGACTATTGCAACTGACATGAATGGGCAAATATCTGTTTGAGATTCCATATTCAGTTCTTCGGGGTAAATACTCAGAAACAGGATTTCTGGGTCATGCTGTGGTTTCGTTTTTCAGGCACCTTGAAAAGGAGCAAATTTTTTGACAATGGAACTCCTGAAGACTTGTAGTCTGGTAGTTATCTGTATCCTCTCCCCAACAAGAGTGTCACTCTCTAAATAAATTGAACCTATGATGCTCTGAACTCGGGGGCATTCAGTAGAGAAGACATCAGTATTAGACAAAAGGCTGAGAACAAGCAGATGAAGTAAACTCTGCTTTGAACTTTATAGGTCCTATTTTGCCTAGACACCTGCATCCAGTCAGAATGGCTTCTCTGGGGAGACCCTTGATGGCTCAAGTACACACCTGCCCTGCATAGTTTCCCAGGAAGGAGGTGCTCTATCTCAACCACCTTAACTAGGAACTAAATCAAGAAAAGAAAAGCAAGGAGTGGGGGAAAGGGACCTCAGGTAAGGCAGAGGTATTCTTCTTTGCACCATCCTAGAGAATAAACAAGAATAGAAGAATGGGGTTTGGAAGACACTCCCTATGATGAGGAGTAGAGCAAGCAGGGGGTGGGGGTTGACAACAAGATGGAACTGAGAGATTGTTTGGAATTGTCTTTGAGCATTAGTTATTAGTAGGCATAGGCCAGATATATTAGAACATCTGTAAGGAATAAGAAGTTTATACATACACACACACGCATACACACACACACACACAAAACAGACACAAAGGGAGAAATATTGCATGATTTCCCTTACATGAGGTTACTAGAGTAGTAGAATTCCCAGAGATAGAAAGAAGAACTGTGGTTGCCAGCGCTGTATGGGAGGGAAAATGAGTTGTTCAGTGGATACCAAGTTACAGTTTTCAAAGATGGAAAGCTTTTGGAGATGTATTGCAGAAGATGGTGCACGTATCTGGCACTACTGTATTATGCACATAAAAGGGTTAAGAACGTAATTTATGTTGCATGTGTTTTTACCGCAATCAGCAAAGCCCAAGTGTTTCTCCTTTCCATCCCCAGATCTTGCTGTCCTGATTTCAGCCCCAGCTCCAGCACTTCTCCTGGATCAGCTTGTGTTTTCTGAATTTGTATTATGCTTATATTCCAGACACTCTATGCAGCACAAAACCACCAAGCAAATGGAAAAACAAGGCAGTAATTACCTGTAAGAATAAAAAAGGAATGTAAGGTAGGAAATGGAATCAAACTACACCACTTGACCCATTCTTGAGAATCACTATATAGTATTATTTAATTGGTTAACATAGTCAAAATTTGACATATGCCATTATTACAATGATAGGGGAAGAGGAAGGAAATGGAAAAGGATATGGTGTAATAATGCTAAGTCCTCAAATAAGAACAAATTCAACAGGTGTTATTTAAAATTGATAATAAGTAGCAGTGTAAGCCTGTAATTTGGAAATATAAAAGAAAATGGCAAAAAAAAAAAGTAAAACTTTGGAGCGAATGGGGATAAGGAAGATGAGGGCAGGCTGCAGCTCTCTCAGATGACACTGATGCCCACTCACACCCCTGGCCCTCGCCTGTTGGGAACATGCTGATCACTTGCTTCTGACTGTCCCCGGGACTTCCCACCTGAGAGCTCTTTCTCGTGCACATAGGGCAGTCCAGATGTTTGGGGGCAGTGACGCACACTCCCAGCAACTCACGGGCACTGGAGGATGAGCAGTCCAGGGTGCAGGTCCCCTGGGAGGACCTGCTGAGTAGTATTGCACGTCATCTCCCAGAGCTGCCAGTGTTACCCTCGTCACGAATGCTCCCAGAACTGACTCCATTCCCTTCCTTTCCCCACTTTCCCACCTCCCTACTCCTACTTCCTAGAAATTGACATGGATCCTGTTTCAGGGTGTGCTGGGGGAAGCTCACAAGCTTCCTAACACACCTAACACAAGCTCTTTCTCAATATGAGGCTT
Organism: Oryctolagus cuniculus; assembly: GCF_964237555.1. Taxonomy (NCBI): domain Eukaryota; kingdom Metazoa; phylum Chordata; class Mammalia; order Lagomorpha; family Leporidae; genus Oryctolagus; species Oryctolagus cuniculus. The sequence goes on along the minus strand of NC_091444.1, from coordinate 76,275,756 downwards.
TGAAATCTATAGGTATTTGATCCATTCACTGGGTGCATGTATGACTTGCAAAAAATTAATTTTGAAACTGTAAGAATTGATTATCTTGTGAAATTATACAGTGCAATATCTATGATTATGCTGAATATTAATTCATATAAATCAAAATGAATTTTCAATAGATTCGTTACACGTTATAGTTTCAATTCAGAAGTTCAGAAAGCTAAGTTACTGTTAGAATTAAAAATAACCCCATAATACAAAGCACCTGAAAGTACTGCTGCATGAACAATATAGTGGAAGAAGTAAACTCTGCTTCCCAACACATCAGGCCAGAGTTTCTAGGCTTTCCTATAGGGTCAAACAATAAACTTTCCTGTGATTCCTGTCTCCACATTTGTTCTCATGCCAGACCTAATATTTGTTTGTTTGCTGATTTGTTTTTTCCTTTGTAGACTTTAGAAAGTGTCAATTAGGTTTGACAATAATATTTACTTCTCTGCCTATATCAGTCTTACCACTGTGGGAGTCTTACCAAGAGCCAAATGGTATTAGCTGATTAGGATTTATTACCCTTTATGACTCCATCTTTCTACACAATAACACCGTGATTACTTTCTAAAATACTCTAAGGTTTATGGTCTGTTTTTTAATTCTTCACCAATTTACAAATGCAAATAATTATTGCACTGTCATTTTACTCACAGAGTCCTACTATTCCCAGTCAAGGACTCCATCGACAGCTCATGGTGACCAAGCAAAAGTCACAGCTCACAAGATCTGGTAAACGTTGTTAGCTAAAACTGAATGCCTACACAACTAAAGGACACAATTGTGTGCTCCCAATTGAGATTCAAAAACTTATAGGAAGATGCTTATCAGAAGTAACAAGAAGACCTCATGCCTCAAAACATCTTCATAAATTGACTTTATTAATCACAGAATTTAACCTGTGACTTACCTTGGTATCAGTTTCAGTGCTTAGAATGGAGAGGAAGTAGTATTAGCTCACACATAAGTACTACACTAAGAATATACACAACATCATCACCTTTTAAGAATAGTATCCAGGGGCCAGCATTTTGGTATAGTGGGTGAAACTACTGCCTGTGATACCAGAATACCATATTGGCACTGGTTCAAGTCCCAGCTGCCCCGCTTCTGGTCCACCTCTCTGCTTATGTGCCTGGGAAAGCAATAGAAGATGGCCAAAGTCCTTGGGCTCCTGCACCCCTGTGAGAAACCCGTAGGAATCTCCTGGCTCCTGACTTCAGATCAGTCCAACTCTGGCCATAGCAGTCATTTGGGGAGTGAGCCAGTGGATAGAAGATCTCTCTCTCTCTCTCTCTCTCTCTGTGTGTGTGTGTGTGTGTGTATGTGTGTATGTGTGTATATCTCATTCTCTCTATAAACTATGCCTCCCAAATAAATAAATAAATCTTAAAAAAAAATAAGAGTAGTATCCAGGAGGCTATGGACTAAAAGAAATTAAAACTCCAGGATATTATGAACAAAGAAAAAAAGGCAAGTTTTTTTTAAAAAATATAGAGGAAAAAATTATCAGAAGTAAGTAAGCCAGTGTTTAAGAAAATTTATGTAATGTCAACAAATGATAAAGTAAGAGCTGCTAAACTACTAATTTGTTGATTTTCACATAGTAAAACTGTTACATATTTTTTAAAACGAAGGAACCTGGCACCAGCACTGTGATATAACGGGTAAGGCTGCTGCCTTTAGTGCCGGCATCCCATGTGGGACTGATTCAAGTTCTGGCTGCTCCACTTCCAATCCAGCTCCCTGCTGTGGCCTGGGAAAGCGGTAGAAGATGGCCCAAGTGCTTGGGCCCCTGCACCTGCGTGGGAGACCTGGAAGAAACTCTTGACTCCTGGCTTCAGATCAGCTCAGCTCCAGCCATTGCAACCATCTGGGGAGTGAACCAGCAGATGGAAGATCTCTCTCTCTCTCTCTCTCTCTCTCTCTCTCTCTGCCTCTCTTTCTCTTTCTGTGTAACTCTGACTTTCAAATAAATAAATAAATCTTAAAAAAATAAATAAAATGGCCGGCGCCGTGGCTCAATAGGCTAATCCTCCGCCTTGTGGCGCCGGCACACCGGGTTCTAGTCCCGGTCGGGGCGCCGGATTCTGTCCCGGTTGCCCCTCTTCCAGGCCAGCTTTCTGCTATGGCCCGGGAGTGCAGTGGAGGATGGCCCAAGTGCTTGGGCCCTGAACCCACATGGGAGACCAGGAAAAGCACCTGGCTCCTGGCTTCGGATCAGCGTGATGCGCGGCGGCCATTGGAGGGTGAACCAACGGCAAAAGGAAGACCTTTCTCTCTGTCTCTCTGTCTCTCTCTCTCTCACTGTCCACTCTGCCTGTAAAAAAAAAAAAAATAAATAAATAAAATGAAAGAACCAGGGAGGGACTGTGGTACAGTGGGTTAAGCTGTCATTTGCGAAGCTGTCATCCCATATGGGCACCAGTTCATAACCCTGCTGCTCTACTTCCAACCCAGACTACTCCTGCTAAGGTGCCTGGGAAAGCAGCCAGTCACGTGGGAGACCCAGATGGAGTGCTGGGCTCCCAGCCTCATCCTGGCCCAGCCCTGGTCGTTGTGGCCATTTGGGGAGTGATCCAACAGAGGAAACATCAGTCTTTGCCTCTTTCTCTCTAACTCTGCCTTTCAAATAAATAAATAAATCTTTAAAAAACAATAAAGATGCTCCAACATGGGAGCACATATGCATGCTGCACTCTTCCACAGAAAACAGATCACAAATCACCTCCATGGAGAGCTGAAGATAAGAAATAAGCTTACAGATTTTATCTCAGAAGTATCGTTCTTATTAGTAAGAGAATGGGAGAAGAATTGAAGACAACAGACAAACATTTCAGTCTTTAAAACAGAGACAAATGTGAATTTTAGGGAAGACAAACTGGTAAGTTTGCTGTGCTGTGAAGGAATTGTGAACAGTTTCCAACAGGTGACTCGCTATTATTAATTAATACAAGATTCTTAGGACTCGGTCCTATTGTGGATGTGTCAGAAGTGCGGTGTATCTTTATTTCCGTGAGACATTTGATGACGGCTCCTATTGTATGTCTGTTAACAAGGTTGAGAAATGAACGTGGGCTGATAGCAGGATAGATGCCCTTGAAGCTTTTGAACAAATGGGCATACACAAGCAGTATGATTAATCAAAGTTAACCTTTCGAGAGGCAGTTAATGGTGCAGTAAATAATCGTGATGAATGACCCGGGTTTTGGATTGGGGGCCTACAGTCACCAGCTGGGTGGCAATTTACTTAACCTCACTTGCTGGTCCTTAATTTCCTGATCTCGATATAAACGGTCATGCTAACAAAGCTGATATCTCAGGGTGAGTGGTGAAAGGAGGTAGAGGACTTAACAAGTCAAGCACACTCAATACTCAGCGTCCACCAAAGCTGCTCTCACAAGAGTCGTATCCTTCCGGGTTTAAAGCAAATGGACTCCTTCATTTCCTAATTCCCTCCATTTACCTGGAAAGAAACCAGAGCCTAGAAAGCTTGTCCTTAAACAGTTCTACACGCACATGGCCTCTGTCATCCAGAACCATTCATTCCATAAATGTTCCTTTCTGCTTCCAATGTGCTGCTCTCCTTCTGCTTAATATTTTGATAACATTTTCTTTTCTTAAAGAAAAGTTAACTTGAAACTTCATTTTTTTTAAAAAGTAGTTTTTATTGTGGTAAAAAACAGAACATAAAGTCTGTCATCATAACCCTTTCTAAATGCACAATTGTGTTCAGTAGTGTTTAGTATTGTTCACATGGTGAAACAAATCTCCAGAACTTTTCCATTTGCCAAGTTGAAACTTTGTATCCATTAAATAACAATCTCCATTCTCCCCTTCCCCTATCCTCTACTGTCTACCATTAAACTTTTTATCCTTGTGAACTTTGTTATTCTGGATGCCTCAGAGAAGAAGAACCACAGGGGATTTGTCTTAGCTGCTTTCACCTAACATAATGTTCTCAAGGTTTCCTCTATGTTTTGCAATGGGATTTCCTTTCATTTTAAAGCCAAATAATACTTCAGCCTTTTGTTGGTGGGTATGCAACACATTTCTGCATCCATTCACTCATCCATGGAAGGACATTTGCATTACAACTTACTTTTTCAAGTTGTTATACCTATTTTCATTTCATTCATGAAACAAGCAATGTATTGATAGGAATGTTTCACAGTTGCATATGCTGAGTGGGTGTTAACAAACCATCATCACAAATGCCATGGGAAGAAGTGACGGGAGGAGACCTGCGTAGGAAAGCCCCAACAAATGCCTTTAAATTTGCTCCAGTCTTCTGATAGTGATTGAGACCTTGTAGCCATGTCCCCACATTGTATACTACGGGATTCTTAGCACAGTGTTGTCCTCTGGGATAATCTGTTCTCAAGAGTCCCACAAACAAGAGAGAAAAACATTCAGTGACACCCACTTGGTACTAAGAACATTCTTATTCTGTATTCGAAAGTCTGAGCCTGTGGTTTCTCCTTTGGTACATCCTACATTGGTAAAAAGGGCTGGGATTTTCCAAATTACTTTCTCTTGTAGATCATTACAGAAGGCTGGGTACTGGGAGGGGACTTCTGTCAGGAGCTAATACCACCTGAGAGGAGCAGGGGTAGAGAGGAGAATTCACAAGATTCCTTTTAAAATCAGAAATCAGTGCTCATGGATTACATGGGAAGATCTTCTACTGTGTGAATCTGTCCCATTTAACTAATTTATGTTTCCACACTCTTCCCCCTCTTCCTGTCATAAAAAGCAATGCTCACCCAGAGCCTCCCAAATCCAACATGCAAGAAACTGTCCTGGTGTGGAGTTTCCTAGTAGGGTTCTCAGGCTCTGGCTTGGTTCTGGACTTCCCCCTATAGCTCCTGCCTATCCCATGGTAACTTGCAAGGACTCCAAGCTTAAAGGAGAGTACTCAGGCTCAACCTTACTCTGAAGTGAACAAAAACTGAGAGAGATGGACCCAGCTATCCTTCACCAATATGACCCAGCTAACACGGGAAGGTGGGCCACAGAAAGGAAATAGGGAAGAAAAGAAGGAAGAAAAATGATGCAAATTGAGGGTGAACCATGAGACACAACCAGGAACCAAACCAGCACATGGCCAGGGCTTGAATCCCAGCTCCCTACCTAGACTTGCTACTTCAGGCAAGTTACTTATCCCCGCTGCCCCCATTTCCCAATCTGTGAAATGGGTACAGTGATCCATGTTTAGTACTTAAACAATGCCTGACACATGATATTTGCTCAAACTCTGCTTGTGATTAGTGAAGCCTACCTTGGCAGTCCTAGAAAAGCCAGCCCTATACCATTCCCCCTCACCAAGAGTTCTTTCCCATGCTTTCCCTACAGGCACCCATTTTCTCTTTCCTCCACCAAAGCCTTTCTCAGGAAAGAAAAAAATCAGTCATTTCTATTGAATATTCAGTTGTCACATGGTGGTATTTTCTTATTGTTGTTGTTGTTTTTTTATTTGAAAAGCAGAAAGGCAATAGTCAGAAAGATGTCCCATCTGCTGGTTCATGCCCCAGATGCCTGCAACAGGCGCAGGAGCCTATAACTCAATCTGGGTCTCCCATAGCAGACACCCAACTACTTGAGACAGCACCCACTGCCTCCCAGGCTGCATGTTAGCAGGTTGCTCTAACTGGAAACAGCCACGACTGGAACCCATGCACTGCAAAATGAATTGCAGGCATCCAAGCAGCATCTTAACCACTGTACTGAACACCTGCTTGAGAGGTTGCTTTTCAAAGACTTGTCAGTCATTTTGAACCATGAATATGAGGCTACAGAACATCAGTGAGCACAAAGGGAATTGTTAAAGGGGAGAAGAGATTGCTTCCCAGGGAGAGAAAACAGTTCTGTGGGCAATGGGGGTTGGCTAGGAGCAGACATGCAGTTTTTATCTGTTGCAGCTGTTGTCTGTGCTATGTCCATGTTCCTGGTCCTTAAATTGCCCTGAACAGAGCTGGGTCACAAATCAACAACTGGTCGTGTCTCTGAGATGAAGTTTGCAGAGGCATCAAGGCATCACTCTCAAAAAGACAGACAATATTCAATTTATGCAAAACAGTGGACTAGTGGGGCAGATCTCCTTTAACAAACTCTCTTGGAGACTGCTTTTTATTCAATGGCTTAATAATTAATCAGGGGAAGGAAAGCTACATTTAAAGGAAGTAGATGGAAAAATCAATGAGTAAATGGACATCGCTGCTGGTGAGAATAAAACAGACTTCGACAGCCTGACCTATGAAAAGCTCTGTTTCAGACATGAATCCATTCAGAGCTATCCCCCACCCCCAAATCCCACTGCCCTCCCAGCCTGTGCACAGTAATGGGCAAGGCCAATGGGTTGTCATGTCTTCCCCATTTGTCACATAGAAGGGGAAAAATCCCAGCCCACAAATTTAAAATAAAGAATGTTCAAAAATAGAGATGAAATGGTAGATGTGTTTTGGCTGGGCAATGTATCTTTGTTTTTTCAAAAATAAAAAGAAAGCAGTGCTAGTCCTCCAACCTCTCAATGCCTCTACTTTTTAAAAATACAGGTATTAACAGAAATGGAAAATAGCAAGGCTTAGGAAATGTACAGTCTTTAGAGAAACGTTTCCAGCTATTTCTGGCCAGCGCATTTAGGATGCAACTGACACCACCCTCAAAATATTGACTTTATGTTTCAGTGAATATCAGGATTTATTGTCCCTGGAGGTAAATATTGACCTCCGCATTGCCACAGTCAATATTTACTGTGCTTCTCACTTCAATAAATCTTGCTATTCACCCAGATGAGAATTCAGTGCTGCTACAGCTACACTAACTGTAAGGGGAAACAAACTTAGGAATTGTCCAGGAACTGAATAACTTCACTCAACATTTTCTGAAAAGGGAGACCTGGCCAGTAGACAAATCCTAGGAGAACAACTCAAAGTGTGATTTGCTTTCAATACTGCCTCATCTCCTTTTGCAAGTCCTAACCTACCCTATGTGTTGTCCATTCAACTTAATTCCCTAGGCACTCCAGGAGGACCATTTTTACTCTGGATAGCTCTCCTACCTCCTTCATCAACAATCACGCAGACTCCTGGTATGGTATGCTCAAAAGGACTTGACCTGCTTAATCACGGCTAATGGTTGTGGCTTAATGGATATTCTCTTGACCAGCATAGTTTAATGTCAAAAGAATGCATTCTTAGCTATAGAATTCTGCATTGATGGGCGCCTTTACAAGGAGCTGTTTTGAGGGGAGACGCTGATGATGTACCCCATACTATGAGTTGAGCTCCAGAGTCCTATTTCTTCAGACTCCAGTTAATCCTCCAAACTTTCCTTAATAAGTCTTTTTTTAAAGATTTCATTTATTTATTTGGAATGCAGGAAGTTACAGAGATGGAGAGAGAGAAAGGGGTCTTCCGTCCGCTGGTTCACTCTTCAAATGGTTGCAATGGACAGGGCTGGGTCAGGTTGAAGTCAAGAGCTTGGAACTCCATCCAGGTCTCCTACATGGGCAGCAGGGTGCCTAAGTACTTGGGCCATCTGCTGCTGCTTTCCCAGGTGCGCTAGCAGGAACTGAAAGTAACTTGGGACTCCAATCAGTACCCATATGGGATGCTGGCATTCCAGGCAGTGACTCAACCTGCTGCACTACAACACTGGCCCCAAGTCTTTAAGATTCCACATGTATCTTAATTCCACATTTCTTATGTCCAGAATTGAGAAAGCAAATATAGGTGAGTTGGGGCAAAGGAAAGGGAAGGGTTATTACAAACACCCCAGAGAATAATATCTGGGTTTTGCATTTATAAATGCTCATGGAATAGACAAAGTATGCAAACATCCGTGTTGATTAGAAGACTACCTGTACTTAACTGGATATATTGGCTTGAAGCCTATTTAAACTTATTTTAATGGATGCTACTGAAATGTTGACACAGAGGCCTTCTAAATTCTGTCACTACAAAGTAGAACAGGATTTCTTCAGCCTATACTAGATAGTGCTCTGGTCTAGGACTCAAAATTAATTGAATATCCTGAAAGTTTTGCTTAGAAGTGTTTTTTTGTTTGTTTGTTTTGTTTGTTTTTTTGACGGGCAGAGTGGACAGTGAGAGAGAGAGAGAGAGACAAAGAGAAAGGTCTTCCTTTTTGCCGTTGGTTCACCCTCCAATGGCCGCCGTGGCTGGCGCTCTGCGGCCAGCGCATCATGCTGATCCGATGGCAGGAGCCAGGTGCTTCTCCTGGTCTCCCATGGGGTGCAGGGCCCAAGCACTTGGGCCATCCTCCACTGCACTCCCTGGCCACAGCAGAGAGCTGGACTGGAAAAGGGGCAACCGGGACAGAATCCGGCGCCCCGACCGGGACTAGAACCTGGTGTGCTGGTGCCGCAAGGCGGAGGATTAGCCTAGTGAGCCGCAGCGCCGGCTGCTTATAAGTTTTTCTAAAATTGATTCATCTGAAGCTTGGTTCTCAGCCTGGATATTTACTCTTGTCTCTTGATGAAGTCCTAGACCTCATTTTGTTCTTAATTATTGCTTTTTTTCCATATTGATTTTTCTTCTCCAAACCAACTAATGCATCACGACAAATTTTCAGAATTCCGTGACTTGCTGAATCATAGATCGCTGGAGAAAAGACATCATCTATTTAAATTTGTTCCTGCACAGATGAAATTGGGGCCTCTAACCTGACAAGTATGGATACAGCTATGCTGTACTACCCACTCCTTCAGTTGAATAAAAGAGCTAATATTATAAGAGGAAGAGTTTCAACAGAGCGCTTCCCAGAGCAACATTCTAAAATGCCTAAAGCTGATGAGAACAGGTGAACGATGAGTCAAATTCTAACTTTGGCATTTAATTTGACATTTCCAACTATGACATACACATTAAGATTTTCTTCTTCTTGACACATTTCTCTCCATTCTTAATTTTTAAAATCATTCACATTGGGGGGGTGGAGTTAAAAGTAAAATAAGCGATTTTGGAAGGCAAACAGTATTGCTCTACACCTACTTCCTTCAAGGTGCTTTGAGAGGAGAGGCACAGTTGATTATAAATCTGTCCGGGTTGGTAGATCCCTGAGGGAGGAAACGCATCAGTCTCTGTCCAGCTTTCCATGACCTTGTGCATAGCATTGGATGTATACATCGCTTGAAAGTTATTTTTAAATAGTTCAATATTCCTAGATACAGTCAGTAATGGCAACCAGCAACTGAGTACTGGAATCCTGTTGGAAAAGATCTCAAATCATCCCAGCAAGTGGCAGTGGTGCCCCCGCGATTACAAAGATAAAGAGTAGACAGTTACGTTTACTGTCACAAAAGACAAGACAGAGCACATGTGTGTGGTGCTTCCTATCAATCACCGTAGGAGATTTTTGTAATCTACAAAGTTACTAAGGAATGCAAAGACATTAGCAAAATAGTAAAGCAGCTGGTTGTCTTCCTTTGCAAATCTGAAGAAAATGCATTTATCTGCCTCATCTTGATGTCTTCGATGGATTTTCAGGGTGATAAACAAACAGGCTATGTTTTCCGGGTGACTGTCCATTGTGTAATGCTGAGAAGTGGCTCTTTGATTTTGTTCACATTTGATTAAGGAACTCTGCGCTTGGCAGACCAAAATACACCAAACTGTTAATTGCTTTTTTAAAGGAAGAATTATGACACTTCTAACAAGCCACATCTCTTACTAAGCATTCTTAGAGTAGATGCTCTCATTCTGCCAAACTGTCTTAATTTTGAGATTTGGGTCCCTAATTGCTTATAAACCATACTGTTTATTGAGTATTAACTCTGGCATGGTTGTTTATTATGGGAGCTCATTGCTTAATGCCTATAAAAAGCAGCATAAATGAGTTGCTGTGTGCCTGTGGTGTCTCCCCTCCCCAACCCCCACCTACCCTGTCACACACGCACACACACACACGCAGTGCACAGGGCTACACTTAGGTTCCTCCCCTAAAAAGAGCAGAAGTCTCGGCAAAATTATGCAGAGGTAAAGCTTAAGCAGCACGTTGCTTGGTAACCAGGAAGCCCTCTGTTGATTCACCAGGGTGTCAGCCACACATTTTCTCCGACAATGAAAAGGTCGGCGACCCAATGAAATATCAGATTAAGTCAAACTATTAACTGGACAAATGCATTTAAAGTGCTCTTGGACCCTGCTTCCTTATGATTAGTATACATTATGTTCTGCCAAGGCAAGCATGAATCATTAATATAGTCCGTGTCTGCTGCTCTGCCGCGAAACAGAGTAACAGCGCGCGGCAGCGCCGCGTCTCACGTTTGTAAGATGCGGAGCCGTCACTTAGTGTGATCTACGGCACTGTTATTTTATGGTAAGGACACAAGCGACTTTAAAAAAATAGTGTTTGTCATTCCCTTAAAAAGACAGGAAAATCTTTCCCCTGGAAAAATTGTTGACTGCATTCCCGTGTCTGCGTGGGGGAGGGGAGAGTCACTTAGCCCATAAATAGATGCATTGTTTGCTGCTCACTCTATGAAGTTTGTTTTTTTTTTTTAAACCTCCTCCAGTTTAAAGCCTCTCTTAACAGAGCCTGTGCCAGGAGAAGCGGAATGTTTGAAGTCAAAGACAGGCAAAACATCTCAAGGCAAAAATCCAATGATTTAATTTGAACTCTGACCCCCCTCCTTGTACTGCACTTTTTGTGGTTGTGCGGCTGACAGCCGGTTGGGTTTGGAAAGAGAACTCACAAACTGGCAATGGCTCCAGCTCTGTTTCCAAGCCCTTCACCAAGCCCTTCACACACACACACATCCCGCCCCCACCCCTGAGCTAGAACCAGAAGCGGAGGATTTGTGAGCTCAGCCATTTGCAACTGACCTCTATTTGTCCTAGTTATGGTTGTGGATGATCTCCGATTGGGTTACCTCCTCGGCCCCTAATTAGTCTGTTTAATATATGTGAAAAAATTTGTGGTGCGAAGGAGATGAGCGGAGAAAGGACAATGTGATTTGTGTGGCCCTGAACCTCGGAAGACTTTCTTGGGAATCTACTCCTACCATCTATGCTCACATCTATTATCAAGCACACTGAAACACAACGCATTCACTCAACAGACGTGCTAAACACCTACCGTGTTCTGCCTGCTGTGCTAAGAGGCAACACGACACACGCCTACGCACCAACCCACGGTGGCAGACGTGGTGACATATAGTTGTGTGGTCCACTAAGGATGCTTGATTTTGTTGACTAGCATCAACCTAGCCAAGCAAATGGCAATGGCAATTTTGAAAATGTTCATTCCACCCACAACTTCAAAAAATATAATAAAGTATTTCCCTTTTTTATGGAGGTCAGAGAAGAAAAAAATTCTCAACAAATGACACTGGATTATTTGTAGAGAAAGATGAGTGTTCATGTGATAAAAGGTTGGCTGCTGTTCTGTAACTCAGAGCTCTGAGGTCTTTATTCTCTGCTTTACTTTCTCCTTTGGTCTTTACTGCGCTTGTTCCCTTCTACTGTCTTTTTTAATTGAAATATTTGTTTATTTACTGAAAGCAGAGTTTCAGAGAGGTTAAGAGAGAGAGAGAGAGAGAGATCCTCCATCTACTGGTTCACTCCCCAAATGGCCATAGCTGTCAAGGCTGCACCAGGTCAAAACCAGGAGTTCCATGAAGATCTTCTATGCAGGTAACAGGAAAGCAAGTATTTGAGGGCATCTTCCACTGCTTTCCCAGGTGCATCAACAGGGAGCTGGATTGGAAATGGAGCAACCAGGACTTGAATAAGCACTCAAATGGGATACCAGCTTTGCAGGTGACAGCTTAACCAGTAGCCACACAATGCTGGCCATATCTCTACTATCTTTAAAAGAGGCCATGCTATTAAGGAACCTAAAGAACTGTCGGCTTCTCAGGGCAATCAGTCATTAAGCCCCCCAGTGTTTAAAATCCTTTCACACAGGAATGGTTCTCCAAACCTGGCTCTCTTCTCATTTTCTCTGGAGTGACAGTTTTTAATACCTACTAGTCAGAGACGCTGCTGCAATTCCAGGCTTCCACTGAAAAAAGTATACAGTAGTTCCCCTGTCCTCCTCATCCATGGGGTTTTATGTGTTCCAATATCCCCAGGGGATTCTTGAATCTGATAACAATACTGACCCCTTTTGCCTTTTCCATCTTCACTGATGACTTAATCACACATGGTGGCCATATAATTCTTGCAGTTTGAGGTCCAGTAGTAAAACTGGTGCCAATTCCTTTATTTTTTAAAGATTTATTTACTCATTTGAAAGGCAGAGTTACAAAGAGGCAGAGAGAAAGAGTACTTCTATCTGCTGGCACACTCCACAAATGGCTGCAACATCTGGAGCTGGGCCCATCTGAAGCCAGGTGCCAGGAGATTATTCCAGGTTTCCCACATAGGTGCAGGGACCCAAAGACTTGGGCCATCTTCCACTGCTTTTCCAGGCCATAGCAAAGAGTAGGAGCAAAGAGTAGGAGAAGCAGCCAAGACTCGAACTGGCACCCATATGGGATGCTGGAACTGCAAGTGGTGGTTTTACCTGCTATGCCACAGCATCAGCCCCATACAGATTTATTTTTATTTATTTTGAAAGAATTACAGGTTGGGGCTGGTGCTGTGGAGCAGCAGGTTAACGCCCTGGCCTTAAGCACCAGCATCCCATATGGGCTCCGGTTCCAGTCCCTGCTGCTCCACTTCCCATCCAGCTCTCTGCTATGGCCTGGGAAAGCAGTAGATGATGGCCCAAGTCCTTGGGCCCCTGCACCCACATGGGAGACCTGGAAGAAGATCCTGGCTCCTGGTTTCGGATTGGTGCAGTTTCGGCTCTTGCGGCCAATTGGGGAGTGAACCAATGGATGGAAGACCTTTCTCTCTCTACCTCTCCTCTCTCTGTATAACTCTTTCAAGGAAAAGAAAGAAAGAAAGAAAGAAAGAAAGAAAGAAAGAAAGAAAGAAAGAAAGAAAGAAAGAAAGAAAGAAAGAAAGAGGAAGGAAGGAAGGAAGGAAGGAAGGAAGGAAGGAAGGAAGGAAGGAAGGAAGGAAGGAAGGAAGGAAAGAAGGAAAGAAAGAAAGAGAAAGAAAGAAAGAAAGAAAGAAAGAAAGAAAGAAAGAAAGAAAGAAAGAAAGAAAGAAAGAAAGAAAGAAAGAAAGGAAATTAGTTACAGAGAAAGAAGAGAGATCTTCCATCTACTGGTTCATTCCCCCAGATGGCCACAACAGCCAACACTGGACCAGGCCAAAGCCAGGAGCCAGGAGCTTCTTCTGGATCTCCCTTGCAGGTGCAAGGACACAAACCCTTGGGCCATCCTCCACTGCTTTCCCAAGCAAGTAACACGAAGCTGGATTGGAAGTGGAGCAGCAGAGACTACAAATGGCACCCATACATATGGGATGCCAGCATTGCAGGCAGCAACTTGACCCTCTACACCACAGTTGCTGGCCTCCAATTTCTTTTCTTTCTTTTTTTTTTTTTTCACAACTTCAAGGGTAGAAGATTATTGACAGAACTGAGCAATCTCAGCCTAATTTTTTTCTTTCTTTAAGTTGAGAACTTTCACCTCTTCTCTTAAAGGAAGCATTTTACACAGGGCATATTCCAGTGGCCAGCATGGACACAAGTACTGTGATACCTCCTTAGAGATTCTGATAACTCAGGCAGACAGTAACGAGTGGGTATCATTTATATCATGGATACACTGTACAAAGGGGTGATTCACAGTCCAGGCTGGATGGTAGGGAGGGGGACATCTCAAGATTTCACCAGACTACTCAGAACATGGCACGATTAAAACTTAAAAATTTGCTTATTTCTGCAATTTTCCATTTTGTTGATTGTGCATCAACACAGTCCCTGAAACCAGGGACTGTAAAGCTGCCAATCCTGGGGACTACACACAAGAGAGCCCAAGTCTGAAATTTTTAAACTCTAGCTATGTAATTCTAATACCCTCCCTGTGTAGGCTGGCCAGGATGTCTAAAATTCTATGTCCAATTTATCTTGCATAAAGCTGCCTTTATTTTCATGCATGTGGAAGCCACAGGCATTTGCTTCATCAGCAGAGCAAGCAATTGGATCATTTGCTGCACAGTGTGTGCAATTCTCTTCTCCTTCCCAAAGTGTTCTCAAGCCTTGTGATCAAGCCCCAGCCTAGTGGTCATGGCCTGCAGAGTGTCATTCCCAAAATTTACTGGTAATACACCTAACCCTCAGTGTCTCAGAAGGTACCTGTAATTTAAGAGACAGAATCTTTGAAGAGATACTTAGGTTAAAATGAAGTCATTACATTGGGCTTGAATCCAATCTGGGTGGTGTTCTTATAACCAAAGATTAGATTACTAATCATACCTTACTGATATTTGTCATAGACATAGGGGAAATACTCAAATTATAGCTCGGTGGGCAGTAAGATGCCTCTGGGGTGCCTTTATCCTGTACCAGACTCTCCGGATAGATCATGGCCCCATTTCCAAATCTAGCTTCCTGATAATGAGCCTGCTGGAGCACCTAGAGACAGCTCAAGAACTTGGGTCTCTGCCACCCAAGTGGGAGACCCAAATAGGCTTCCTGGTTCCTGGCTTTGACTTGGCCACGCCTCAGCTGCTTGGGGCATTTGAGGAGTGAACCAGAAGATGGACTATCTCTCTCTTTCCCTCTCAATCTTTCTCTCTCCATGTCTTTTAAATAAATTTATAAATATTTTAAGTAAACTATAGCTGGTACACGAGCTGTTCATATAAAACTAGTCAGAAATAAAAGATAACTTTATTTTGGTGCAAAAGTAAGTTGAAATCCATGGATAGTTTTTTTGGTAATACACATTTTATATAAACTGTTTGAAAACCTCTCTTATGTATGGATTTCAAATTTTTTATACCAAAATAAATTTATCTTTTAATTTCATTTTTATACAAAAAAGGAAGCAAAGACTATATTCTCATCAAAGTATTCTTTGTGAAATATTACAATCAATTCATTTGCTTAAGTAGGTCATATTTGCCAACAATATTAGTAATGGACCATTTTCTGAGTCAAAATAAAAATTTACAACCACTAAGAAAAACAACTTGGGACACACACACACACACAGAGGGAAGACCACATGAGGACAGAAGAGAGATTTGTAGATGACTACGAGTCAAGAACGGCCTCAGAAGGAACAAACCCTGCTGATAGCTTGATCCAGGACTTCTAGTCTCCAGGGTCTTGAGAAAATAGTAAATTCCTGTTGCTTAAGCTTCCCAATCTGTGGTAGTTTGTTATGGAGGCCCCAGCTGCCTGATACAGTCATGCTTACAACAGTATCAGATTGCAGGGAAAGAAAAATCTAAACGCTAGATCAGGAGTTTGACTAACCTGCCTGGATTATATATCACCCATGGACAAATATCCACTCTTACTATGGAGATTACTGTCCAGACAAAGCTAATGAGCATTGGTTTTCATCTTCACTGCAAAGCAGTAAAGGCAAAGGACCTTGCCTTGCCAATTTCTCTATTTCCCATCTGTTGACATCAGGGACACCCCTTTGTTGGAGGAGGATGGTTTGCCAATTCAAAGCATGTCCATGTGAACACACGATTCATGCTGAACACTAAAGGAAATTGAGGGTACCAAAGGAGGGATTTGAGCTGAGAGCAGAGCCGAGGTGAGGGGGGGACTGGCATTAATTCAGCTAGAAAACCTGCACAGGTTCCTCATTCCATTATGTAGCTGTGTAATGGGAGCCATCATAACCCCCTTCTTCTATTAACACTCAGGGGAGAAGTCATAAAACAATTCAGTGTATTTATTAGGGCAAAATAGGGAACGGAGGCTGATGAATGTACTGGGGAAGAACCATTAGCAAAATGATGAATGAAAGTTCTGTTTACATTTCTATTGGGATGGATCATCACTTGTTAGCTTAAGTAATCCCCGCGCTTTGATTATAGCTATCAGGATATAAAAATAGCAGTTGAACCGCAAAGGTGTAATGTTCTAATGAGCTTATGGAAACTCAAGCACATTATCATTCATTGAAGTACTGAGGAGTCCAAAAGAATGAAGGCGAAGTTAGTTTAAACAATGAGAGGTGTCAAGAAAGGTAAAAATAGAACTCGAGCTCATGAATAGGTCATTTTGTATTCTCTGTTCACATGGATCTGCCTTTCTCCTTCAGTCCTGTTAGACAGAATAATATGCTCTGGTGAGCTTCCTTCTAGCACTCTTGGATGTCCAGACAGAAGGACAGAGTTAAGTACAAAGGGTGACGATGATGATAACACTCAGGACAAGCTTGCATGTGGTGCAGAATATTTCCTTCTATGTTTCCCTGGCCCCTGAAGCAATGGAAAGGAATGGCCGGTAGTAAGAAAGGGAATCCTCTTTTGTGGGAAGTGCTATGTTTCTTAAGAAGGTGTTTGTGTGTATGTGTATTAGGAAGGAGACTCTAAAAAGTCCATTATAAATTTGGGGTCTATATATGTTTTTTAAAAACTTGTTTGATTTATTTGAAAGGCAGAATGCCAGAGCGAGAGGGAGAGACAGAGAGAGATTTTGTATCTGCTCACCCACTACTCAAACGGTCTCAACAGCTGGGGCTAGGCCATGTCACAGCCAGGAGTACAGAACTCCATACCAGTCTCCCACATGAATGGCAGGGGCCCAAGCAAGTGGGTCATCTTCTTCTTTCCCAAGAGCATTAGCAGGAACCTGAACTGGAAGTGGAGCAGCTAGGACTTGAACTGGGATTCTGATAAAGGATGCCAGCATGGCAGGTGGCAGCTTAACCTGCTGTGCCACAATGCCAGTCCCTGAAGTCTATTTTTTAAACAAGGAACACTGAGACTTCCTTATCTTAATGGCTGTCTACCACCAATGGGCTCGGTGTCCCAGTACAGGGTTTGCTATGAATAGCAGAGTGAGGGAGTACAGAAATGGGGAGTCATGAGGTCACTGAACAGAGGATAAAGCTCCATCCTAAAGCACAGATTGGAGGGATGTGCCCAGAAGCCAAAGTGTGCTATTGGCCTCTAGAAGGTGGAAAGACAAGGAAGGGCTCCACCCAGAGCCTCCAAAAGGAAAGCAGTTCAGCCGACACCTTGATGTTAGCTTTGTCTGATACATTTCAGACTTCAGATCTCCAGAGCTGTAGGATAATAACTATGTGGCTTTATGCTACCAAATCTATGGTCATTTATTTCAGCAGCCACAGAAAAATCAATACCTTATTGCAGATAGCTGTGAACTGTGCATCCTGCCCATGTCTGTGGGCCCAGAATTGGACTGCAGGGGGAAGATGGTATTAAGAGCTACATGCATGCAGAAGTCTCTACCACATGCACTAAAGTATGTGCAAGAGAGGAATGAGACACGGGACACTAGCCTTAGGTTGCTGAAGTGTGTAACTAGTCTCCCAAGGGCACTGGACCCCTTTCAGCAGTAGGGCCTATCAGAGCCACCACACATTGCTATTGAGTTTAATGACAAGCAGCTAGATCAGGAAAGAGAACCAAGAAGAAGGGGACCTCAATCTCACCTTGGACGGCCATCTCTAGATCTGTCTGTCTTCCCTCCTTCCCTGCTCCCAAGCTGTCACAGCAGAGTGCTCCAGAGCAGACCATTTCTCTCCCTCCCCAACCCATGGCTCTGGATTGGAACCGTCAGTCTGGTCTCAAAGTTAGGGGTGGAAGGGCAGTGAGGATAAATGACACAAGGGAAAAGAAGTGCTCTGAGTTAATTATGCCATTGGAGTTTTAAAGTGAATATGATATTTTATTTATTTATTTATTTATTTGAAAGGCAGAGAGACAGAGAGAAAGAGACAGAGAGAGGGAGAGAAAGAGCTTACATCCACTGGTTCTTTCCCCAAATGATTACAATAGTCAAGGCTGGGCCAGACTGAAGCCAGGAACCAGGAACTTCATCTGGGTCTCTCATGTGGGTAGCAGGGACTCAAGTACTTGGGCCACCATCTGCTGCTTCCCTGGTGCTTTAGAAAGAAGCTGGATTGGAAACAGAGTAGCTGAAACTTGAACCAGCACTCCTATAAGGTACATGGGTGTTCCAAGCAGCAGCTTAGACCTCTACACCACAAAGTCCACAGCTGAATATGACCAAATCCTAGAATCCAACTGGAAAATACTTTAAAACAGTGATTGGGCCAGCATTGTGGCACAGAGGGTAAAGCCACTGCCTATGACACAGGCATCCCATATAAGTACCCGTTCATGTCCTAGTTGCTTCATGTTTGACCCAGCTCCCTGCTAAAGGTCTGGGGAAAGCAGTAGAAAATGGCCCAAGTGTTTGGGCCCCTACCAGCCATATGGAAGACCTGCATGAAGCTCCTGGCTCCTGGTTTCAACCTGGCCTAGTCCTGGCCATTGTGGACATCTGGGGAGAGAACCAGCAATTGGAAAATCTCTCTCTCACACCACCCCCCCTCCCCTTCTTCCCCTGTCTCCCTCTCTGTCTCTCTGTCTCTCTCTTTCTCTCTCTCCCTCTCTTCCTCTCTCTCTCTCTTTCTCTCTCTGCCCCCTGTCTCCCCTCCCCCTTAACTCTGCCTTTCAAATAAATAAATAAATAAATCTTCAAAAAAAAAAATACAGTGACTGGGGCCAGTCTGTGGCATAATAGGTTAAGCCTCCGTCTGTGGCGCCAGCATCCCATGTGGGTGCCAGTTGGGGACCTGGCTGCTCCACTTCCCATCCAGCTGTCTGGATGGTCGAAGTGCTTGGTCCCCTGCATGTGCATGGGAGATCTAGAGGCTCCTGGCTTCAGATTGGCTCAACTCTCACTGTTGTGGCAATTTGGGGGGTGAACCAGCAAATAGAAGACCTTTCTCTCTGTCTTTCCCTCTCTCTGTAGCTCTACCTCTCAAACAAATAAATTTAAAAAATATACTGTGATTGAAAAATAATCAAAGTTAAAATACCTTAGGAATGTTGCTACCCAGAGTTCATGGAAGCAATTGAAATAAAACCATCACCAATAAAGTAAGATTCCCATAAAACAATTTCTACAACATAAGGATACTTCCAAAATTCATAAAATATGTGTTTTATGAAAAAAATGTATGTATTTCCATTTTTTACCACAATAAGTTTATCTTTTTAGTTCCACTTTCCATGAACTTTTTAAAGTACCTTCATGTAATAACTATTATTCAATAAGGTCAATGCCTCAGTAGATTTGGAGAACAGGAGCCATACACTTTTTTTTCTTTTTGGACAGGCAGAGTGGACAGTGAGGAAGAGAGACAGAGAGAAAGGTCTTCCTTTGCCATTGGTTCACCCTCCAATGGCTGCCACGGCCGGCGCGCTGCGGCCGGCACACCGCGCTGATCCAAAGCCAGGAGCCAGGTACTTATCCTGGTCTCCCATGGGGTGCAGGGCCCAAGCACTTGGGCCATCCTCCACTGCACTCCCTGGCCACAGCAGAGAGCTGGCCTGGAAGAGGGGCAACCGGGACAGAATAGGTGCCCTGACCGGGACTAGAACCTGGTGTGCCAGCGCCGCAAGGCGGAGGATTAGCCTAGTGAGCCACGGCGCCGGCCAGGAGCCATACACTTCTATGATAAAGAGGAAGTGATGCCAAATAGGGTAGTAAAGTATTCTAGTTTGGGGATTGCATCATGGCATAGTACATTAAGCCACTGCCTGAGACAATGGCATCCCATAGGAGTACCAGTTCGAGTTCCAACTGCTCCACTTCCAATCCAGTTCCCTACTAATGCACCTGGGAAAGCAGCAAAAGATGGCCCAAATATTTGGGCCCCTGCCAGCCACTTGGGAGACCTATATGGAGTTCTAGCCTTCCAGCTTCACCTTGCCCAGCCCTGGCCATTAAAGCCATCTGGGGAGTGAACTAACCAATGGAAGATATCTCTTTTGCTCTTTCTCTCTCTCTCTTTCTCTCTCTCTCTCATCTGCAAATAAATAAAAAAATGTAATTTTTATAAAAGGTTTCTAGTGTAGTTCCCAGCTCCTGACAATATGTCTGATTGCCTACCTACACTGAAGCCATAAGCACGCCACACTCAGCTTCCTTTCTGGTAGAGTCCAACTTCTCCCATAAGAGTTGAAAATACTAGACATTTTCTCAAACTCCCTGCCTCTCTCACAGCTAGGCATGGGCACAGGACCCCACCCCAGCCCCTGGACTAGAAAGAAATTCTGCTGAGATTTTTGGTGAACGACTACAGAAGGTTTCATTCTTGGAAGAAATAAAAAAGAGTAATGGGGGAATGCCCCCTTTGTTCTTGGGCAGAGCAGTCATTTCTACAGTGAGGTCTGGGCTAGCTTGTAAATATGAAGCCATGAGCCTAAGATCCAAGCCATTGAACCAAGCAGGTGCAAGCTTTCACTGAAAGGATGGAAGCCCAGAAAGAGGGGATGACTGTTGGTCCTTGAGGACTCCCATGAGCCACTGCACCAACCTGAAAATTGATTTCCAGAACTTCAAGTCGGAACGAAAAGTAAATGCTCACCATAAAGCCACTATTGGAAGGTTTTACTTTCCTTACGTACAAAACATCCTAAAATATCTTTGAGGGTACTTCAAAAAGTTTGTGGAAAAATGAAATTAAAAGATAAGCTGATTTGGGTGCAAAACCAGCTTTGAAATCCATGCAGTTTGTTCATAATTCACATCGTTTTCATCCATGGCCCATGAATATTAGATATCTACCCCCCTGTGGTTTTGACCAGAGTCAGAATGACTGACAACAATAAACTGTGTAGCCATTCCTCTAACTAGAATTGGAAATTACAGAATCATCAAGACATGGAAGTTTAGAACTGAATGGACATTGGAGTTCATTTTTTACACTTCATGTAACTAGAATTTCCTAATTCTAGGTCTCACCTCTTGTCTCCTCCACTTATGCCCTAGGAGAGTGTTGATTGTCGCTCACACTTCAAGATGCCCAGTTGTACCCAAGGCAGGTTGTGCCTGCTGCCAAAAGAGGCCAGTCAAAACTCCCATGATCTGCTAACTATATCGTTAAGTAAAATTCCATGGGTAATCATTTGCTAATGTTCTTTCCTTCTCCCCTGGATGGACACACATACACACACACATACACACACACATTTTCTAGAAAATTTTCCATCTATAGTTCTAGACAACCCTCCAGTTTCTGGGTAATTGGGGAAATTGGCAAAATATCAATTGTCTTTTTCTAAATTGTCCAAAACTGGAATTACACAAAGTTATCCAGTCTAACTCTGCTGCAAGAGTTGAAAATGATAGTAATCATAATACTGACATATTCCTTATAAATTACATTCTACGTATATATAAATATTTTTAAATTTTTATTTTTTTAAAGATTTTACTTACTTCTTTGAGAGGTAGAGTTATAGACAGTGAGAAGGAGAGACAGAGAAAAAGGTTGGTTCCCTCCCCAAATGGCCACAACAGCCGGAGCTATGCCAATCCGAAGCCAGGAGCCAGGGGCTTCTTCCTGGTCTCCCAGGCAGGTGCAGGGCCCAAGCACTTGGGTCATCTTCCACTGCCTTCCCAGGCCATAGCAGAGAGCTGGATTGGAAGAGGAGCAGCCGGGACAAGAGCCCGGTGCCCATATGAGATGCCGGTGCTGCAGGCAGAGGATTAACCCACTGAGCCACAGTGCCGGCCCCCAAAATTTTCTACTCAAAATTACTTTTAATCCTTTCAAGAAATAGTTCATTAATCAAGTTAGAGAGCAAAATCCTGAAGTTCAAACTGCTGAGGATGCAGATGATTTGATCCTAAGCCTAGTTTTTTATTTTGCATAGTATTTATCTGTTGACCTCCTCATAGAGGTGTCACTACTTTCTTTTACAAAGAGCCTAGGGGCTGGCACTGTGGTATACCAGGTAAAGTCACCACCTGCAATGCTGGCATCCCCTCTGGGTGCCGGTTTGGGTCCTGGCTGCTCCACTTCCAATCTAGCTGTCTGCTATGGCCTGGAAAAGCAGTAGAGGATGGCCCGAGTCCTTGGGCCCCTGCACCCACATGGGAGACCCAGAAGAAACTTCTGGCTCCTGGCTTTGGATTGGTACAGCTCTGGCCATTTTAGTCAACTGGGGAGTGAACCAGAGGATGGAAAGCCTCTCTCTCCCTCCACCCATCCCCCCCCATCTTTGTCTCTTTGTCTCTCATTCTCTCTCTGTGTAACTCTTTCAATTAAATAAATAAATAAATCTTTTTTAAAAAGAGTCTAACAACAGACAACAGACAAAAGGTGGAAGTAAAAAAAAATGCTAGAAATAATTTCAACCTCCTTCCTGGAAACAAATCAAGGGAAAGTCCATGTCTCTTTCCATGCCTGGAAGGGAGCACAGTTTGGGCTCAGTCTCCGACTGCAGTCAAGGGAGGGCAATGGCCTAATCATGAGTCAGAATGATTTGCCTCCATTCAACTTAAATGTTCTTATAAACAATACAAATCCATGATCCAGTTCATAAGCTGGATGCCTGTAAAGTGTTTGTTATTATGGCAATGCTTCACGCATTACAATCAACAATGTCAAAACATGAAGAATTGCACTCCCAAGAAGGCATTTCTGGTTTGAGTTTAATTTTGTTTATTGGGCAGTTCACGGGAGAAATGTGTGTTGCCAACAACAATAACAATAATGACAGCTGATGGCTTTCTGCCTTTACACGATGACTTTGATAGAAAACCTGGTTCTCCTTGACTTATTTATTGTACAAGCACTTAGAGCAGGAGGCCAGGAACAATTTTAGTGAGCATCTACTATGATCAAGGCACTGTTGTCATGCCATTGAATGCTTTTTATGTACAAGAATTTTATTATCATTATTTCTAACCTTTGAACAACCTCTGAAAGCAATTATTAGTATCCTTATTTTGCAAATGGTAAAAGAAACTCAAAGAAGTTGTGAGCCTTGCCCAGGGTCAGAAGAATCAGGTCTCTGGGTTCCCACATTCCAGCCCTTTGCAAAGATCAAGAAGCCTGTGCCCCTTAGAGCCTCAAAAGGGTAAGACCATCACCTGAAGCCATCCTCATAACAATATTGATGGGATAATCCTACTTTGAATAAACATTCAATCAACTTACAAATCCATTGTTTTCTTCCTAAGAGTCTTATATTAATATGCCTTAAAACCACCCTTGGGAAAGGCTGACTTCGACCTAATGGTTAAGACATCCGTGTTCCATATCACAATATCTAGATTCAATACCCACTGTCAGCTCCTGGCTCCCACTTCCTGCTAGTGCAGAACAAAGGAGGCAGGGGTGAAATGCCTGGGAGACCAGGAAGACTCCTGGGTTTGTTGCAGGCATTTGGGATGTGAACCAGCAGGTGGAAGCTCTGTCTCTCTGTCTGCCTCTTTCTTGGTCTCTAATAAGAAAACAAAGCTTAGCCGGCGCCGCAGCTCACTAGGCTAATCCTCCACCTTGCGGCGCCGGCACACCGGGTTCTAATCCCGGTCAGGAAGCCGGATTCTGTCCCGGTTGCCCCTCTTCCAGGCCAGCTCTCTGCTGTGGCCAGGGAGTGCAGTGGAGGATGGCCCACGTGCTTGGGCCCTGCACCCCATGGGAGACCAGGAGAAGTACCTGGCTCCTGCCTTTGGATCAGCGCGGTGCGCAGGCCGCAGCAGCCATTGGAGGGTGAACCAACGGCAAAAGGATGACCTTTCTCTCTGTCTCTCTCTCTCTCACTGTCCACTCTGCCTGTCAAAAAATAAAAAAAAAAAAGAAAAGAAAACAAAGCTTGAAACCAAAAATCCCTCTTGAACATCACTCCTTGCTTTAAGGATACTACCATTAGCACCCATAGGACCTTTCAATTTTAAATAACCTTGGCATTATAACTCCTTCAGAGGGGCAAGAGACACCCCCAGTTCTTGCAGAAGTCAGATGTTTCACTGAAAACCTTCATGGAGGACCATCTGATCACGATTAACAGCATTTGTCACATTGAATAACTATTTTTATTTGTGTGACTGTTTCAAGTGTGCACTCCATCTACAAAAGGCTTCAAAAACCTTTGGGTGCCATTCTCCTGTGATTTGGAAGCCTCCTTTCAGATGGCACACTCCCTGTAGGCAAGGATCCTGTGGTTTTACTGACCAGTGAGTTCCCAGAGCTCATGGGGCTTCCCCAGTGATTAGCTCTCCATCGCCATTTAAAGGTGAGTGAGTGAACAGCGATAGAGTCAATGGCCAATTGCATGTTTCAGTTTAGAGAAATCCTTTAACACCTAATTTTCAAAGCTCCTTTTATATAATAAGTATAAAAAATGTGTTCAATATTGGGTATTTTCAAGGTAGGAAACTGATACCTAGGGTCATTATTCAAAAATCCTGGAAAAGGGTAGATATAGCACTGGTGCCCTCTCTCTCTTTCTCTCTCTCTCTCTCTCTCTCCCCCCCCCTTGTGTGTTTGTGTGTGTGTGTGTATGTATGCATGTGTGTTTTCATATGGGTAATCTTTTCCTTACTTTCGACCTTATACACGAAGTTGGGGTTTTTCCTGTACTTAACTAACCAAAGAAGAAAGCATATCAATGGTGATTTCAGTTGGCCATTTCTTAACTAAGAATAGGACCACAGCGCACAGAGGATCTTTATTCAAATGCCGGTGAGTACAACTGGGACAGGTAAGGTTCTCATCAAGAATGACCCATACTATAGACCAGGGCACATCATAAAATACAATCTTCAAGACCTTTGTGTAGCACAAATATTGGTGAGCCTTGCAGTTTTCAGGTGGCTAAAATGAGCTACAGTCTTCAAATTCATCCTTGGGAAAACTGAATATGAGTATATTGCAAAAAGGTATAAGCCTTTCTTTAATGTTTATGTGTTTTCAGCTACTTAAGAGAGTAGCATACATACATACAAACACACACACACACACACACACGGAGAGAGAGAGAGAGAGAGAGAGAGAGAGAGAGAGAGAAATATCTGATCCACTGATTCATTCTCCAAATGTCTTCAACAGACAGGCATGAGCCAGGCTGAAGTTAAGAGCCAGGAACTCAGTCTGGGTCTGCCCCATGAGTGGAAGAGACCCAAGAACTTGATCCATCAACTACTGCCTCTCAGAGTCTGCATTAACCAGAAGCTGCAATCCAGAGCCAAGCTCAGACTTGAATGCAGCCACTCCAATATGGGATGCAAGCATCTCAAGTGGTATCTTTTTTTTTTTTTTTTTTTTTTTTTTTTTTTTTTTGACAGGCAGAGAGGACAGTGAGAGAGAGAGACAGAGAGAAAGGTCTTCCTTTGCCGTTGGTTCACCCTCCAATGGCCGCCGCTGCTGGTGCGCTGCGGCCAGCGCACCGCGCTGATCCGATGGCAGGAGCCAGGAGCCAGGTGCTTTTCCTGGTCTCCCATGGGGTGCAGGGCCCAAGCACTTGGGCCATCCTCCACTGCACTCCCTGGCCACAGCAGAGAGCTGGCCTGGAAGAGGGGCAACCGGGACAGAATCCGGCTCCCTGACCGGGACTAGAACCCGGTGTGCCGGCGCCGCTAGGCGGAGGATTAGCCTAGTGAGCCGCGGCGCCAGCCGCTCAAGTGGTATCTTAACCACTAGGCCAATGAAGCAAAAAAAAAAAAACACAAAGCTCCCCCAAAAGCATTTTAATGAGGCATTCTGAGTGTATCTCCCAGATCCACCTATACTGTTTTTGCTGAATCTCTTTTATAACCACCATTCTTGCCAAATGTTATCCTGAGTCTGTGATCATGTTGAGCTCATCAGTCCTTGAAGAGCTCAAAACCAAAGGCTCTAATGACAAATAAGAAATGAAAAGACATCCACAGAATGAGAGAAAATATTTGCAAGTTACACACCTGGTAAGAGTCTAGTATGAAGAATATACAAAGACCAATGCAGCGGTGATCAAACAACCCCTCCAGTTTTAAAATAGGCAAAGGGTTTGAATAGATGTTTCCCCAAAGAAGATACACAGATTCCCAAAAGCATGTGAAAAGATGTTCAGCATCAACAGTCATTACAGAGATGCAAATCAAAATCACAATGTGACTATAATTGAAAAGAAAATAAAAAGAAGGGAAGGGGAGGGGAGGAGAAGGGAGAGGAAAATAGGAAGTGTAGGCAAGATTGTAGAGAAATTAGAACCCTAAAACATTGCTGATGGAAGTGTAAGATGGTGGAGCCACTGTTAAGAAACATCTTAGCAATTCCTCAAAAAGTTACACGTGGAGTTTTTGTGCCATCTAGCAAGTCCACTTCTAAGTCTATTCCTAACAGGACTGAAAACAAATGTTCACACAAAGCCCTGGACACCTCTGTTCAGAGCAGCCTTATTCATAATAGGCCAAAAGAAGAAGTAGCCCAAGCGTCCCTTGGCTGGTGAGTAGACAAATAAAATGTGCTAAGTAGATAAAATGGAATATTTTTCAGCCACCAAAAGGAAAGAGGTGCTTGCACATACTACGACACAGAGGAACACTGCAAAACATGAAGTGATTTTCTGAGATGCAAAAGGCCCTACACTGCATGATTACGTGGTTATGAAGTATCTGGAACAGGCACATCCATAGAGGCAGAAGGCTGATGAGTGGTTGCCAAGGAGTAATTGCTAGCAGGCACTGAGCTTCTTTGGGGAAAAATGGAAATTTTCAGGAACTAGATAACGATGATATTTGTACAACATTGTGGATCCACTAAACACCACATCAGTGTACACTTGAAAAGGAAAGAAGCTTAAAACTGTACATTTAAGACAGTGAATTTTATGATAGGTGAAATTACATACCAATAAAAAATTGCAAAGCAGCACTTCGTCCCATTATAACCAAGTTCTGTCCGTATTCATCTTAACTAATGAAAGTGGAACAGAACTCAACCCTGTGGAGACCGCTATTCAAATAATGCAGGATTTTAACCTCTTATCTTTGTGGAATAAGAATTAACCAGCAGGGAGCCCAGCCCTTCTCATTTATTTGTTTTATCATTACTACAGTGCTTCACATTCTACTGTTGGAAAATACAAATGCCACTAACATCTCTTCCATTTTTTCCCTGGGATAATTTTGATATAAAAACGCATTGCGATAGCACATGGTGGGTGTTCAATAAATGTCACCAGTCAGGAATAAATGTCAGCCGTCAAGAATAATAGAAAAAAAAAAGCAAGAGAGCAGACACCTCAAATAGCTTCTGGAAAAGAGGAGAAGATGAGATGTTTGCATCTTTGCATTTTGTTTTCCCTTCCACGAAAGTTGTGCATCATCCCCATCACCTGTTCATTAACAATCCATTATTCCTTGCTCAAAAAGGCCCCAAAATGCACCTAAAAAGCAAGGCTGCACTGGAAGAACAGCAGCTGGCTTCATGGTCCAAATCCAGGGCTTCTTGGAAAATGGCAATGGCCCCTCTTCCCACATTGCTCAGCTTCCCGCTGTCCTGGGAGAAAATACCTCCTCAGTGTAAGGAAGGGATGTGAGGAGTTCATTTGTCACCAGTAGGAGCTGGAGCACCCTGCACTCCCAGGCAGCTGTGTGGCATTCAGTGTCTGGGCAGTTTAGAACTTCAAGAGGTAGACTGTATTTCCTGGGCCATTCTGCCAACACACCTGTTGGCCCAGGAGAGGGCGTGGCCCCAGGCTCCAGGAACAGCACCTACCTGCTGCTCTTGGCTTTGAATCACCTGTCCAGATTCAGTGTACCCAAGCTCTGCCCTCACTCACACCACCTGGCCCTTTTTACCTCTATGCCTTTCTGCCCTGAAAAAATCAACCTCAGATTCTTCTTCCACTAAATGGGCATAGTACTGGCTTAGAAGGCTTGTAGCAGATAATTTACATACACTCTCCTGGCAACCTGTCTGACCAGGGGTTGCAGGCCCCCTGGGAAATGCACATGCACCTGTCAGTGAAACAGGAGACTTCAGCCAAATCAGAAGCAAACGTCCAGGACTATGTAGATCTGTTCCCCTCTCATGTGCTCATAACACTCCCTCTTCTTAACCCTCAATACATTGGCAAGTATTTCTTAATGCTCATGCTCCCCCAGTGGACTAGAAAATCCATGAGCTGCCACAGAATTTGTAGTCACTGCCCCATGCCCAGGACCACAGCACAGGTGGAGGGTGCTCAATACATATTTACCACTTGACTGACCTGCTAATCACATGGCAACCTCCTACATTTCAGCTGCCCTAATCACACTCCTTGCGGATTCAATCAGTACGTTCTTGAAGAATCACCTCTGAATGAGGAATCAGATCCTCCTAGCCTGTTTCTGTCTCTAATGCCCTGGGGCCTTAAGTGAGCCGCTTTCTCTTTCCTCTTGGTGTCCTCATTTGCAAAACAAAGGAGTTAAACCAGGTGGCTGAGGCACCCCCACCATTTCCTCCATTGAAAGACAGGCATTTCACCCTCTGCTGGTGTGTGCAGTTCACTATGGTATCTTTTCAAAGCCATTCATTTCTCCTTAGCTAATCCGAAGCAATTTTATACAACGTAAGTCCTGGAGTGCAGGTGACATTCCAGATGGTTTAAAGATTCCCAAAGGAAAACCAAACAAAAAAGAAACTGAACTACTAAAGAGACTGGCAGAAAAAAAACAAATAGATGAATTGCAGGTGATTTCCCATATTCCCAAAGAAGAGATTTGGGAATCTTCTGAAGCCATCTCCTTGAAGTTGGCTGTCTTTGGTGGCCTGTTTAGACACTAAATAGACATGATCTGTTGACTGGGTGCCTTCCTTGCTTCTTGATGGGAAATTTCCCACTACATTGCAGAGGTGACCACATTAACATCATAGCATCATTGCCTTTCTAAATTAACAATCTCTCTCTCTCTCTCTCTCTCTCTCTCACACACACACACACACACACACACACACTGATGTTGTACCTAGCTATGCAAAAGATGCATTTGGTTTTTGAAGGGGAAATAAGTTACAAAGTTTTTCATCATGGTACACCAAAAACCTGGTACTCTAACTGGGCTACTGTTACAGGCAACAACAGCACCATCCCTCAAATCAAGAGGACAGGTGTGTGGCATCCTTAGGAAGGGACTACATTCTTCATCTCAGCCTTCTCAAACACAGGAAACGCAGGGGGGTCTACAGTTAGTAAATAAGCTGCAGATAGAAATCTCATACCCTTGTCTTGTTTTGTTAAGCCTCCGTTAGTTTGTGGGCGAAATGGTAGACAATGGAACAATCTTCTTTCCAAGAATGTGTGAAATGTTTTCTGAAGAGGTAAGAATGATGTTACGTAATTGAAAGTCAAGGTTTAAAAAAAAAAAAAACTTTAAAAAAAATGAAGATGAAGCACCATATAGGTAAGAGATTGACAATGAGCAAAAAATATCAAATAACTCCATTTTCTTTTAGTGTTCATCTTCCTGTGAGTTCTACCACTGTCTTCACCTGAATTCCCACGTGGAACTCCCAGTATGCTGGTTAACCCTCACTGCTTTTCAAGTCAGACTGACCTTATCTACTCTCTACTTCTGTCTTTCTCCAACTTCATGCCAAGTAACTTGGGCAGTAGCTCAGAGATAATGAGCTATCAGCGTATTCCACCCAGTCAGTGGACTGGACTTTTCCAAGCAATGTCAGTGTTGGCTGCAAATCTGTCACACTGATACATGAAGGGCAGAGACCCAGCTGCTCTCTGCCTCTGCTAAATCCTTAGCACAGAAACACCTCATATCAGTTATCACTCGGTATGCATGTTATGAAAAACCACTTCAAGTTTTCCAACTTCTTAGTTTAATTTCTTTGAGAGGCAGAGGGAGGGAAGGAGAAAGAGATAGGTGGAGGAGAAAGAGAGCAGTTCCATGATTTGATTTCCTCCTTAAATGTCTTCAATGGCCTAGGGCCAGAGGTCAAAGGTGGGAACCAGGAACTCCATGTGGGTCTCCCACATGAATAGCAGGGACCCAACTATCCAAGCCATCACCTTTTGCTTCCCAGAGAGTGCATTAACAGGAAGTTGGAATGGAGAGAGGAGTTGGGATTTAAATCCAGGTACTTAATGGATGCAGGTATCCCAGTCTGCATCTTAACAATAAGTCAAATGTGTACCCCATGAAGTTTTTTCTATATACACTTTTGTATACTTGCCTAAGTGTTTCATGGGATCAAATTTATACTCCTAAACTCCTGGGTCAGAAATGTACAAGTTTTAAATGATGAAGCATATTGTTCATAAACTTCTAACCCATTTGTCCCCATTCATACTTTCACCCAGAGTATGAGAGTATGCCTAGCAACTTAGGGTCGAATATAGTTGTTCATCCTTTTGCCAACTCACAGTTTTGGACTCTCCCCAACAAAAACAAAATAAAACAAGGGTTCCACAGAGTTTCAAAGTCTAGCAAATTATTTGGAAATTATGAATTATGGTAATTAATTAATTAAAGCTATTAATCTTCTTGGATAAAGATCTCTCTTTAGTACTGAGAGAGGATGCAGGAACAGCTAAACCAAAACATATGTTGTTCTCTTGGGGCTTCCTGAAGCATCGTCCTGTTGAACCAGTGGCACCATCTTGTCAAGTGATCCATTTCTTTTAGTGCACACTGAGCGATCAGTTGTCCTTGTCCCTTCACCATAACTGCCATTGAAAATGTCCAGAAGCAAAGCAACTAGAATGATTATTTACTTCTACAGTCCTCTCAACGGAACAGTAAATCCACATCATTTAAATTGCAAGACACTGACAGCAAAATGGGCTTGGACACAACCGAGTTCATATTAACCAGAGTTTTCTTTAAAAAAAAAAAAATAGCACACCCAGTTTACAGAAGAAAGACAGCTGTTTTTGAATAATGAATATGAAGCAGCTCGATGTTTTAATTTTTGAGGTACTTTTAGCCACCTATGTTGATGATGATGATGATTTTAAAAGCACTCTGCAGCTCGTTAGCAAATGCACACAGACACAGTAATTATTGTGAAGGGACACACAGAGTACAAGGCTAAAGATTCTGCTGTTCAACATAAGCTGAATAAAACAACTAACACCAGGCTCAGCTCTACCCACGGTCCTTGATCCTCGGCAGATCCTCTACAAGGATAAAGAATTGCTGTGCAGGGAGAAAAGGAAAATTCTTTGCATTTGGGCTTGGCCAGCACGTCCTAACTGCCATCTGGGCTTTGCAAAACATCTGTGGGACAAATTGAATCGGGTCGGCACTTCACAGATAGTTTAGTCTCAGAATTTGCAGCCTGTGACTGCTTCAGCTTAAAAGCAACGATTGTCGCTAAATCACGCTTCAGTTTAAAAGCAGCCTTTTCAGTATCATCTCAGACGCTCCACAACAGGCCATGGTCCACGCAGAGCACCCTAGGAATTGTTGAATGAATCAACAATGGTTGCAGTGTGAATACGTGCTTATGATGTGCTGTATCTTCAGTCAATTCATTTCTTCTCTTAAAATGGGGGCTCTTTAGGTGTTTTATTTTCCCCAGTATACAACCAAGTCTCCCTCTCCTTCCCCCTCCCCCTCCCCCTCCCCCTCCCCCTCCCCCTCTCCCTCCCCCTCTCCCTCCCTCTCCCTTTCACTGTTACTCTTTGGAATAAGAGTGTGACTCAGATAGTTTAGGTTCCAGTCCAAGTTTAGGGTGATGCTTCTTGTAAGAGCCTTGGAGCCAATGCTGATATTCTGAAGAGTTACAGAGAAGCGTCTTTAGGAGAGAGTGTGTTTATGCTCCAAGGCTCTGAGACTAAACCATCACCACATGTCATTGTGCATTGCAGAAATAAACAAAGAGAAGAAAAATGGCATCTGAGAGCTAATAGGCAACCTGTTGTCAAATAACGGAACAGGTAACTTCATGAAGAGGAAATAGATTTGTGGGGATTGAAAAGGCAGAACAAGAGGCCATGGATTGGAGTTACTTATGACAAGGTAGCTTTGAGCTCACTGGAAGGCTTCATAATCATCAAAGCAAAAACAGCCAATGGTCTATCAAAGAAAATATTCAACGACGTTTATATAGAGGCATTGTACATGGCCCAACCACCGGTGTCAGCCCCACCTGGCTCCTACCTCTCTGCCCCGCCCCCTGGGTGAAGTCTTAAAAGGACCTGTACCTGAACATGTGTGTGTGTGTGTTTCTCTCTCCATCTCCTGACCTCTCTATCTCTCTCTCTCTTATGCTCTCTTTCCCCCTCTTTTCCTTCTTTGGCCCTTCCTTCCAGTCTGTCGGGTTTCCCACAATAAACTCTTTCCCTTAAATATATATATATATATATACACACATATATACATATACACATAGACATTGTTTGAACAAAACCACTCCCAAATTTTCAATGGCTTGGCACAATGGAAATTTCTTGCCCAAACAATGCTGGTGTTCTTGGTCAGCAAATTCTTTTTTTAAAACATTTATTTATTTATTTGAAAGACAGTGTTACAGAGAGGTAGAGGCAGAGAGAGAGAGAGAGAGAGAGAGAGAGAGAGAGAGAGAGAGAATCTTCCATTCACTAGTTCACTCCCTAGATGACCGCAATGGCTGGAGCTGCACAGATCCAAAGTCAGGAGCCAGGAGCTTCTTCCATGTCTCCCATGTGGGTGCAGGGGCCAAAGCACTTGAGCCATCTTCCACTGCTTTCATAGCAGAGAGCTGGATCAGAAGTGGAGCAGCCAGGACTCCAACCGGCATTCATATGGGATGTGAGCACTGCAGGTAGCGGCTTTACCCGCAACACCACAGCACTGGCCCCCAACAAATCCTTTTTTTCCCCATGTGGCAACCCGGGACCCCAAGCTCTTGCGATCTGTGACACTGGCCACTAGCCTAGGAGTTCTCTGCATCCAGCCAGTAGAAGGAAAGCAAATGGGAAAAATGCAAGTGTTTTTGGGAGAACCTGGCCCATGTTAGTTCTGAACACATCCTCTAGCAAGAGCTAACCATATGACTGCAATTGGATGCTGTAGAGGTTGGGAAATGTGTAAAATAGAGTCCTAGCCATGTGCCCTGCTGCTAGTGACAACTCCACAAGGCAGAAGAGAGCATCTCCCATCTCTGTGTCCTTAGAAGTCATTTCCACATTAAGTAGGAAACTGAGCTACATAACTCTATGGCTGTTCCAACTCTGAGATTTAACTTAATGAATTCAACAGACACATAGTGAATATCTACCTCATCCATGACTCATTGTGTCAAAGAGATGAAAGAGAAAGAGGAAGAAGGAAGGAGGGAGGGTGTGAGGGTGGGATGGAGGGACAAAAGAAGGAAATGAATGCTACTAGGAAGCTTACATCCTAGAAGGGGAAGCAAGACAAACACAAGGAATGATTTCACACAGCACCATACAGGAGTTATAAAATGCTACGAGAATTCAGGGGCTAATGAGACCACTTGAGAAGTTTCCCCTGGAGTAAATGACTTCAGCATTGTCCTTGAAGAACGGGTAGAGTTTCAACAGGTAGAGACTGGGAGAAGGTGCTTAGGGTCACAGAATCAGTGTACAAAATAAATAAATAAATAAATAAATAAATAAATAAATAAATAAAAGGATTTTTGGATTCTCAACTGCTGTTAGTTCTTTTATAAAGCTATATTAATATATTTTCTTAGTATGAATATCTTTGTCCAACATTAATAGAGGAAGCAATAAATGGCAACTACTAGTAGCTCTGGGAAGAGAAAGATTTAAAATAAAGGAGATTATGGATTTGCTGGTTTATTTAGCAATTACATAATATAATCACTCCTGGGGGTCCTCAAACTCTCCTTCATTTCTCTTGATAGCCAGAGAAATCATATTCATCCACCCTTCCACCACTAATTCATAGTTCAGACTTGTTTAAAAAAGAAAAGCAAAAAGTGAGCTTCCCCTGAAGGAAGCCCTGTCTTCAGGTGAAATACAGAAAGAATCAATATGGCTCTTGGCTTACTGTCGTTACTGGAGACTAAACGCCAATGTCCTAGAACACAGGTCGCTTGGCCTGCATGTAGCTTGCTCATTCTCTTGATAAATGGGAATAATATGCAATGCCACCCCTGACAGGATGAGATAATGTCTGTACAGTATGTTGTGCTCCTTGTTAGAGCCAGCCCATTCTCATGCCCCCAGACAGTTGCAAACAAATATTTCAGTCCTGTCTGGGTCCACTGCTACAGATTAAACTCAAGATGATGCTTCATACAGATTTTCGGATTTCGTTGGCCTGGAGTCCATTCAAGGTTTCCACACTTGAGAATTCGTCCTGTACAGTGTCAGCTTGCTATGCCCTTTTTGGTCTTTCTGCTATAGCTGTGGGGCTTTAAGTCATTCGCTGATCTTGGAAATGAAGGATGAGAAGAAAAGTTCAGAACCTCAAAAAACCCACCTTAGAAGTCCCTACACGTTAGAATGAAATGTTCATTTTCCCAAAAAAGGGTTCATTTTCAGGGCTGGCGCTGTGGCTCACTTGGTTAATTCTCCGCCTGCAGCGCCGGCATCCCATATGGGTGCTGGTTTCTAGTCCAGCACCCTCTTCCAGTCCAGCTCTCTGCTGTGGCCCGGGAAGGCAGTGGAGGACGGCCCAGGTGCTTGGGCCCCTGCACCCACATGGGAGACCAGGAGGAAGCACCTGGCTCCTGGCTTCGCATCAGTGCAGCACCAGCCGTAGTGGCCATTTGGGGGGTGAACCAATGGAAGGAAGACCTTTCTCTCTGTCTCTCTCTCTCTCTCTCTCTCACTGTCTAAATCTATCTGTCAAATAAATTTTTTAAAAAATGGTTCATTTTCAACCTAACTAGGAATATTTTTTTCTTTAGTGTCAGGCAAAATTTAGGAAGTAATCAATCAACTAGGCAAAATCACAAGTCATTATTTGCAAGCCGCTCTTAGTTTGATGAGGCTAGATGTATATTTTTAAACTGAATTGATCCTCAATATTTCTAAAATCTGAGTGTTTTAGTGAATGTTATTTCTCAGGTTTTTTTCTCCAGAAAAAGAAAAGATAGAGAGCTAAGGTCTCACTTTCTGTTACAATCCATGACTCTTTGGAGTTCAAAATGGGCTAAATGATGAAGGGCAGCAGTGTCATGGGAGAGAGATTTCATTTCATAATTTAGTAAAAGAGAAAAAAAAGTGTAAGAAGGTGATAGGGGGCCAGTGCTGTGGCACAGC
The DNA here is from genome assembly GCF_964237555.1 of Oryctolagus cuniculus. NCBI lineage: Eukaryota > Metazoa > Chordata > Mammalia > Lagomorpha > Leporidae > Oryctolagus > Oryctolagus cuniculus. The sequence goes on along the minus strand of NC_091444.1, from coordinate 76,240,684 downwards.
AGGTGCCCTGGCCTACAGTGCCAGCATTCTACATGGGCACCGGTTCAAATCTGGCCTTCCACTACTAATCCCTGCTAATGCACCTGGGAAAGCAGCAGAGGATGGCCCAAGTCTTTGGGCCCCTGCACCCATGTGTGAGACCTGGAAGAGGCTCCTGGCTCCTGGCTTTGGATCAGCCCAGCTCTGGCCATTGCAGCCATTTGGAGAGTGAACCAGGGGATGGAGGACCTCACTATCTCCATGTGTCTCTACCTCTCTCTACAACTCTGTCTTTAAAATAAACAAAATAAATCTTAAAAAAAAAGGGGGGGGGTGATAGATCTGTAGTCAAAATTAGGAGTTGAGATAATCTTTTAAGAAATGTGTGACTAGTCGTCAGGGAAATGCAAATCAAAACCACAATGAGGTTTCACCTCCCCCCAGTTAGAATGACTTACAGAAATCAACAATTAATGCTGGAGTGAATGTGGGGAAAAGGGTTCCCAAATCTACTTTTGGTGGGAATGCAAGCTGGTGCAGCCACTGTGGAAGACATTATGAGATACCTCCAAAAACTGAAAAATAGGTCTATCATATGAACCAGGCACTCCACTCCTGGGAATTTACCCAAGGGAAATGAAATCAGTGCATGAAAGAGTGATCTCTACCCCCATGTCTATTGCAGCTCAATTCACAATAGCTAAGATATGGAATAAACTCAGATGCCCATCAAATGATGACTGGATTAAGAAAACGTGGTATATATACACTATGGAATATTGCACAGCCATAAAAAAGAATGAAATCCTGTCTTTTGCAACAAAATGGATTCAACTGGAAACCATTATACTTAGTGAAATAAACCAGTTTCAAAATGACAAGTAGTATATGTTTCCCCTTATCCGTAGTAACTAGAGTACAAAAAATGTAATATATAATTATTTGCATTGCTATCTGCATAAAATTATCCCTGTGCTTAAGCTGTTGAGAGGAAATGGCTTAAAATCTACATGAATTTAATTACTATCTTGTAACCACAAAGGAAATATTTAGATGTTACATTTTCATTGGTTCTATTTCATTAAAAGAAATTATAATAACTAACTGACAAATAAAGCCATATATGGGTGAAATGGTCATTTATGCATTAATTTATTGCTTATAGACATATCTATTTTCCACTAAACTAGAGTCTTTTTGCTTTTCATGATTAAACCTCTTAATCTGTGAAGTATTGAACCTTTTTACTGTGATGTAGATGTAAAATATGTTGTCTCAATTACAAAAAGACAAGAAAAAGGGTAGAAGGAAGGAGAATGGGAGGGAGGGAAGGAGATGGGGAGTACCATCATGCATTATGTTCTTAGACTTGTATCTATAAGTCATACTGAATCTGTTAAAAATTAATTAAAATTTAAATAAAAAGTGAAAGAAGAAATCTGTGTGAACTTCTTAGTACAGCACACAATAAGCCCTCAGTTAATACCAATTTTTAATAATATTGTTACCAACATCCAGTAAGTGTTGGCTTATTTTTTTCCACTGCTCATAAAATGCCACAGGTGTGTAGAGGTAAGAAAAGCATGGAGAAGGAACAAGTGCATATGGAAAATTAAATTAAATTTAAGTATTCAGACTGAGTATCCCCATCAGAAATGCTTCAGATTTTCTGACTTTGGAATATTTGCATATACAACATAATGAGACAGCTTGGGGATGGAACTCAAGTCTAAATGCAAAATTTATTTAGATTTCATGTATGCCTTATACAAACAGCCTGAAGGTAATTTTATACAACATTTTTAATAAATTTTGTGCATGAAACAGAGTTTCATGGTGTGAAATTTTCCATTTGTAGTAGTATGCTGGTGTCCAAAAAATTTTGGATCTTGGAACACTTTGGATTTTGGATTTTCAGATTACAGATGTGCAAATTGTATATATAAAATGCATAAACTACATGTGTATGCTTTACAGGTAAATATATGATATTTTAGACATATAAATCTACATATATTATGTATACTTAATAGATTAAACTAAATTGTGTATAATTTATATATAATACACATGTGAGCATATTTCAAAAAGTTTATGGAAAATGCAATAAAAATACATTTAGGAGACAGGTGTTTGGCACAGTGGTTAGAACACAAGTTGAGACACCTGCATCCTGAGAGGCGGGAGGTGTCAAGCAAGTACTTAGGTCCCTGTCATCTGATAAGGAGAGCTGAATTGAGTTCTGGGCTCCTAACTTTGGCCTGGCCCAGCCCATTGCATGTACCTGGAGGTGAACCAGATTAGAGATCCCTCTTGGCTCTCTCACTCTATTTCTCTTACTTCCAAATGAAAAAAATGAAAACAGGTACGTAAGAAATTATAGTTCATTTTTATGCAAAAACATTGAAATCCATACTTTTTTGCACAATATGCATTTTTCATGAACTATTTGAGGATGCTTCATCTTTAAGGAGTTAAGCAGTTTTTGTACCAGAGATCAATATTGTGGCTCAGCAAGTTGAACCTCTGCTTGATGCCAGCCTCCCATAACTGAGCACTGACTGGAGTCCTGCCTGCTCCACTTCTGATCCAACTTCCTGCTAACGTAACAGGGAAGGCAGTGTATCATGGTCCAGTGGAGGAGCTCCAGATGGAGTTTTGTCTCCTGACTTCAGCCTGGCTCAACTCTAGCTATTGTGGCCATGTTAGGAGTGAACTGGCAGATGGAAAATCTCTATGTCTCTCCCTTTCTGTCACTTCGTCTTTCAAATAAATAAATAAATCCTGAAAAAAATTGCACTAAAATAAACATGTTTCAATTCCATTCTCTATGAATTTTTGAGGTGCCTTCATGTTCTTGTGTGTATGTGCGGTGATGGTGGGGATTCTGTAAATCCATGGATGTGTGTGTACATTTCAAAGGAAAACAGATGGGTCACAACAGGAATTCAAATCCCGATGTAGCCTTTTGTTCACAAAAATCCTGCATGTCCAGTGTCAGATCTCTGCTAATTTGAGCCAATGTCAGGTTATGAAATTATAATTCACTCAATCTACCTGAATTTCCTTTGCATTTCCAACTGGCTGGACACAGGCTCATAAATGGATCTTCTCTGGTGATTCCAATCAAGGACTGGGAATGTTGGAAGTTTTGCAAATGTCTAAAGCTAGGAACAAATGTGGAGAACATACTCATCTGTTTATTGACTTGTAATATGTAAGGGCTTCTGTAATTAGAATGAGACAGTAAATTCTGAGTCTTAATTAAATACCCAGAATAAATCATTAAGTGCATTTCCTGAAAGCAGCCCAGATCAGAGTCACGGAGCTTCCACTTCCACGAATCCTTTCTGTTAATATCGGCCTTGGAAAGAATGGCTTGGATTTTTCCAAAGCGGCACATGCCAAGGTCACGTTCTCTGCCATTTGAACGGTGGTTCTAAGGAGGGAAATGCATGGCTCAGCTTTGCAAGGCCTTTCACTTCACTAGAGTCTTCTCACCAGCCACATTTTCTTCTTATCAAGAGCAGCATCAGTGTTCCTGCAAATCTCTATGTAGCCAGATCTGAAGCTATTTAAAAAATCATACATGGCATAAGACCAAATTCGTAGATTAGAAAGAAAGAGAGTAGCCAAAATAAATACAGACATCCTTTCAAACCTCAGCCCTCCTGGTATAGCTAATTTAACATGTCAATGTGGCTGGGCCATGGTGCCAGATACACGGTGTAATATTATTCTGGATGTTTCTGGGAAGGTGTTACTGGAAGAGATTTACAATAATTGGTGGACTTTGAATAAAGCTGATTGACTTCCCTAATATGGGCACACCTGCAGTTGAAAGCCTGAATACAACAACAACAAAAAAGCAGGCCTCCCCAGAGCATAAGAGAATTCACCAGCAGGTGACCTAGGGGTTGGAATTGAAATGTTGATTCCTTCCTAGGTCTCCGATCAACCAACCCACCCTGCAGGTTTTGTACTTTACAGCTTCATGGTCACATGGACTAATTCCTTAAAGTTAATAACTATCATCTAACCAAGATCAGTACACAGGCACAATGGCAACAGCACAATGGTGTCCACTGCGATATTGTAAAAACAAAACCATAAGCAGCAAAAATACCCTTTAATAGGCAACTAGCTAATAAATTTTAGTCCATCATTACTCTATCATCTAATAGTCCAGCTATGAGAAAGGACAAAGATCATCTGTTTATATTAACATGGAAAAGTGGTCATCACATATTGTCCAGTGCCAAAATCAGAATTTAGATGCCCCTCTTGTGTGAAATGTATTTAGATGTCTCTTAAAAAAAGATTTATTTATTTATCTGAAAGGCAGAGTTAGAAAGAGAGAAGGAGAGATAAAGAGAGAGAAGGAGAGAGGGAGAGAGGGAGAGAGGGAGAGATGAAGAGAAGGAGAGAGAGAAAGAGATCTTCTACCCACTGGTTCACTCCAGTCCAGCGGGACCAGGACTGGGACAAATCAAAGCCAGGAGTCAGGAGTTTCATCCAAGTCTCCCACATGGGTGCAGGGGCCCAAGGACTTGGGTCATCCTCTGCTGCGTTTCTAGGTGCATGAGCAGGGAGCTGGGTAGGAAGTAGAACAGCCAGGACTCAAACTGGTGCCCATAAGGGATTCTGATGTTGCAGGCAGCAGCTTAACCTGCCTGCACCACAACTCCATCTCTTGAAGTCATTTTTAAAGTTTAGAACGATAAGCATATGTTTCATCTGGGGCTGTCTCTAAATAGGAAAAATTTATGATTTTCTCTTGTGTTCTAGGGCTTCTAACTTTCATTCCCAAATATGTGTTGTCCTCATAATAAGAGAGATTAATAAACTCATCTTACGTTAAATGTTAACAATAAAAGCACACAATACCATCCCAGTTTTAGCAGGGACCAGGCTTCACCACTCTGGGAACTTCACCAGGAACTTTGCCTGGGAGTCAGAATCGGTCCTTGGGTCAGGTCTAGGACTCCTCACCCTGCTCTCCTGCGTTCTTCTGTCTCTCCCGTTCCTCCTCCATTTATTTCCTCTATGGATGCCAGGGATCCCTGGTCTCAGGGTTCCTCTTGCTCCAGGAGAAAGTACCTCTGTTCAGGTTGAAGTTCAAGAATTACAAGGATAGAGCAACATGGGAAAGAGCACTCCACATAGGTCCCACCCAGATGAACTCCCACTCCCCAGTGTGCCAGCTCTCTGCCACCTCCATCACTCACTACTGTGAGTTCCCAAGGCAGATATCACAAAATGCCACGGACCAGCTGGCTCACAAATGACAGACACGCATTCCTCAGAATTCTGGAGATTGGGCAGTTCAAGGTCGAGGCCCCTGCAGATCTTCATCCACAGATGATGCCTTTTCACTGTGACCTCACATGGTGGAAGGAGTGAGAGATCTTCCTGGAGTCTTGTATAAGTTCACTAATTCCATCCCCGAGGGCTACACCTTATTATCTAAATATCTCCTAAAGGGCTCATCTCTTACCACCTGATCATGTAGGGTAGGATCGCAATGTATGAATTGTGGGGGGACACAAACACTCAGGCCATAGCCCAAGAACTCCAGGAAGAACATCCTTACTGGGCCTGTGTTGTCGTTCAGATCCCCCACTGGCTGCTCAGACATGCAAAGGCATCACTTAGAAATCTCCCTGGGACTCAAAGGAAAAGTCATGTCTGAATTTTACTAATGGAACAAACAGCCCTCCGAAGCCGTATGTTTATCTTCTCAGAATTGTTGACCTTTTTCCTTTTCTTGGTACCACAGGCCTGCAATGATTGAATCACAGTTAACAATTCCATTTCCGGTGAAAGTTTTCATGTCTCCACTTCCCAAAATCCAAATTCAGGTTTCCTAACCATGGCCAGATCCATTCCTGACAAGGGCTACCTTGTGTAACATGGAGGCTTATTAAGGTATTTCCCACAGTGCAAATTCCTGAGGTTGTCAGTGTTTGGTTGCCCAGGGAAACACAGCCTTGAAGGAGTTAGCTCCTACTTGTGGCTCTTGCTAAAAATTCCACAGCATCCAGAGATCAGAGGGATTCCTCCTATCGGCTCAGGCTCAGTATTTCTTCACAGTGTCTTCCTGCTTGTGTGTGGTGTGGAGCCTGCTTCCTCCGGGAGGAATTGTAAAGTAGGTTAGTGGTGGCCCCCAGCCTCCGCTTTCTGCTTCTTTGAACATCACAGCGACCTCTCCCAATCTGGCGTCTTTCTACCTTTTCTCCATCTCCAGTCAAAACCTGTGCTCGGAATGGAAACAGAGATCTGTGATTCATAGCACGATGGGAAAGACTGCAGGGGATCTCCCCTCTGTCAGGGGTGTGACTGCAGTGTCTCATGGGTAAGGGGACTGGGAGAGCGCTTCCTCACTTCAAAGGACTGTGCTCTGGAATTTCCTGGAAGGGTGGGACCTTCATGCTGCTCTTCTCCCTTCCCTGGGTGGGGGTGCTTAGTTTATACTCCAGGGATCAGAAAAAAAGAGAAGAGATTGATGATTTCAGGAAACGGCTTTGTAATCCAGTCTCCCTGACTGCGGGCTCAGTGTTTGAGTCATATTTCTAGAGGACTCTGAATCAGCACATTCCTGTAGGCTATGTTTTTGTTTTGTAGCTAGTTATCCTAATAAAATTTTGTATGCAAAAGGGATTAAATAAAGTTCTGGAGAAGATAGGTAGTAATCATGAAGGAAACAAAAATTCTAACTTTAAAGTGCCACCAAAAAGCTCTGATTCCCCATAGAGTCTTCCATTCAAAATGAACAAGGGACAAGGGTTTAGCTTAGTGATTACCAGCTAAGATGCCTGCGCACCACCTTAGAGCACATGGGTTTGATTCCTGGCTCTGGCTTCTGAGTCTTGCTTCTTGTTAAGCTACATCCTGAAAGTCAGCAGTGATGCCCTAGTCATTGGGTTCCTGTCACCCATGTGAGAGACCTGAGTTGAGTTCCCAGCTCTCAGATTCCTCCCAACACACCTCCAGCCATCAGAGACACTTAGGGAGTTAACCAGCAAATAAGAGAACTTACTTTCTGGCTATCTTTCCCTTTCTCTGTACCTGTCTCTCTGCCTCTCAAATGCAATCATTTTTAAAATTTTTTAAAAACTAAATAAGTGAATGTTTACATGTAAAGTCAGGTACAGAGGAAGAGTAAATAGTATAACACTTTTAAGCAGTTACTACATGCCTGTTTTTGCTGATAACCACAACGCTGCAACTTTGGGAGGGGGTAGGTTCCAGGGTTTTCCTATGTTCCTTTTCATCAGCAAGGTAGTATCATCAGGAGTGGAGGAATGTGGCACCAAGAGTTTGGCCATTCCCATAAAGAGAGGCTGAGAAAGCTATCATAACTCATCAAGCTGCACGGACATTCCAGAGACATTGTAACTGGCATCACTATCTAAAGAAATGGGGATTTTTTTTTTTTTTTTGGAACAGAGATATCTTTTATGTTACTAGCACATGTAGCCGGCCCTCAATTCGTGTGTACTGAAATTGAACTCAATCAAATTACCCATTTTCAAGAGTTTTCTGGTATGACTTCCCCATCTAGTTCTCAAAAGGACATAGAAAATGAACCTGGTCTTGAATGAATAAAGAATAAATAAATAAATGAATAAGAAAATTTCACTGAAAACCCACTTCCTGCACAGGTGCTTTGAGGCTTTTGGTGGGGGGCAGTGAACAGCAAAGTTCTAGTTCCTCTCTTTTCCCTCCCAGCCCACACCCAGCTTCAACCTGAAGTACTCCATGGTTATATACAAGATACATTTTTGTGTACCCAAACTGCTAAAAATTTGAAAACCACTAGCCTCTATCATCTCTAAATAGTCCCTTTATGGTTGTGAATTCATTCAAGTGCATATAATCACGCTCCAGCTTGTTCTGGTGCCATTGTATGGGGTGAACATGTGGAAAGCTGTGGTTCAAATCGTATCTTTCCCCCAAAATATATGTATTGGAATTCTAACACTCGCAGAAGGTGAACTTCTTTAAAGATAGGGTCTGTACCGAGAAAATTAACTTAAAATGAAATCTTTATGTGGGCTCTAATCCAATATGACTGTTGTGCTTTTAACAAGTAGAAATTTGGACACACACACGGAGGGAGAAGGCCATGTGGACAGGAGGGCAGAGACCAGGGTGATGCATATGCAAGCAGAGGGATGTCAAGGAATGCTAGGAAACCATCAGACGCTGGAGGACCAGGGTGGAACAGACCCTGCCCACCTGCCAACCCCTTAACCTGAGACTTTCCCATTCCAGAACTGGGAGGTGACAGATTTTTGTTGTTTAAACGACTCAATCTACATTACCACATTAGAAAAGCCAGAGCAATTAGATACAAGGCCAAAACTATGAACTACATCAGCATCTTTATTTGGCAACAACACCTCTTGAGCTGGGCTCTGTAAAAGTGATACTAGCCAAAATGTTGAGTGGGAGTTTTTCTTCCGTAAGAAAGCAACTCCTAGGGTATGCTCACATGTGCTTCTTTATTGGGCACCCCTGCAATCAGACAATGGAGCAGACCCAAAAACAATGTGGATGGGTTCCCAAGAGCCCAGTATCTGCTCTTCCTTCTAGCCCACATCTCCTGATCATAACTGGCTCTTGATGGCCTGCTCCCAGGTGCACCCTTTCCCATACAGAGTCTCCTTGAGCTCTGATTTTGACATCAACATCTGTCTTAGAAGAACACTGAATTTATGGGGGCTGGTGCTGTGGAGCAGCAGGTTAACACCCTGGCCTGAAGCACCAGCATCCCATATGGGCTCCGGTTCGAGTCCCCGCTGCTCCACTTCCCATCCAACTCTCTGCTATGGCCTGGGAAAGCAGTAGAAGATGGCCCAAGTCCTTGGGCCCCTGCACCTGCGTGGGAGACCCGGAAGAAGCTCCTGGCTCCTGGCTTTGGATTGGCGCAGTTCCGGCTGTTGCAGCCAATTGAGGAGTGAACCATTAGATGGAAGGCCTCTCTCTCTCTCTCCCTCTCCCTCTCCCTCTCCCTCTCTCTCTGCCTCTCCTCTCTCTGTGTAACTCTGACTTTCAAGTAAAATAAATAAATCTTCAAAAATGAAGAAGAAGAGCACTAATTCTTCCCTACAGAGGAATTTGCCTTGGTGGATGGCCTTAAGACCCTCCTGGGAATAAACCCTACTTCCTCTCCAGCTTTTGCATTCCTCACTTCCTATCTACATCCCACACTTCCCCCTACAGTCTCACTTGCCATTTTCTTCCTATTTTATGACATATGCACAGGCTATTTCTCTCTCCTGAATTGCCATTTATACCCCTCAAAGTCCCCCATCTTGCAAAGTCCTGCTCATCATCTGCATCTCAAGTAACACTTCTCCAAGAAGCCTTCTCTGGCCATCCAAGAATTTTGTGTACTGTCTTGCTTGCTTCCAAAAATCCACATATCTCACTGTGTTGAAACACTTGTCTTCCCCACTGGACTGTAAGCACCTTTGTGTAGAACCCAAGTCTGGCTCACTATGGGTCTCCCAAGCTATGGTCCCCCAAGCTATGGGTTCCCCTAAGGAGCTCAGTGAAGCCTCTTGGTGCATTTTGTTACATAACTGAATAAAAGTCATTTTAATAATTTTATTTTTAAATTTTTATGTACTTATTTTGTATTTGAAAGGCAGACACATACACACGTACAGATAGACATGGACAAATATAGATCTCCCATACACTGGTTGTTGTTTCACTCCTCTAAAAGGTTATGACAGCCAGGGATGAGCCAGGCTGAAGCCAGAAGACAGGAACTCAATCCAGGTCTCTCACATGGCTGCCAGAGGCCCAACTACTTGAGTCATCACCTACTGTCTACCAGTAAGAGCATTAGCTGAGGGCTGGAATTGGAAGCAGAGGCAAGACTCAAACCCAGGCTCTCCAATATAGCATGTAGGCATCTTGAGTGGTGTCTCAACTACTGCACCAAACATTCATCCCAAGAAATGTCCTTCTTTGAGTTTGCTATTAGGAGGTTGGTCAGAAGGTATAAGGTAATGGCAAGGATGATAGGCAGGGATTGCTTTCAGAGATGTTTACAGGGTAGAGTTGTCAATATTTAGTGATAAGATAAATGGGATGATGGCTAAAGGTTTTCTAGATGTTCTGATTTGAGTCAACCCATAGATTATAAGATAAAACTTAATACATAATTGCATTAATGAATGAATCTACCCAGTAACACTAATTCTGTGGTAGTGGGTGGGAAGTGGGGAGTAGTGAGAATTGCTGTTGGCCTGGGAGTTAGATTAACTGGATTTCATCCATAAGGGAAAAAAAAAACCCTTTCTCAGCCACTGGTAACACATTTTCTAGCTATGGGCAAGTCATTTATAACATCTGGGCTCAATTTCTTTATTTGAAAACTAAAACAGGTGTTGAATGGGTTGTTGGCTGATGGTCTTTTGAGCTCTGTCATAGTGTCTCTCCCTTCCTTGAAGAGTGATGCTCATTCTCAGTTAACCTCAGTACAGTGGAAAGAGCTCTTCTCCAGGGTTACTTGGGAGTCTTGCAGGACACAGGCACTCTCCAACACAATTGGAGTGACCTACACATTGTACTACAACCTCCATTATTGCTACAACATACTTTTGGGGAATTTGCCTTTGAAGGCAAAGCCACATTTAAAACGTTAATACCCAGAAGAATAAACGTTAACCATGCAGAAGAAAGTCTGCATTGATTACTAGTACTACTACTACTACTACTAAAATACATTGTGTAGATTCATGCACACACTGCTTTTCCTGACGGTGCCTGAAGATGCACCCTCAGAGGAAGACACCCGCCACCCAGCCAGTATGACTCATTCTGCAGAACAGCAGAGTGGAAGCACACCGCAGAAGAAAAGTAGGCGGTGGGTGTGTAGTGGGTGTCTTTGTTTCTGAGTCTGCTCCCCACCAAAATCTCTACTCCTGAGATCTGCCAACGAAGCAAGCATGCATTTCCCAAGTCCATCTTTCTCTTTTCTGCCATATGAAGGCTGGATTGAAATCTGCACAGTGAGGGGCTTCTTTAAAACCACGCTCCTCTGCCAACACAAATCAGCTTTCGTAAGTTTCTTGTTCTTGACATGTGTCAAACCCACAGTTGGAAGCCATCCCTAGGTGGGAGCTGCAGGGAATGAAACAAAAAGACCCATAGCAATGGACTGTGGAGTTGCAAACCAAGTCCTTTGCCAGGTTGCTGAGTGGTAGTTTAAGGGGCTGGGAAGTAAAGAATGCTTTCAATTCAAGAATTGAAAACAATAGAAGATTTGTTAAACAACCCAAATTCTTGTAGACATGCAGTTAGAGTGTGGGGTTAAGGTCAAGGGCTCTGAAATTTCTATCAAGATTCAACCACTATTTAGGTATAATATCTTGAGTAAAAGACTTCACATCTCCAGGCTGCATTTTCTCATCTGTAAAGTGTGAGAAATGATAGTAACAATGTAACAATTGGCTAGGGAATGTTGCAATGCTCAAAAGAGATAAAGATGGTCAACATTCTTAGCACAATTATCCACATCCATAAACCCTCCACTGCTGTGGGGGACTACACTTCATACACTCAGTCAAGGGGCATTGGCAGGTATGGAACCATCTTTAACCTGAAATGCTTATTTAAAAATGGGAAACACATATAGTTTTCTTGGCTATTGACTATTGCTTCTGTATTTTCAAAACAAGTACTTTTTGAAGTTCAGAGTACTTTTGAGACAATTCAATAAACCATTTTAAACTAACACTACTCCAAAAATTCAGAACATATGGTTGTCATTGTGTTTATTCTTATTGAACCATCCCTGGAAAGAACATGGTGCACTAAGGATTTGAAAGTAAATGAATTATTCACAATCACATGAAAACATGTAAGCCAAGAAACAGTCTTGCACTGAGCGCCATCAATGTCTTAAGTTAACCAACAAGGTCAACCTCTTGTGTATAGGTGGATTTGCCCCTTATTTGTGGGGCCTGCCCGACATAGGGCAAAGACAAGGATCCCAGGGGTGTAACTAGAGACAGGAATTTATCTTGAAGAAAATAATACAAAAGCTTCTACCATCTCATTACATAATGGGTAGCCCACTGCCATGCAATTCCCAGCCTTCTAGGCTGTGTAATGGTGTTTGGCAACGTGCTGGATCTTTACTGCATGTTGAAAAGAACGAGAAGTCCCGCCAACTCTGATGAGAGCCAGCCCTAGTTCTCATGCACCATAAACATGCTGGAAACAAGAGAGAGAGAAAAAAAATCCATGGCATACAGATTACAGAGAGCATTTTCATTGAGGATTAATATTATTCTAAAAATGTTTTAAGGTTTTTTTTTCTTTTTTAATGAATTTTTTTGAGAAAGGGTATTTCTTTCCATCCATATCTGGGGCAACTGAGCTTGGTGCCAACATACAGAAGGGAAGAAGGAAAAGTACACTGTGCAGCTTCCTGAACACAATAATGAAGTGTCAGGTTCTGAATAAATATTGAAACTGATTTCCACACTGGGAAGTCTACTTGCAATCAGTAACCAGGGTGGAGAAGGGAATGAAAGAGTCCCATTTCTCAACTTCAGCACCCGGCACACAAACCCTCAAGTTCGCCAGATGGATCTTTGTGCAGACTGTGTTGCTTGGGTGTTAGCACAGGGATGACAGAAAGAGTGATTTCCAAAGAATACGTGCAGCCTCTGTAGCTTAAATCAAGTCGGATAAAATCTGAATAAGCTGCATGCATAGTAAATAATAGCATGGACCAGCCGCCGTAGTATTTGAGGAGAACCAAGTGATGAATAGGAAGTACAAAACATTCCAATCACGTTTACTCTGCAAATTGAGTTCCAGACATCAGCTGTGGGATTCAACTGAAAACTGAGGTAGGTCACGGTTATTAGAACACGGGAACTTCAGAGTTCTAGAACTCTGAGCTTCAGTTCCTGCTTTAGGAAATGAGAATGCTTATTAGTGCAAAAATCCTCTGAGGATTGGGAAGAAATGAGGCACTCTCTGTAAAGCCCTTCAGCAGCACATGGCATAAAGTGAGCACCCTGTACAGCACTCGCTGCTGTTTTGTTACCATGTCCTTGGTGTTGCTGTCTCCTCTCCAGGCCTCATGTCTGCACTGAGCTCAGTGAAAGCCACAGACACAGATTCCTAGATCTTACTTACTTTATCAAACAGTAACATTTAAATCTGGAGAATCGTTATATGAGTGACTTAATATCTTGGTCAAGTGAAGACATCAAAAATAAAACTCTACTCTCTAGTAGGACAGAACATATTTAAGAGTAAATAGGACGAATTTAGTTGTTTTTTAGGATGAACTTTTATTTTCTTTCTTTGCTACAGACCAATGAACAGAGACTCACAGCCCCATATTTAATGACTGTTGTACAGAACAGAATTCCACAGGAACAGGCTCTGAGTCGCATCACGTGTGTCATCCACTGCCTATCAGGGTGGAATCCTATATAGGCATTTATTACCATCATTGTGGTGATGGTGTCACAGATGTGAGTAGATGTCTAAAGTCATCAAATCAAATGCATCTAATATGTGTGATTTTTGTATATCAATTATGCCTCAATAAAGCCTTAAATATGAAGAGGAAAAACAGCCAGGAACAAGTCTTTGATGCCACGTGGGATGTCTGTATCCCATAACAGAGTACCTGGTTTGAGTCCTGGCTGCAATTCCAGTTCCAGCTTCCTCTTAGTGCGTAGTCTGAGAAGCAGCAAATAATGACTTGATTTCCTGCTACCCACATGGGAGACGCCAAATGAGTTCCAGGCTCCCAGTGTCAGTCTGCCCCATTCTCACCTTGTTACAGGCATTTGGGGAGTAGCCACAGAAGAAAGATCTCTATCCTTAAATAAATGAAAATAAATAATTTTTAGTAAAACACAAATAAGCATGGACTAAACCTAATTTTGACTGTGTGTTTCTTCCTCAAAAATGTTTTCTATCCTTGAGGAATTTTATATTCTAGGGTATCAAAGGATCATTAACCCTAGAGTTTATGATATCTGATGAAATTGGGAAAGTAGGACCTCAGTAATTCAGAAAGATAAGTAGAGATAAGAATTAGAAATTAGTCATCACATAATTCAAACAATCTCAAGTCTTCATTTATTCCTTACTGTCTCTCTGGGTTATTTTTTGTTGTTGTTGTTTTTTTTTTTTTTTTTTTTTAAGTGAGTAAAGGTTTATAAGGTTTCTGGGTAGCATTTCTGGGCTACCTCAGCAATGTAGTTGCTATTCTTTTTGCCTTATTGAAGGCACATGCAGCCCATGGGGTACCTGTGTCCAAAGCAAAGCAATCACAGTGAATTATGCATGGAGGAGAAGTATGGAAGGGAATAGACAGAACTTTTGCTGAGATATGTTGGGACCAGGAGTGATTGTTCTACTCTTTCCTAACTGCAGATTTCTTACTAATGCACATGACAATAGAAGAAAGTATGTGGATTTTGTGGTAAGGCAGACTGGGTTTGTCACTTCTAGCTTTTTAACTGTGAAGAGGTAATTTAGCCTTTATAAATCTCAGTTTTCTTGTGTAGAAAATTGAGGATAATAATAATAACTCCTATATTTCTGCTTATGAAAAGTGCTTAGCCAAGAATTTAGCACCTAGTGGCTGCTCAATAATTATGCTTCTAACAGAAAACGAAATTTTATTTTGTAAAATAACAGGGACTCACATTTATTCAAGGCCAAGTTTATGTAGATTGTATAAGCACATTCAAGTCGATTGGAAACTTCTTTGAAGAATTAGAGGTAGACTTGATCATAAATGACAGGGTGGCCCTGGAATGCATGGAAAGAGTTGTATCACATATAGGATAGATCCATCACACTCAAGTTGATAAAGAAACCTGGCTAATATTATGGAGCCCAGTAAATGTCTTTAGATATCCACATTGACTTAGCTGGACAATGAGTTTAGCAGTCTTTTCTGAACAGATGGCTTTGAAATGCTTCTGTTTTTATACCTCTCATACCCTCAATCACTACTAGGAAAATGGCCACTTTTCACCATCATTAGTAACTCTTGGATTGTCAGATACTATCATTTCTGAAAATGGGCCTATATTTATCTCAGTTCCGTTGGAAAAATTTCTAGTTAGGAATCATCAAAATTGTCACCAGTATACCTTACTGCCTTCAGCAAATGGGAGGATGGAGTATATTGCCATCAAGCAGACTACCAAGGAACCCTAGTGTGGAAAGTTGGAGAAGACTGGCCAACAAGACTTGCCAAGCTCTCACCATCCACCTTGTTAGTTGCAAGGAATCAGCCATCTTGAAATCCTTCAATGATTCAGGAATCCCCTTGAGAGCCCACATCCAGACCTAGGGAAACACTTTCAAAAAGTACAGGAATGAACTCTGAATGCTGCCTTGACTACGCTTGCTTTTTGTTCATGTGTACCAAGATCCTTTTCCAACTGTGGCATTACCTTTGTCTCTGAGTAAGAACTCCCTTTGTCCATCAAGTCCCTGTGAGCAAACAGGGCTTCTGCAGTATCGCCAGAGGATCTAAAGGGAAGTCAGCAGCAGTGATACCATTTGAAGCAACTCTTCCAGGGCTACCTGACACTAACTACTTGATTGCCTCTCTGGGAAATGCCATCACAGACCATGAAACATACAAGCAGGAGAAGTTTTTTCCCAGCCACTGCAATTGCTGAGGTGGAACAAAATGACATATGTACACCCACTTCATATGAAAACACTTCATGATTTGTCCTGTTGAAGATTCCACTTCTCAAGTTAGTGAAGTGTCCCGGCTAAGCCATTTCCTCAACAAGCTCTTGATGGTTTCATGTAACCTTTCCCTGCCATGGAGGTAACGCTCAAGTTTCAGTACAAGTATCAGTGGATATAAAACACAGAAAAAGAATTACCAGTCTCCCTTTATACTCCAGGCATTTGTACCTTGAGCAAAGAAATCAGTTAGAAAGAAGAGAGAAAAGTCCACTTTCCAACTTACAGTCTTTTCACTGTAAATGTTGATAACAATTTTAGTCATTAGTCTCCTTCATAAATGTGGATATCATTAAGGTAACAAAAAGGCCTAGGGGCACCCTGATTCCATGCTTGGGCTGAGTGTCTAAAACTACTACCTAAATATGATTGTTTCCTTTTCAAAGTAATTACGGGAGCAAATGTTGACCACAAGAGAAGATGGCATCTTAAAAGCATGGTCTGTAAGCTGTGCCAACAAAGAATCTGATTTCATTTCTATTCTTTCCTGTTAGGACCAAGGAACATGGTTTTGATTGTGCCTGTAGTACAGAAACTCTATTTGCTTTTAGGATAATTATATGCTCACAACTGGAAAGAACAAGATGGGAGCAAACAACTTTGTGTTTTTCATTTTTTGGTTGTTAGTAATTTTCTAGCAGATTTTGCAAACATACACGTTTGCCTGAGACAGCCAATACCACGTAGCTGTAAGACAAAGGCTTTCTAGAGTTAATTAATCATCTTAATGTTTAAGACTAGGCTCTTCCTCATAATAGTTGCATCTCCCTGGGCAAGTGATTAACCATTCTGCACCTTTTCTGAACTGTGTATACAGTAGAACTTGATTTATAAAGTTGTTGTGATGAGCCAGTGATTTATCCACAGCGCCTGATACATACAAGTGCTCAATAAATAACAGATCTGTTGCTGTTATGTCATAGCAGCTTCCATTGTTCATGTTGCAATAGCTGCTGCTTGCAGACATCTATTGCTTCTCTGATCTCTACTGGGGTCATCTCACTTGCTACCCCTAGAGGGCAGCAATGTGCAGTGCCCTGGGGTGCTCCCTGATGGTGACTGGAAGTCCTTCAGGAAACTCGTTTGAGGGAAGTTTCCCTGGGAGTTTTGATTTGTTCTCTTTGCGATATCCAGAGAAACAAATCTTTGTGACAGAATTAGTGTCATTCCTTGTGGAGCAAGTGGCATTCAACAACAAAAAGTAGTATTAATAAAAATTAGGGGCCCACATTGTAGCCCACCAGGTTAAGCCAGCATCCCATATGGGCTCCAGTTTGAGTTCTGGCTGCTCCACTTCTATTTCAGCATCCTGCTGATAAGCCTGGTAAAGCAGCAGAAGACGGCTCAAGTACTTGGTCCCCTACCACCCATGTGAGAGACCTGGGTGAAATTCCTAGCTTCAGCTTGGCCCAGTACTAGACATTGTGGTCATTTGGGGAGTGAACCAGCAGATGAAAGATTCTCTCTCTCTCTCTCTCTCTCTCTTTAACTCTGCTTTTCACATAAATAAATATATCTTTAAAATAATAACAAAAATTATAATTAAAGCCACCTTAACAGAGGGCCTTCTCTATATAGGTGTTGCACCTGGACAATAACTAATCCCCATAATGACCTTTGAAAGTTATACTAATCCTCATTTTCCTGTGTGGAAACAAGTTCATGGAGGTGAAAGGATTTTCTTTTATAAAGATGTTATTGGGCCAGCGCCGCGGCTCACCAGGCTAATCCTCCACCTGTGGAGCCGGCACACCGGGTTCTAGTCCCGGTCGGGGTGCTGGATTCTGTCCCGGTTGCCCCTCTTCCAGGCCAGCTCTCTGCTGTGGCCAGGGAGTGCAGTGGAGGATGGCCCAAGTGCTTGGGCCCTGCACCCCATGGGAGACCAGGAGAAGCACCTGGCTCCTGCCTTTGGATCAGCGCGGTGCGCCGGCTGCGGCGGCCATTGGAGGGTGAACCAACGGTAAAGGAAGACCTTTCTCACTGTCTCTCTCTCTCTCAGTGTCCACTCTGCCTGTCAAAAAAAAAAAAAAAGATGTTATTGATAAAAAATTATTTAAAAGTTGAGTGTGAGTCTATCTGTTTTAAAAACTCATGTTTTCTTTGTTCTGCCACACTGGTTGAAGAGTTTCTGATTCATATGTCAAATTGCACAGCAGTAACAAGCAACTTCCAAATCTCAGTGGCTTACAGTCACATGTGCTGCATATCAGCGGGGTCAGCCAGACCTACTCTCTTCTTTATTTCAGGACCCAGTTAGAACAGTAGCTACTGGGGCCCGGCGCTGTGGCTCACTTGGTTAATCCTCCTCCTGCGGCGCCGGCATCCCATATGAGCACCGGGTTCTAGTCCCGGTTGCTCCTTGTCCAGTCCAGCTCTCTGCTGTGGCCCGAGAGGGCAGTGGAGGATGGCCCAAGTGCTTGGGCTCCTGCACCCGCATGGGAAACCAGGAGGAAGTGCCTGACTCCTGGCTTCAGATCGTCGCAGCGCACCAGCTGTAGCTGCCATTTGGGGAGTGAACCAACGGAAGGAAGACCTTTCTCTCTGTCTCTCTTTCTCACTCTCTCTAACTCTACTTGTCAAATAAATAAATAAATCTTAAAAAAAAAAAAAAAACAGTGGCTACCATCTGAGACTTGCTATTCTCAGGGCAAATACCAATAGGGGAACCTCATGCTAATTCTTGAAGTTCTTGCCCTACGAGCACATACATTGGCAAAGCAAGTCAAATGGTCAACTCCTGAGATCAGTGGATGAGAAAAATATCCAGAAAGACCTTGTAGGGTCCAGAAAGACCTGGCAGAGTAGTGAGAATTTTAAATGAGCAATATACTCTACCATAAAAAGTCTTCCAGGAGAAAAGATCTGTATATACAAATTCAGGATGATGCAGAGTTTTCAGGAACTGTGAGCAGAATCTGACGGGCTTAAAATGCACATGTGAGAGTTAGATACAGTTCGGAAAGCAGTGTTGAACTTACATTGTGAAGCATCTGAATATTATGTCAAAGAGGATGCAACGGGGCTGGTGCTGTGGGTAGCGGGTAAAGCCACTGCCTCAGACCTCATGTGGGCACCAGTTCAAGTCCCAGCTGCTCCACTTCCAATCCAGCTCTCTGCTGAGGCCTGGGAAAGCTGTGGAAGATGACCCAAGTGCTTGGGCCCCTACACCCATGTGGGAGACCCAGAAGAAGCTCCTGGCTCTTGGCTTCAGATAGGCCCAGCTCCAGCCATTGTCGCCATCTGGGGAGTGAACCAGAAGATCGAAGACCTCTCTCTCTCTCTCTCTCTGCCTCTGCCTCTCTGTAACTCTGCCTTTCAAACAATAAATGAGTAAGTGTTTTTAAAAAAAAAAAAAAAAAAAAAAAAAAAGAGGATGTACTTTATTCAATAGGCAATGAGGAATAGCCAAACAGGGATGAAAACTAAAGATGACTTGAAATTACAACTATACAACCAGGCCACACTGTGGCATGCGTCACCTCCTTTGAACGTGGCATTCACAGGTAAAATAGAAACACCGCAAATGTGAAGAGGCTTAGCAACAAAATGAGCTTCTCTTGAAGTAGAAGAGCAATAGGAGCAGACAGCAGTGAGCAGGACTGAAGCTGAGGGTTCCAAGACCCAAGCAGGGAACTCTGCTCCCCAGAGGAAAGAGTTATCAAAAAGTGCTCCCCCTGATTTGGAGGAAGGGCCAGAGCCAGTCTCACTGACCACAGGCATGGGTGAAGGTCTCTCCCTCTTCCCAAGTGAGAACATCTCCCTGGGAGCTGATAGGAGCAGCTGTCCTCCTGCTGCCTGGAGCAAGGTCCCAACCGGAAACTGGGAGCTCAGGGATCGAAAGACAAACACATACTCTCAGGCAAGAAAGTGACCCTAAAGGCTGCTGCATTCGCTTCCTTCAGGAAGGGGTCTGAGAGATCTCTAAGATCAATAGCCTTAATTAACATAATAAAATATAGTTTTGCACTAGGAACAACAGCAGCCATGTGCAGGAAAATGTAAGTATATAAAATTATGTAACTTCCAGGTAGAAAGTGAAAGAAAAGGAACACAAAAAATCGAGCATAAACTTCCTCCTATGGTATTACACAATCCTAAATTCTATAATAAATGAAGAAATCCAATGCCAAAATTGACAAATCCAGAAGTTAATAATCATATGAATTTTCTGAAAATCAATTTAATTTTGTAAAGTTTCAAACTAGGCATGTTTTGGGGGAAATGAGGTCAGCAAAAAATGGCAAGAAATTACTAGACAAAGGTACACAGAAATGAAATACAATTAAGTAACCATGAAAAAGAATATGGTAGAAATTTTATATATAAATATACATAATCATATACATATACAAATAAATATACTCAATCACATATATACATATATAAACATCATAATCACATACATATATGTACATTATATGTTTGCACAAATATTCATAATCATATAAAATCAAATACTTAAGATAAATTCTAACTTGACACTGTCAAAGAGAAAATTATAATTTAGAAGCTAATAAAAAAAAACCCATTAGACAAAATAAAAATTTAGAGCTTGCAGCTAAGAAACAAGGAAAATTAATGAACAGGCTTCAATATGTATTTAATTGGTGTTCCAAAAGAGCAGAATGAAGGAAATGGGGGAGAGGAAATATTTCAAAATATGATTATTCAGCATTTTCCAGAGTGGAAGAAAGAATATAAAAATAAACACTACATTGTTTGTACAGAGAAAAATTGCTTCATTGTGTTAGAATAGCCTTAAAACCTATCAAGGAAGAAATTAAACTAACAACAAAATTATATTAAATAGCACATATGACTAGCTATCCGTTGAAAATTTTATACAACTTTTCATACTATTGGGTTGCTAATCTGCGCACGTGTTTGTCCATATGATTTTTCCCCTTATCAGTTAAATCTGAGTAGAACCAATGTAAGTACATTCAACATCAATACTTTTAAATACTTTAAAAGAATAGGCAAGAGGAAACTAGACAGAAGAGCAAGAGGATACGAGACAGAGAGAGAGAGAGAGAGAGAGAGAGAGAGAGAGAGAGAATCTGTGTGTGTTAGTTTAGGAATTCTACAGATGCTCTTCTTTGAATATTTAGCAGGATTCCAACCAGCACATGAATAATAGGCAGAATTCACTTACGTGAATGGGGAGACATTTAAACACGTAAGGCACAGGGCGGCACTGTGGTGTACCAGGTAAAGCCGCCGCTTACAGTGCCGGCATCCCATATGGGCACCAGTTTGAGTCCCAGCTTCTCCACTTCTAACCCAGCTCTCTGCTATGGCCTGGGAAAGCAGTAGAAGATGGCCCAAGCCCTTGGACCCCTGCACCTGCATGGGAGACCTGGAAGAAGCTCTGGGCTCCTGACTTGGGATCAGCACAGCTCTGCCTGTTGCAGCCATCTGGGGAGTGAACCAGCAGATGGAAGACCTCTCTCTCTCTCTCTCTCTCTCTCTCTCTCTCTTTGCCTCTGCCTCTCTGTAACTCTGCCTTTAAAATAAATAAATGAATAAATCTTTAAAACACACACACGTAAGGCACTTTATTCAACACAAAATGAGGATCCCAAAGACTTAAGTGAAAATCAAATGAAGTAGATCTGGGACGAAGTGGACCTAATTTGGATCAGGATGAACCAAAGTCACAAATATAGTGGTGGAGGAGGTGCCATCTTGAAGCCACCATTGTCTTCAGATTAATAATTGTTACCACATGCTGAAAAGATAATGCTTCTGAATGTATTGAATAAAATAAAATGCATTGTTAAAATTAATTTGTTGGGACTGGTGTTATGGGACAGCATGGCAAGCTGCTGCTTGCAAAGCCAATATCCCATATCAGAGCATCATTTTGGGTTCCAGCTGCTCCAATTCCAATCCAGCTCCCTGCTAATATGCATGGGAAATCAGCAGGTGATCCAATTACTTGGGTCCCTGCCACCCATGTGGGAGACCCGGATGGAGATTTTAGTTCCTGGCTTAGGCCCGGCCTTAGCCCCAGCCATTGTGACCATTCGAGGAGTGAACCAGTGAATAGAGGACCTCTCTCTTTCTCTCTCTGTCACTCTGCCTTTAAATAAATAAAATAAATATTTTTAAAAAATAAAAATCAATTTCTTATGCTTTTTTTTAAGTAGGGCTACTATAAAGCATAAAGTTACTTATGTGACTTGCATGACGTATCTATTAAACAGTGACCCTATAAAGAACACAGTAGAAATAAGCTCCTTTTATAAGCTGAGGTGATATTAACAGCACCTCCAAGCAGGTTTCTTTATCTTTCCTGTCATTTTATCTCTAGAAGTGAGGTTTTAACTAATAGCCACTGCGGTAGAGACTCCAACAGCAGCAGTGAGTTCATGTTATTCTTCTGCCTTCCTTCGTCCTCTACGGTGAGCCTGGCCTCTCTGCTTTGCCCTCACCCTTGGGAGTTGGCCTCCTCTTTGTACCCTTTAGAGACTGAAGGCATTGTCCTGACTTCTGCCCTCATTGAGTGACTTTTCTTTCTTGGTGTTCTGCAGTGGGTACTTTCAACATCTTTATGGAGATCTTCATTTTTCACGGGGCTTTAAGTTACTCTCTAGTGTCTTTTATTCCACACCCTTGAATATTTCTCATGGGAGAAGTAGTGTGGTCATAAACTCTCTCAGCTTTTGTTTATCTGCAAATGGCTTGATTTCTTAATTTCTCCCTCGCCTCTGAAAGGCAGTTCTGCCAAATCTGGTACTCTTGATGGTTAGTTTGCTTCTTTTATCACCTTGAATATATCATCCCACTGTCTCTAACCTCCACATTTTCAGGTGCAAAATCTGCTGATAATCTTACTGACGACCCGTGGATACCATGAATCACTTCTTCCTTGCTACTTTTCAGACTCTTTGTCTTTGATCACAATGTATCTTGGTGTGAGTCTCTGAGTTCATCTTGCTTGGACTTGGTTGGTTTATATTCATGACTTCCATCATGGGATGTTTTTAGTAATGATTTCTTCCTTTCTCTTTCTTCCCCTGCACAGGTTTTCCTATTTCTGCATTGCCTTTTTTTTTTTTTTTTTTTTTTTTTTTTTTTTTTTTTTTTTTTTTGACAGGCAGAGTGGACAGTGAGAGAGACAGAGAGAAAAGTCTTCCTTTGCCGTTGGTTCACCCTCCAATGGCTGCCATGGCCGGCGCACCGCGCTGATCCGAAGGCAGGAGCCAGGTGCTTCTCCTGGTCTCCCATGGGGGGCAGGGCCCAAGCACCTGGGCCATCCTCCACTGCACTCCCTGGCCACAGCAGAGAGCTGGCCTGGAAGAGGGGCAACCGGGACAGAATCCGGCGCCCCGACCGGGACTAGAACCCGGTGTGCCGGCGCCGCAGGTGGAGGATTAGCCTAGTGAGCCTCGGCGCCGGCCCCACATTGCCCTCTTGACGGTACGCCACACATCACTTAGGCTCTGTTCATGTGTCTTCAGTCATCTCTCTTTCTGTTCCTCAGACCCAATAATTTCCATTGTCCTTCTTCAGGTTTTCCAATTCTTTATTGTGACTGTTCCCATCTGCCTTTGAATCTTCCTAGTGAACATTCAATTTCAGTTAGTGTAGCTTCTACTCCAGAATTTCTTGCTGGTTCCCTTTAAGGTTTTCTGTCTACTTATTCATATTTCTATTTGTTCATACCTCTTTTTCTCAACTTTCTACACATCTTGTCTTTTTTGTTTTCTTTTGTGTAGAAGATTTGTCTTTAGGTTTTTTCGAGGGTCTGTTTCTGGTAATTTTTTGTTTTTACTTTGAAAGATCTACTTTCCTGTTTCATTATATGCCTTGTGGTTTGTTGTTGTTGTTGTTGAAAACTGACGGTTTTAATCTCATGATATGTGCTAATTCTGGAAATCAGATTATCTTCCCAGTTTTTGTTATCATTTTGTTTTTTATTTCTATAGTCTGTTTTAGTACTAAGCATCAGCTTGAGCTATAAATTTAAAGTCTCAGATATTTTATTTTATAATAATGTATTTATTTATTTATTTAGGGAGGCAGAGAAAAAGAGCTCCCATCTGCTGGTTCGCTCTCCAAATACCTGCAATGTTTGGGGCTGTGCCAAGGTGAAACCAGGAGCCAGGAACTTAACCTATGTCTCCCACATGGATGCCAGAGATCCAGTTACTTGAGTCACCACTGCTGCCTTCCAGGGTGCACTTTATCAGGAAACTGGAGTCAGGATCTGAGCAGGGATTCAAACGCAGTTAGGTACTCTGCTGTGGGATGTGAACATCCAACCTGTGTCTTAACCATGAGGGCACAAGCTCACCCCTCAGGTCTTTTCTGAGTTTTCCCTGGGCATGTGTAGTCACTTTCTAATTTTTCCATATATGCAATTGATTTTGAATGTCCTAAAGTTTAATGTTTGGTTCCCAAAGGGAGAGAAAGAGAAAAGCTAAGAGGGTAGAAAGTAAGGCCACTAACTCTTTTTTTTAAAGATTGATTTATTTGCAAGTCAGAGTTACACAGAGAGAGGATGAGGGGGGCGCTTCCATCCAATGGTTCACTCCCCAGTTGGCTGCAATGGCTGGAGCTGCACCGATCTGAAGCCAGGAGCCAGGAGCCTCCTTTGGGTCTCCCATGTGGGTGCAGGGGCCCAAGGACTTGGGCCATCTTCTACTGATTTCCCAGGCCATAGCAGAGAGCTGGATTGGAAGTGGAGCAGAGTCTCGAACCGGCACCCACGTGGGATTCCAGCACTTCAGGCCAAGGCGTAAACCCGCTGCGCCACAGCACCAGCCCCAGGCCACCAACTCTTTAAATCTCCTGGAAGTCCCTTCATGTGGAGGGAGAAGGGCTTTCAAAGGAGGAGGAACAACAACACTGGCCAATGCTTCTTCATCTATAACTTTATGATTAGAATCAGCAATCAGAAGACAGAGCACGATCCCAAATATTTAGAGACCTGAGACCCATCTACTCACCGCAGCTCCTGCAAGCTATATGCAGGGTACACCCAGGATACATGCACAGCTGGCCACCATGGAACTGGAGTGGAGAAGGGACAGTTGCTACTGCAGTGCCGCCACAATTTCAGTTAAATTGGGGGAAATTAACTGTGTGTATTGTCTGTATCTTCTGTTGGAAATTTCAATCATTTAATAGACTCCAGTTTCAAAATAGTTACGTCAGATGGATTCTGTCAGAGTTATTGCTTTCTAGGTGAGGGAGTCATGTTTCTGGGCTTCCTATTCTGCCATGTTCCTAGAATCTTTCTTCCCCAATTGTTTATAATAATAATAATAATAAAGGCCAGAAAGTAAATTGTTTTCCAATAAGGGAAGGATGTATATCTTTGTGCCCTGAATTATCTGCTCAGTGAATCATCTAAACCATTTTTCTCTGTTCATCTTTCTCAGAAAATCTAGCACTTGGTCCAATCTTTCATTCATATATTCCTTTAGAAACATTTATCAAGCACTTAAAAGTACTAGCCATAGTCTCAGCCCCCTCTCTTATGTAGCTTACAGTCAAAGCAAATGATCAAATTGTTAAAAGCATAAGCATATGATTTCAAATCAAGGTAAGCACCCTAAAGGAAAGTAACACTGCACCATGATACTGTATCATGGAAGAATTTTCCATACTCTTGGTGGGCTCTAAAATGACAACAAGTAGGTTTTCTCTGGGAAAATGCTCTTTGAGCTGTGGTGCACAGGATGCTGAGTGGTTAACTATGCAGGGAAGACTGAGGGTATGCTAGACTTTGGCCCTTCTGAAACTTCTGTTGAAATATAATCCCCATATGAAGGGTTAAGAGGGTGGAGACTTCATCCAACTATGGTGTTCAGAGGTGGGACCTTTGGGAAGTGGTTAGAATTAGACTAGGTCATCAGGGTAGAGCCCCCATGGCTGAATACTGGTAGCTTTAATAGAAGTGAGAGATATACCAGAATATACAGACCCGCACTCACATGTGATGCCTTGCACCACCTTGGGACTCCACTAGAAAGAAGGCCATTACCAGATGTAGCCATTCAACCTTGGATGAGAATGATGAGTCAAGATAAACTTCTTGGGGCCAGCACTGTGGTGCAGCAGGTTAAAGCCCCAGTCTGCAGTGCCAGCATCCCAAATGGTTCAACCTCCAGCTGCTCTACTTCTGATCCAGCTCCCTGCAAGAGCACCTGGGAAGGCAGTGGAGGATAGCCTCAGTACATGGGCCCCTGCACCTACATGGGAGACTTGGAGGAGGCTTCTGTCTCCTGGCTTTGGATCAGCTCAGTTCTGGCTATTGTGGCATCTGGGGAGTGAACCAGTGGATAGAAGACCTCTCCATCTCTCTCTCTGTCTCTGCATCTCTCTGTAACTCTGTATTTCAAATAATTAAAGTAAATCTTTTTTTATTTTTTATATTTTAACAGGCAGAGTGGACAGTGAGAGAGAGAGACAGAGAGAAAGGTCTTCCTTTACCGTTGGTTCACCCTCCAATGGCTGCCGCGGCTGGCACACTGCGGCCAGCGCACCGCGCTGATCCAATGGCAGGAGCCAGGTGCTTCTCCCAGTATCCCATGGGGTGCAGGGCCCAAGCACCTGGGCCATCCTCCACTGCACTCCCTGGCCACAGCAGAGAACAGGCCTGGAAGAGGAGCAACCAGGACAGAATCCGGCACCCCAACCGGGACTAGAACCCGGTGTGCCAGCGCTGCAAGGCAGAGGATTAGCCTGGTGAGCCGTGGCGCCGGCCTAAAGTAAATCTTTAAAACAAAGATAAAGTTTCTTTGTAACTTATATAGTCTATGATAGTGTGTTATTAACAACAGTAGACAGACTAAGATAGGAGAGAATGGTCTGTGCAAAGACCCTGTGGCAAGGGGAGCTGGGTACATACAAGACAATGAAAAAGAAAAGAAGTATGGCTGGAGTAAAACAAACAAGAGATAGTGGGAAATGATATTGAAATGGTCTCTTCCCATGTACATGAGAAACCACTGGAAGATTTTAAGTGGGACTGGGGAGTTGTTCATCAAAATTGAGTTTCCCAAATAAAGAGTAATACTGCCTTCCAGATCAGCCAACCTTTTAAGTAGTGATGGATTAGTTATCGAAAGTAGATTCAAATGCTAATGTATGATGATTGTTTGAGTGGCACTGATACTATGCCATTGTAAGGTAGTCTACCATTGAGCAAACCTGCCTTCTTCATGCAACTGTACAAACAAGCCAGGATGTAAGATCTTTGGAATGAAAACGAAATTCAGATCATGTCGTCTCTAATCTTGTCTTCTCACAGTTGGATCACACTGGATACTACACAGTGCCTCTGTTAAGAGTTAATATTTATAATTGAATCACACACCTGCTGTTCTTTCTAGGCATCCATGTGGCTTCACAACAGATCTGTGCTTATCAGTTTGATATTGGAAATTCTGTGAAGTCTCATCTACAATCAGACTTTAAATTCTCCTTCATTCCAAATGTATCCTTTGTCATGACCATGCCTCTGTCTAACAAAGACGGGAGAGTTGTACAAAAAGATGATCTCATTTCTTCTTCCAGATATCAACAACTGGACAGAATTTATTTGCTTGTAGGGTAATCACTTTACTTAATCTTTCAAAGTAACTACTAATTGCTCTATTTATATAACTCAAAATAGTATCATTTGACAGTGGCTGCACACTGAAATTTATTTGCTATGTCAGATTTTATTCCACTTGACACTACCTAGCCGCGAGTTTTATGTATGGCTTTCATGGGTTCATAATATATGAGTGCTATCAAAGAGTCTCCTGTCTTTGAATTTATGTTCTTTGTCATCATTAACCAACACCATCCCCTTCCACATATTATCCTTATCATGTCTCAGAGGAGTCTTGACTATTTGCATTAACTTATATCTACTCCCAAGTTTCAATCTTACCATGAGCAGAGAGACAAGTGGGTGTGTGTGCACATGTACACACACACACACACACACACTTTTTCTTTTAAAAAATGATGAAAAATGACTACTGTTCACAAGCATTGGTTTGGATTTAAGATTTGTTTCCTGCTTAAACCATCATGTTTTCACTCAGCTTTGTAAGCCAATAATAGAGCAAGTTTGAGGGTTCTATGCTGTTGGTTGGCAGCACCCCAGATGGTCTACCCAGCCACCTGAAGTTTCCAAATAAACTGGCAGACCCTTCTGGAAATAGGTTTTTCACATTTCTCTCTTTCTTTGGACTTGGAACTAGAATGGCTTTTCCATAACTTGCTTTGGGAGCTGGTTACAATTATACTTTTTCAGGGCTACAAATTTTTACTACTGTAAAGTTCAGCACACCGAAAAACTATAGTCAGAGGGTAAGGGACTGGAGAAGAATTTGGCTAACTCATACATAAAACTTAGATCTGTGTCAGCATAACAGACAGCATCACCACAATCAAAACCTCCCCCTCTAATCACCTCTTTCAGACAGCTTGGCATGCTTACCGATAACAAAACCCAAAAAGTGGAGAGTTCAGTAATGTATTGGAAGTCCCACATTGGCCCGGGGATTGCTAGGAATGGGGACTGGGAGTTTGGAAACCTAAACTCATTCCTTAATTATTTACATTCTCTGAGCTCTAGTTTCTTTGTCTCTAACATAACAGCATTTACATTGAACCTAGTGGTAACCTTACAAAAAGCAGTGACATGATTCAAGAAAAGCAATGGCACTGTGTGCTTGATACTGTAAGCAATCAACACATGTTAAGTACCTTCCATTAGTTATAAAGATATTCATTGCCACACATCTTCCAGAACAGGTGCACATGAAGTACAATTAGAACCAATTAAGAAATTAGGTCAAATGACCAGATTTTAAAATGAGTAATGATCGAGATTGGAGAAAGGAGAAATGAAGTTATAACAATGCTTATGTGAACACTGTATACCTTTGGAAGCTTCCTAGGTGTTGGTGGTATGTACTGATTGAAATAGAAAAATAAGATTTTATTTCTTTGTTTTTTAAGATTTATTTATTTATTTGAAGGGCAGAGTTACAAAGAAGCAGAGGAAGAGAGAGAGAGAGAGAGAGAGAGAGAGAGAGAGAGAGAGGTCTTCCATCTGCTGGTTCTCTCCCCAGATGGCCACAACAGCTGGAGCTGTGCTGGTCTGAAGCCAGGAGCCTGGAGCTTCTTCCAGGTCTCCCACATGTTTGCAAGGGCCTGGCCATCTTCTACTGCTTTCCCAGGCCATGGCAGAGAGCTGGATCAGAAGTGGGGCAGCCGGGATTCAAACCAGCACCCATACGGGATGCCAGCACTGCAGGCAGTGGTGCCACAGTGCTATACCACAGCACTGGCCCCTACGAATGTGTTTAAAGCATATATTATTTCATCACCAATGACACCAAGTCACGTTAAAGAGGAAATCCATCTATAAGGGCATGAGGATGTTGCGAATATTCAAGACATATACACTGGATTTCTTCTTCTTGGTATTCATAAACAGAGAGTGCTAGAGCTAGAAATTGAAGAGCAATATTCTTTTAAGACATACACTCCTGAAGTTACATGATCCCTGGTATTCTAAGTAAAATATTGTACTTGCTCACAGATGCATTTTCTAGGAACATAACCCAGAATTTTCTCAGAGGGAGAAGAGATCACTCCCCAAAAGTTCAGATTCACTAATTTAGAGCAAACTTGCCCTTTAGTCCTGGCTGCTTCCAATCAGTAAGCACAGACATCTCTTTCTAGCTTCTGATGCATCCTGGAACCTGAAAGGTTTTGGAGTTCCAGCCTCTAATATTCCAGTCTTTCCAGAATGATCCTGACATGGAAGAATCAAAGGCAGTGGGAAGGAAGAATGAAACATCAAGAAATATGAAATTAACACTGAACAAGAGTGAGTCACACAGAAGATAAGTTTGCACTCAGATTGCATAGCCTTTTCTACAATACAGTAGAAGGAGATGCTTGGAGAAATTCTGGGAACGCTTACTACAACAAATTACTCATCAGAAATTATCACCAAAGCTAACGTGAGATCTCAAAAGCCCTACCAAGTGGAGCCCAGTGGTGGCTCTTCCATGACTCATTCGAATATAAGAGATCTTCAAATGTTCATGGAAAAGGCACATTATCCTTGGATTCCATCTTTCTACATTTCATAAATGTAACTCAAAATTTCTTCTCTTGCCTCTGCTTCCTCACCTGGAAAATTAAGTGATGGGCCAGGTGACCTCAAAGGTCCCTTCTTTTTTTCTAAGATTTATTTATTTTACTTGAAAGTCAGAGTTACAGAGAGAGAAGGAGAGGCAGAGAGAGAGGTCTTCGATCCACCGATTCACTCCCCAATTGGCTGCAACGACTGGAGCTGCGCTGGTCTGAAGCCAGGAGCCAGGAGCTTCTTCTGAGTCTCCCATATGGCTGTGGGGGCCCAAGGGCTTGGGCCATCTTCTGCTGCTTTCCCAGGCCATAGCTTGATCAGAAGTGGGGCAGCCAAGACTCGAACCAGCACTTTACCCATATGGCTTTACCTGCTACGCCACAGTGTCGGCCCCCTCAAACATCCCTTCTAATGGCCACTGTGAATGAGGGTCTCCTGTGCAGAATGTCGGGCAGTCAGCAGTCAGAATCATAGGTCCCCTAATCCTCGTGGAAACTCCGCATAGGGCATGGCCTTCCCACTCTTCAGCTCCAAAGTACCATTATCTGACTCATTTAAATTAGCATGTCTTACTGGCAGAACTAGGATTAGTGTTAGGGTCTTCTGGCTTTGGTGGAAATATTCGTTCCTCCATATGAGTTTTTTTTTAAGATTTATTTACTTATTTGAAGACAAAGTCACAGAGACAGAGACACAGAGAGATCTTCCATCTGTTGTTTCGCTCCCCAAATGGCTGCAATGGCCAGAGCTGGGATGATCAGAAGCCAGGAGCCAGGAGCTTTTCCCAAGTCTCCCACTTGGGTACAGGCCATGCTCTGCTGCCTTCCCAGGTGCATAAGCAGGGAGCTGGATTCCTGAGCCTTGAACTAGTGCCCATATGGGATGCCAACCGTGCAGTGGAGGCTTAACTTGCTATGCCACAGCACCAGGCCCTACATGTGCTTTTTTTTAAGATTTATTTATTTGAAAGACAGAGTTACAGAGGGAGAGAGAGAGAGAGAGGGGTCTTCCATCCACTGGTTCACTCCCTAAATGGCCGCAATGGCCAGAGTTGCGCCAATCTGAAGCCAGGAGCCAGAAGCTTCTTCCAGGTCTCTCACGCAGGTGCAGGGGTCCAAGGACTTGGACCATCTTTCTCTGCTCTCCCAGGCCATAACAGAGAGCTGGATAGAAAGTGGAGTAGCTGGGACTCCAACTGGAGCCCATATGAGAAGCTGGCCAGCACCACAGGTGGCAGCGTTACCCACTATGCCACAGCACTGGCCTTTACAAGTGGTTTCTAAACTTAAAGGAAACCATGGTTTTCAATGTATACTTTCAAAGTATGATTAACCAGTATTTACTTGTAAATTATACAAACATGAGTTACATGAAAACATATACATATTTACATATTCATATAGTACTATTCCCATATATATTTTAAATATGTTATCCTATGCAAAAACATGTATTTGAATACAAATACCTCATGTACATCACAAAATACATATAGAAATTTGAACAGGATAAGCTGGAATTTTGATAATTGGTCATTTGTTGGCAGTACAAAATTTTACTCTTACCAAGAAAATTATTACTAATATTTTATTGAGCATAATGTGATTGAATATATAACACTATTTTTGTACTTTTTATGAAACACTCTCTGATTTAACAATTTACAGATCTGTATCTGAATGCAGCCTGTTTCCCAGCGTGGAGTTAGTGATTGTTGGAACCTAGGCAAAACCTTTGGTTGCATCCAAATTCTTCAGTTTTCAGTCCTTTCCAAGGAGCATACAAACATTTCTTGAAATTCTGCTAATATAAGGGCTCTTATTTGTGGTGCAGTGGGTTAAGCCACTGGCTGCAAAGCCAGCATCCCATGTCAGAGCACTGGTTTGAGTCCTGGCTCCTCCATTTCTATGCTAATGTGCCTGAGAAGGCAGCAGAAGATGGTCTATGTGCTTGGGTCCCTGCCACCTATGTGGGAGAGCCAGATGGAATTCCTGGCTCCTGACTTCAGCCTGGCCCAGCTCTGACTGATGTGGTCATTTGGGGAGTGAACCAGCAAATACAAGATCTCTTCTCTCTGTCTCCTCTCTCTCTCTTTCTCTCTCTCTGCCTCTCAAATAAATTAAAAATAAAATAAAGTAATACTCAAAGGTCATTCTATGCAGGGGGAGTCTCACTGTCTTGCCGTCTCTTTTCTTACACTCTCCTGTGGAATAAAGACACTCTGGGTCCCTTTCATATGCTTCCCCTTACCAGCATGATGGCCTTGCAAAGGGTTTTATTCTGTTTTCCCTTGATGCTAGCATTTGTGCCGTGTTCATTATAGATAATCTCCCCTTTAAAGTGTGGGGCTCTACATATAACAGGAAGAACTGCTTTATAAATCAAGAGGCAAAAACAAGGCAACAGCTTTTCAGAGAATATCTAATAAGACTTTTGACACTTCTGTCTCGTTTTCAAAAGGTTAGAGTGTAATAATAATAAAAAAAACTGTTCCAATAAAGTGGCAGCTGTGGAGAATGAATACCTTTTTCTATGCCCACTAAACTGTGATTCATATAAAAGCAAAGGTCTCTTGAACTAATGAATAGCTGTTAAAGTTAAAGATCTGTGCAGAGGATAATATGTAGGTGCAGTTCAGAGAGTTCTGGAATTATAGCCACACTATAATTGAACTCAAGGGTTGCAAGAAGGGCTTTGGAGAGCGATTATCTCTGTTTACTCATAGAACCATAAAGGTTTGTAAAAACCCATTTCTAGTCATTCTTTCTTCCCACTACACTAAAATTCCTTCCAGCAAGCTCAGGACCTGTGGTGTGGAGAGCTTTTTAGCCAGGATACAGGTTACTGGAGCAATGAGCCCAGGTCTGACACAGGGTTTTTAATGTTTTAGAGCTGGAGATCAAATAAGATAGTCAGAAATCACAATCTTTCTCCCACCCCGTTAATTCACTTTGTAGTAAAATATAAGTCCTTTTTTTATCCATTTGTTCATCTATAAAATGTAGGCATATACTGCCCCCCCAACTTTCCCTGCTCATTTCTTTCCATACTGACAAATAAATCTCTAGATTTTTTACTGCTTGTGCCCACTCACTCAATGATTTCCAATCTGTGATCACAAATATGTTCATATTCATAAAAGTCACAGCAAAAATGCAGTGTTCTGTACACCGTCCACTTTTAACCCATTGCCGAGAACACAGAGCCTTATGAAAATAAGAATCATTTTTGAATCCATAGTATTTTGCTTATAGTGGCTTTGGAAATGTGTAGTAAAAAATCAAAATTAAAAGTGAAGCTAGCATGTTAGTCACTGCGTTTTCTAAAAGTTGGATAGTGAAGATTTTGCTCGGGGTAAATATATATTTATTGAACCGAGCTATCTGTGTCACACAGGATGTAGCAAAATGAGCATTCAGTGTTTCACGTCCAATGTTCACTATTCCCTTTATATTTCTATCCATTAAGTTGTCTCCAAATACATTTATGGTAGAAATCTTACTTCCTAAACCATAGAGTTAGAAGCCAGTAACCTACTGTTTATTAACCAACTACACAGAACAAGACAACTCTTAGAGAACAAAATTAAAATCTCCATTATATTTAAAATGCTATTAAGTACTGCAGAATTTTGCAGGCAGAAAGAGGTCATCTAAAGTCCTCTTCGTACAGATGAGAGAATTAAAGCCCAGAGAGACACTGAGACACCCTCAAGGTCAAGTGGCAATGATGTACCAAGAGGACTCATGGGGCTGTGGCACAGTAGGTTAATCCTTCGCCTGCAGTGCCAGCATTCCCATATGGTCACTGGTTCTAGTCCTGGCTGCTCCACTTCCCATACAGCTCTCTGCTATGGTCTGGAAAAGCGCTTGGCCCCCTGCACCCGCATGGGAGACCCGGAAGAAGCTCCTGGCTCCTGGCTTCAGATCGGCTCAGCTCTGGCTGTTGCAGCCATTTGGGGAGTGAACCAGCAGATGAAAGACCTCTCTCTGTTTCTCTCTCTCACTGTCT
Source organism: Oryctolagus cuniculus (assembly GCF_964237555.1). Taxonomy (NCBI): domain Eukaryota; kingdom Metazoa; phylum Chordata; class Mammalia; order Lagomorpha; family Leporidae; genus Oryctolagus; species Oryctolagus cuniculus. The sequence goes on along the minus strand of NC_091444.1, from coordinate 76,206,807 downwards.
GTAACTCTACCTCTCAAATAAATAAAATCTTAAAAAAAAAAAAAGATGGGGGCCCATTTTGAGTCTGTGATTGGTGCTGTTACATAGTGCTTTCTGATAAGCTGTAAATGTCTACTTAACTGATCTAAATTACCTCCCTTGAGTATTTCTATCACAGAATGAATTTATTTAAAAAAAAGCAAGGCTATTGAAAGCTATTTAGTCCAATTTCTACACACACATACACACATGTACACACACATGTTCATACACATCATAGAAAGCAAAGATCATCCTCCACTGTTTCTACCCGGGAGTCCACTCTTCTAGCTCACCATCTCACAGAGCAATTTCTGGCTCTTGGCAAGTTTGACATAAATCCTGGTGCATGTAATTGACACAGTGTGCTACAAGGATCACAGAACTCCGTGGGATAATGGACAATGAGCCCACTAAGGGCAATGCGACTCATACATTTAATCTGCCAGGGAGGCTTGTAGCAGAGCACAGTTCTGTCTGTTAAATGATTTCTTCTCCTCTTTCAAAGCCTTGCCTAGGGAAGGTCTTTCCTGGGCAGCAGCTTTTCACCATTGCTATTTCCCTATTATCCATTTCGTGCTGTATTCACATACCTGGGGGATGGAATGGGGGTCGTTCTGAATCACATCCGATTTCTTCTTTTATCTTCTAAGAAGATAAATAATTTCTGGTCAGCATTCACCAACTCTCTAGTAATATATTTTTATATGACTTGCAAAGTGTGTTGGTAACAGGTATTTTTCTATGTGTGCATATATGTCTCTATATCTCTATATATTACATATTGATATTATTTACACAGAATGGTGGCATGAAAAATTAGGTCATGGCTTGGAATTCTGTTTGTCAGTGCTGTGGTCTGAATGTCTGTGTCTCCCTCCTTCTCCCCAGTCCCCCAATTTTTATGATGAAACCTGACCTTAAAGTGACAGTACTAGGAGGTGGGGTCTTTGGGAGGTGATTGGGTTTTGGGTGCAGAGTGCCTTTATAATAGAGGCACCAGAGAGTTGTCGCACCCCTTATGCCATGTGAGGACACAGCAAGAAAACACCGTCCATGAATCAGAAAGTGAGCCCTCAACAGACACCACGTCTCCTGGCCCCTCGATGTTAGACTTCCAGTCTCCAGAATGGTGAGAAATAAATGTCGTTCATAAGCCACAAAGCCTATGGTATTTTGCTATAGATGCCCAAAAAGACTAAGACTGTCAGTCAATATTTCTTGAGCATGTTCTGTGCTAGGTTGTGCAGCTGCAGAAATCAAGAGGTGTCTTTCAAGAGCTGTAGAACGCACTCTCCATTGAAACGTCAGTTGAGCAGAGTTTTGGGGTGATAGGATGAGATTGAAGAGCACAAGAAACCTCCATGGAAGGCAGCTAAAGCCCCTGGGCAAGCCAGGGACTCTTTCCCCTGGGAAGGTGGTATGGGAACAATGTTCCAACAGTCAACCAGAGAGAAGGCAGTGGCACTAACTGTGGGAAGAAACGACAGAGGCGCCACATCAGGAGGAACTACAGGTATCATAATATGGCCAGAGGCTGACCTAGGGGCAGGGAAGTGAGGGTAATGGGAAAAAGGGCTAAGCCATCATTTCCTCAGTAGTTTCTCTTTTCCCAGAGGCCTTCGCTCCCACATGTAGAGATTCCCCAGTGGATTTAGTTTGGCTGCTCAAAGCAGGTTGCAGAATTTGTAGACATTTTGAAATCTGACTTCCATTCACCTGAGTTTTGCACCTCTCCTAAGGAGTGCAGAAAATTCAAGGCTGGTTTCTGGAATATTATCCTCAGGCTCAAAGCTGCTAAATTCTCAAAGTACAGTCAGCTGATCACAGAAGGCAAAAAGTGAGGCATCCTTTTCCCATAAAGTGAAGACCTTTTCAGAGGGGGTGATATTATCCAGTTCCTCTTAATGAAAATCAGTTTCCCATGTCAAAGAAATAGGAAGGGGAGAAAAGCCTTAATCTTTAAATAGTTATTTCTTTTTTTATTTATTTGAAAGTCAGAGTTACAGAGAGAGGGGGAAAGACAGAGAGGGAGATCTTCCATCTGCTGGTTCACTCCCTAGATGGCCACATGGCTGGGCTGGACCAGGCCAAAGCCAGGACCTAGGAGATTTATTTGGATCTCCCATGTGGGTGCAAGGGCCAAAGCACTTGGGCCATCTTCTACTGCTTTCCCAGGCACATCAGCAGGGAGCCAGATTGGAAGTGGAGCAGCAGGGACTCAAACCAACACCTATATGGGATGCCAGCAATGACTTTACTCCCAACACCACAACACCTTCCCCTTTAAATAGTTATTTCTTAAAATAGCTAGCAAGTCAGCATTATTTGTGGGCTTGTTTATGTGTTTTGTTTGATGAATTCTGAATCTCCATAAAATACAGCTAGGTATTTTAAATAATTAAGTGAGGGTGGGGGAGGCTGGGAACAGGTGGCTCACAGAATTAAAAGTATGCATTTTTTTTTTTTTAGTGAGACTTCTGGAATTTATACAGGGACTCCCTGAAAGGAATAATAACAATAATAAAAATCCTCACATCTTTTTCAGAGAAAGTCTCTTAACGCCTTCTAGATGGATTACTTCATTTGGATTCAGAGGGGTCAGGTCTCTTTATATGGATAATGTAGGCCATAGAAGAATTAGATATGGAAAGAATGAGGAAGTTTACAGGTTGGTATTTAATAGGCCATAGACACAGAATAATACCAGCGTCCTCTTGCGAGACTTTTGTTTGCTATGCAATCATGCCTTTTCTTTCCTTATTTCCTTTCCTCTGGTGGGCACTGCTTAATGCCTAGCTCTGGCTTAAATTTTCAAGTCAGTAATTAAGCTCCAGAAGCCTCTGGTGCCAAAGCTGTTCGGCAGCACTGTTAGTGTTCTGTAAATCACCATCCACTGCCCCTTGGGGCTCCTTCCCAGAAGCTGTCAGAGGCAGCTCCATGTTTATGGGAGAGTCTCTCGACGCTTTATACTCATTGAGATAAAATTAAGTCAAAGAGCATTCAGTTAAAATGGCAGGGTAATTAAATGAACTATACGGTGTCCCTCCATTTAAATTGCATCAAAGACTTTGAACTGGGGAACTGAAGATGTTAGGGCTGTTTTCTTGCTGAGCAATTCTGGGGGTGGTATAGGCTCTAGATTGCTAATTAGGTCAAGGAAGCCTGGAATCTTTATCCTCTCTGCTGTGTACATGCAGATACAACATGGGCCCACATCAGACCAAAATGTGGACAAGAATGGTTGGAGCACCAATAGAAGACTCTGCCACTTGATTTGGAGATGCAGAAAGGGGACCATGTATGCAGTTTGTGGTCTCTGGGGGCTACAGAGTAGTAGGGAAACCAGTTCAACAAACAAGAGTACACTGAACAAAAGGAGTGCTTTAGGAGTTACGCTGGATACTCAGCTATAGGTGGTATTAATTAGAGAACTCTGAAACTTTAAAGTTGTAATTGCCAAGAGAGAGTGTACAAATGGTCTAGACCAGAAGGTGGCAGGTTCATGTTGGTGATTGCCAGACATGGTCCCTCTCCAAGGCTGTCAGGAGAGGTCAGTACAGCTGCAACAGTACATCATCCTCATATTACACTGAAGCTAATTTTTTTGTCATTAGTCCATCTCCATCTTCACCCTCACTTCCATCCCCATGTTTATCTATAGAGACCTATGTGGGATTTCACCAATGTGCCTTTCCAGCTACAATGCATGCAACATTGACATTGACTTTGAATTGAACTTTCACCTGTGCTCACTGCCTCCATCTATACTCAGCAAGCCCACCCCACCCTGTACAGCCCTATCTTCAACCTGGAGCCTACCTTAACCAAATCATCTTTAAAAATTAGCAGCTTCCTGCTCACACTCCAGAGGAGCCAGTAATCAGCTCTCTTAATCTAGGTTGATTGCTCTGCTTATCAGTTGATTCACTGATCTTGTCACGTCACTGTGTTGGCCTTTGAGAATCGGTTCCTATCACTGGTCACCTATGGTACATGGCAAGAGTGTCATGTAATAGCTGTTTACTGAAACAAATTCTAAGTTAGTCCAGGATAGTGATTTCTGAATTTCAATTTACTTCTATCCATTTTTCCTGAATTAAATTCTGAACAGTGCACCAAAAATTTACCGAAGACTCCCCTTTCAATTCGTTGAACATTTATTTTCACATATCTTACAACTACTAGAGGCAGCTTTCTACTGTCATTCCTTCTGAGGAATACAAACCTGAATACAGAATAAACTTCAACAGGATATCCTGAAAAGATCTGCTCTGGTTTTGCCAGTTCCTATAAAAGTCCTTCACGCTGCTCTCAATTTGTCTTTGCTTTGACCAGCTCTGCATCTATCCAAAAGTACATGAGGTCTCCCTGGCTAAGGTTTTAGCATTTGATGCTTGGAGACTTGATGGTCTGCAAGGACATGGGCAGTTGGTTTGTCTTTAGGTGCTGCCTCTGGTACAGTCTTTCAGTCAGCCTCTTGCCTATGTACACATTCCAGAAGTTTCCCTTCGGTTGACTTGCCTCTGTGTAAATACTATGTGACTCATTAGAAGATGTGTAGCTGAAAAACATAAGATTTCAACTTCAAATGAGAAGAAACTCAAACCTACACACAGCTTTAGAGAAAATAGTAATGGAATTGGCAATTGCAAGTTGAAAATAAACAAAGAAAGTTTGCCCACAGCAAGAATTACCTGATAAACCTTGGGCGTGAACACTTCCATTAAATAAGACAATTACGGGCTATTCACACGAAGAAAATAGGGAAATCCTCAACACTCCCACGATTCAGATCTTTCCCTGTAGGTTTTGTTGATGTGAGTTTTCCCTTCTTTGGGTCCTTTCACTATGGGTGATATTGATGAGCAGTGAAATTGATAAGGCATGTCAGCAGGAAACAGGAAAATGTGTGTGCTTTGTGAATGAGCAGAAGTTGGCTGAGGACACTGATCTTACAGTGACTGTTGTGTTGAGAATCTGAACTTGACTTTGTGACTATAAATGCAGACCAAGTGCTCCTCTTTGCTACACCTCTCATAACATTGACTTGTGAGTAGGGAACACTCACCAAAGAATGACCATAGAACGAATTAATAATCATTATTGGTGTTGTAGTCCCACATCGTATCCCACAAATAAACACAATGAGATACAATCTTACTATGAGAACATCAAGGTTATAAAAATAATTATGGTGGAGCTATGTTTTTCTATTTCCCTAAGCCCAAGATTACTATGGATCACAACAGACAAAAATTCTGACATAAATAAGAATGTTATAGTGAGACACCAGAATGTTCAGTAAGGTACACAGACTTTTATGTCATTAGTTGCCAGAGCATTTTCGATACTTCCCAGTGGCACTGTCAAAACTGAACTTTAAAGGAATTTTATAATTCATTTTCATCTGAATTTTGTGCCTTCCTTATTAACTGAGGAAATCTGCAATGGTGATAAAATAGCTTGCTAACAGTAGGTATCCAGGGACTACAGAAACTCTATTGTATTATGCAGTTGTTCTTTTGCATATTTCATTTACTCAGGAGGAAAATATTATAATTTGTAATTTCCATATTGCCAGATTATTGTGCACTCTCCAAAGATCACTCTCTCTATTTGTTTGGAATCTGTCAATTTCCGCACAATTTAATAAGACAATTTGACTTCCTAAGCACCAAGAGAACCTCAGAGGGCTGCATTTCAATTGAAAACTGAAAGGACCACAGTTTGTTCTCCAAAATACAAGCCAAGCATTACCACTGTTCAAACATCTTCCCATGTTATGTCCCTTCCCTCCCTTGAAGTTCAACTGTTTAATTTCATCTCATTACAGTAAAATTTTCAAGAATGGAATCTTAAATATTATTTTCATGCTGAAACAAGAAAATGCGGGAGATGCAGTTATTTTGCGTTTGCTCTATGCTGCAATGGCATTAAAATGCACATAGGTTACGTGGGCATTATTTGCAGTAACTCGCTTGCAGAGACTAGAAACAATTTCCACAGCATTTAATACCCCATCTGTATAAACAGTTTTCAGAAACTATTAAGTCAATGAAATTCTATCCGGCCCGCGCCTGTACGTTGTCCACATTTAACAATGTTCTCCTCAGCTCCCTTCCAGCCCAAACAACTACTAGACTCCAATATCATTATACTGCTTTCCCATTGGTCCATTTAATTTTGCTTTATTCCATCAAGTTGTTCCTCAAATAGGTTTTGCAATTAGTTCCCATGTCGTGTCAATCATGAAAATTTGTTTGTCTAATTCCATCCAGTCAGCAAGTATTTATTGAATGCCTACCCAGAGCTGCTTGCTGAAAATCCTCTTTTCTGCAGTATGCTGAGCTGCTGGCTTGTTAGATCCTGAAAGATTTTTTTTTAGGCTCCTTCTTTAAAGTCCCAGTTCTTCAAACCAGAGAGCGCAGATCAAAAGGGGAGATGACACAGCTTTTGTCAACTTTAGTTTCCTCACCCATTACAGCCAGCACATGTTCAACTATGCTTAGGCAATGAATGTATCTAACAGATAATAATAATTATAATGTAAATACATAAAAATTTAGAAGCAATCTGTATGCAAATAGTATAGCTTATTTAGATTCTGCTTTAAGAGGCAATACATTACAGAGGTCAAGTGCATGTACTTTGGAACTAGAATGAAGTCCCCGGTCCGACGGTTACCAGGCGATGAGCATAAGCTAGTTATTTAACTCCCCTATGTCTCAGTCTACTCATCTGTGAAATGGAAGTAGGAATGGAGAATGCCTCATAAAGCTGTTGGTGGATTAAATGGGGTAATCCTATGATGCACTGAGGTGAGATGACAAATCTGGGTATTCAAAAGGCTTATCCGGAGGGTTAGGCCACAAGCTGGCTCCCAGAGTCTGAGTTAGCTCAGCTCCAGAGTCTGTTCCCTCTAAAAACGCCATCTCCCCTTTCCAGGAAACCTCTGTTGTTCATCGAATTCTGACTCCCCAAACTCTAACTGTGTAGAACATACTCAGGGCAGGGCTTCCTTTGTTCCTTAAACATTGTGCAGAGTACACAATGCGTTTGTGCTTGATTTCAACCACAGGGTAGGAAGTCAGAGATAGTGTAAGTTGCTTGCAAGTTAACCCCTTTCCATGAACTCTATGATATCTTTGCACCACAATGTGTGCTACTGGCATCTGTTCATCACTCTTAGGCCCAACAAGAAGATAGCACATGGCCTGGCAAGGATTAAATGCTCAGTAGATGTTTTTGATGATGATGATGTCGCTGTTAAGCTTTGGTTTATTAAAAAAAAAAGATTTATTTTATTTATTTGAAATACAGAGTGAGGAAGAGGAAGGGAGAGAGATTGACAGAGATCTTCCATCTGCTGGTTCATGCCCCCAGTGGCTGAAGTGGCTGGGGGTGTGCCAGGCCAAAGCCAGAAGCCAGGAACTTCATCTTGGTGTTGGTGGCAAGGACCCAAATACTAGAGAAATTGTCTGCTGCTTCCCCAGGTGCATTTACAGGGAGCTGGATCAGAAACAGATCAGCCGGGACTCTAGCTGGCACTTAGATGTGGGATGGCAATGTTGCAGGCAGTGTTTTACCTGCTGTACCACATGCTGACCCCTAGTATCTTAGTTACGAGAGTCAGAAGATTGAGCTGCCATCTGTAAGCTGTATAGAATTTAAACATACTTTGAAAATGTAAGCATATTAGCCTATATGGATGCTAATGTCATGAAATAGAAACTTTTTAGAAAAAAAAAGAAACCAGTTTGATCTTTGTATACTGAAGATGGAGACTTATGATTTTATGAAAATTGTTCGAGTTTCAGTTCTTACATCTGAATGATGTATCTCTTTCCATGACTCCATTATATTTCTAATCTAAAACTGAGAAGTAACACTGATTCCCCAGACTAAAATTCACATTTCAATTTCCAACCCCCTGGTTCATTAATCTACTCCTTGTTCGTCATTGCAGAAGACATAGACCAATTCACAGGGCGTGTGGTCATGCCACATGTTGACACAAAATGGGGACGCTTCATCAAGGGATGGAGTGCGAGAGAAACACCCTCCGCGGTGCTACTCAGTGCCATGCCATCTAACAAGCATGTGGCAACCAGGCCCGGGCGCTATGGGCAGCGGGGAACACAGATGATTTAGAGAGATGAGTGACTTGGAGAGATCATGAAGGCGTCACACTTTCACAGTAGATCTGGATGACCAGAAATGAAACAGACAACCTCAAGATACGTTTGAAAGGCTATCAAGGGGCTGGTGCTGTGGCATAGTGGCGAGAGCCCACACCTGCAGTGCCAGCATCCCATGCGGGCACCGTTTCCAGACCCGGCTGCTCCACCTCTGATCCAGCTCTCTGCGGTGGCCTGGGAAAGCAGTAGAAGATGGCCCAAGTCATTGGGCCCCTGCACCCACATGGGAGACCCGGAAGAAGCTCCTGGCTCCTGCCTTCAGCTCTGCTCAGCTCTGGCCATTGCAGCCAATTGGGGAGTGAACCAGAGGATGGAAGACCTCTCTCTCTCTCTCTCTCTCTCTCTCTCTCTCTGCCTCTCCTTCTCTCTCTGTGTAACTTTGACTTTCAAATAAATAAATCTTAAAAAAAAAAAAAGAAAAAGAAAACTTATTTGAAACAGATGCTTTTTTCTCACTGATCTCCTGAGACGGTAATTCTCAGCGCACTCTTTGCTAATCCCCAACTTCAAGATCCTCCTGGCATAATTTGTATTCAGCAGAGGTTCTAATGCAAATTTTTAATCATTTACAGATTTAAAGAAGTGAATTGTTGAGGAGGTGGTTTCGGCGCAACCATCAAGATGCCACTTGGGACACTGGTATCCTAAGTCCAAGTGCTGGGCTCCAACTCCAACTCAGCTCCTAGTTCCATCTTCCTTCTAACACTCACCCTGGAAGGCAGAAGGTGATGATTTAAGTACTTGTGACCCTGCCGCCCAGGTGGGAGACCTGGTTCAATTCTGGGGTCTATCTTCAGTCTAGCCCAACCCTGCTTGTCAAAGACATATGGGGATTAGAATAGCAGATGGGAGATCTCTCTCTCCAAATAAAATAAATATATACTCAAACAGTACTTTATACTTTGTGCTTCTGTGTGGGTGCAGTCTGTTGAAATCTTTACTTAGTATATACTGAGTTGATCTTCTGTATACAAAGATAATTGAAAATGAATCTTGATGAAGAATGGGATGGGAGAGGGAGTGGGAGATGGGATGGTTGCGGGTGGGAGGGAGGTTATGGGGGGAAAACTGCTGTAATTCAAAAGTTGTACTTTGGAAATTTATATTTATTAAATAAAAGTTGGGAAATATATATATATATAAATTTTAACAAAATAAGTTGCTAAGAATAATTGTAAATTACACAAGATATCTGGACAATATCCATTGACAAGGATAAAAGAAAGGATGCACTGTACATTAGATTGTGTTATAAAAACTAACTTTTGAAGCCGGCATTGTGGCACCATGGGTTAAGCCACTGCCTGTGATGCTGTTATCCTATATAGGAACATTAGAGTCCCAGCTACTCCACTTCCAACCCAGCTCCCTGCTAATGTGCCTGGAAAAGCAGCAGAAGATGGCCCAAGGGCTTAGACCCCTGCCACCCCCTTGCCCATGGGAGATGGAGCTTCAGGTCCTGGGCCCAGCCCTGGCTGTTGCTGTCATTTGGGGAATGAACCAGTGGAAGAAAGATCATATTCTCTCTCTCTCTCTCTCTCTCTCTCTCTCTCTCTCTCTCTCATTCCCTCCTTTCCCCCGACCCCAGCCTCTCAAATAAATAAATAAATCTTTAAAAAAAAAAACTTGTCTTTTGCTTTGCTTAATCAGCCACTGAAAATAGGGCATAGAACAACAGAACAGACTAAATAAAGCTGGAAATAATTCCTTGCCCCCAAAAACTACAACAATGCAAAAAAAAAAAAAAACAAAACACGCATTATCTGAACTTTAATTATTTCTTTAAAATGTGTTTTGAGAGAGAGAATCTTCCATCGGCTGGTTCACTCCCTGAATGCCCATAAACAACCAGATTGGATTGGTCAAAGCCAGGAGCCTGAAACTCAGTCCAGGTCTCCCCCAGGGGTGACAGGAAATCAAGCCCTTGAGCCACTATCTGCTGCCTCCCAGGGCGTGCTAACAGGAAGCTATAGTCAGGAGCTGGAGCTGGGATTCAAAACGATACAGGATACAAGCACAAGCATCTTAACTGGTGTCTTTTTTTTTTTTTCAAGATTTATTTCTTTATTTAAAAGGTAGAGTTACAGAGAGGTGGAGGCAAAGAGACAGAAAGAGGTCTTCCATCCACTGGTTCACTCCCCAGATGGCTGAAATGGCTGGAGCTGTGCTGATCTGAAGCCAGAAGCCAGGAGCTTCTTCCAGGTCTTCCACATGGGTGCAGGGGCCCAAGCACTTGGGCCATCTTCTACTGCATTCCCAGGTCGTAGCAGAGAGCTGGATTGCAAGTGGAGCAGCCGGGTCTCAAACTGGCACCCATATGGGATGCCGGCACTGCAGGCAATGGCTTTACCTGCTACACCACAGCGCCGGCCCCATTTCTTTATAGGCTTCCGGTAGGAGATTCACCTGAGCAAATCCCCATCTCAGCCTCTGCTCCTACGGCTTCTGGCCCTAGACAGACCCATGGTCTTCTTCCCTCTCTCTTCGCTAATCAGCTTCCTCTACTCACCCACAGATTTTGTCACATTATGTGGAGATGGCTTTTGTTTGCTGTGGCACCAGTTTCAGTTTCTGTGACTCCAGGTTCGGCTTGCTATAATAGAATTGGCCAAGAACCAACTGCTGCTCCAATCTGATCTGGTCATGTAACACAGAAAGGGTGCTATCAGGGGCCAGCGCTTGGCGTAGGGGATAAAGCCACCGCCTGCAGTGCCAGCATCCCATATGGGCACCAGTTCGAGACCTGGCTGCTCCACTTCCTACTCAGCCCTCTGCTATGGCCCGGGAAAGCAGTGGAAGATGGCCCTAGTCCTTGGGCCCCTGCACCCATGTGGGAGACCTGGAAGAAGCTCCTGGATTCTGGCTTTGGATCAGCACAGCCCTGGCCATTGCAGCCAGTTGGGGAGTGAACCAACGCATGGAAAACCTTTCTCTCTGCCTCTCCTTTCTCTGTGTAACTCTGAGTTTCAAATAAATAAATAAATCTTTTAAAAAAAAAAGAAAAGAAAGGGTGCTATAAGTAAAGCAGGTTTCAGAGAAGGTACTGAGAGTGGAGTAGGTACTCAAAGCACACACACTACACTGCCCTGGTTTTTCCATTAGAATTCATATGCCCAGAGGCCAAGGATTATGCCATTTCATTCCACATTCAAGAAAGCTCATGATACACTGCAAGCAATTAGAATGTACTAAATAAATGGCTAAAGAAATGAATCTTTGGAGCACTCAACTCAGCCCACGATGTTCCTTACATTCTTTTAAGTCTGATTCTCGGAACATGTTTACCACAAGGTCAAGCGTTGGACTACATTGTATCTTCTTTGATGTTCCAAATCTTTCATGTGTGATGATCTCGTATCTCTACAGTCTATTAAATTCACTTTTCCAAATTGGGCAGTATACAGTCAGTACATAATTCAGATTGTTAAAACATTTATTAAATGCCAGGGGCAAGGCAACATAGTATAGTCAGGTGTTTCAACAAGGAACAAGATAGAGTGGCTACCTTCAAGAAACTCACTATATGGTGAGGAAGATAAGTCAATAGCCAGAACTGGGAACTGCCTAGATAAACTGAAGGTTCTGTGTGAACATGGGAGAGGGAAACAGCTCAGCCCAAAGCCTCACAGAATTGTTGCCAGAACTGGATGGCGGATGGAGTGAATAACTGACCTGGCACATGGCCCCTGCTCCATAAATGTTGTTCTTCCTTTGCACCAGTCCTCGCCACACAGGACTCTGTTGCTAGATGGTAAATTAATCTATTTTCTTTTTTGACAGGTGCTCTTTTTAGGAGCACTGGTAGATGTTACTGATGTAATATTTTTAGTCTAGAAAAGGCTATTAACTTCACTATATCCTCCCAATGTAGTCTGGTGGTTCTGAAAATGGAGTGAGACAATCCTTCTACAAAAAGATCTGCTTATTACCCTAACACAAGCTCTTGTTCTTCTATCTTACACCTCTTAAGGGACTAAGTAAGAACATTCTGGACTTAGGGAGACTTAAGTTCTAATCCTGACTCTCTGACACTTAATCTTTCTAATCATGGTCAAATTATTTTCTTAAACTTCCTTTCTACAGCTGTAAAGGGGGTGGGGCATTCAGATAGGCCACTTCAAAGAATTGTTACAACGGTTCAAGAAGGTAATGCATGGAAAGATTTCAGCTCCTTTATTCACTCAATAGGCATTAGTTGAGCACCTGCTCTGAACTGGTTGCTAAAGATAGAGCAGAAGAGAGCAAAATAGCAATGTTACCTGCCTTTTTGGAACTTACACTTTGGCAAGGGAGATAGAAAATAAATACGATGAAGTATGATTTGTAGGATGTTAGAGAGTGATAAGAGTTAGAAGGGAAAAAAAAGAAGAAAAAAAAAAGCAGAGAGGGAGAGTATGAAGTATATGAAAGGGAGCTGACCCTGCTGACGTAACTGAGAAAGCAGAAGATGGCCCAAGTGCTTGGGCCCCTGCACCCGCATGGGAGACCTGGAGGACCCTCCTGGCTCTTGGCTTCGGATTGGTGCAGCTCTGGCCGTGTGGCCATTTAAGGGAGTGAACGAATGGATGGAAGACACACCTGTCTCTCTGTCTCTCTCTGTATCTCCCTCTCTCTGTAACTCTGTCTTTCAAATAAATAATAAAATTAAATTTTTCTTTCTTTCTTTTTTTTTTAGGAGCTGAAATTCAGATAGGTTGATTACCTCAAAGTGTGCCTGGCACAAGGAACTACTTGGTGCATGTTAGTTACTTTATTAGTACACCATTTTGTACTACTTCTCTGGAGTTGAAGCACATGGTGGCCAGGACATCATGGAGGAGAATTCTGACTCGAGAAGTTGACCTGAGCTTGTCACACCTGGCACCTGTGATTAGATTTAATCATCACCCAAATTTCTCATCGGTGCCACTGGCTGCTGCCATTTTTTCCTCTTTCCTTATGCAGATCTAATCACTTCTGATGGTTATTTTCTAAAAGGAAACACAAATTATCTCTTCTGGAGCAATCTTGCCACCGGAGGACTGAATGAAGCATTTACTTTTGCATCTTTCATAAGGAGGTGTCCCTGTAAGAGGATTACTTTGTTTCCCACAATTGTTTCTCATCAGATGCTAAATTACATAAAAGGGTGTCAAGTTTCAAAGAGAGCATGGGGAGCCACTTGCTCAAATGTGGTTAGTGTTGCTAATGGGATTTGTACAGTTTGCTTGCAGAGTGAGACCTTTAGCCCGTCATGGAAGTTGACAGCATAAATGAGAACAGATTCCAGATAGAAATATTCAGTGTCAATACAGGGCCACCAAGTTAACACCACACCGCAGTCAGCAGGGTTGGGGCTGCAGCTGAGACAGTTATCCACAGCAGCCAAGAAGGGGAACAGAGAAAGAGCTTCTCCCACCTATTGCCACCGATTAAAATCCCTGAATTCTTAAGAAGGAACAACCTGATCTGCTCTTTCCTTCTGCAACCTCCTCTCCCTTATCTCAAGCTTTTCAAGCCTTTGACCGCACCCCTTCTAGTTTTGATCAACATGTGCTTATTAAACCTCCAGATGCTGAGGGCAGAACCAAGCTGTGTGATCTCAGACAAGTCACCCAACTTGTTCACAACTCAGTTGCTTCTGTGAAATGAGAATGACAACTTCTAACCTGGTGTGATAGAGGATTATGAGCTGAGCAAAGATTCAACGACACCAAGAACTAGTTCTCCAGGGTTTCTTGGATGGCTGGGGAGACCATGAAAATACACAGAAGAAAAAAAAAAGGCCACGCAAACAGTTGCTAAGGTATAATGAGAGCAATGGTTCCAAAGTGGATGAGAGTTTGGCACAGCACTGGTAAATGAAACCACATATACTAGTGTGTGAAAGGGAGGGACTGTTGAGGATTAACAAGTTTTTTTTCTATCTTTTTAATTTTTTTATTTTTATTTTTGACAGGCAGAGTGGACAGTGAGAGAGACAGAGACAGAGAGAAAGGTCTTCCTTTTGCCGTTGGTTCACCCTCCAATGGCCGCCGCTGCTGGCGCAGTGCGGCCGGCGCATTGCGCTGATCTGAAGACAGGAGCCAGGTGCTTCTCCTGGTCTCCCATGGGGTGCAGGGCCCAAGCACTTGGGCCATCCTCCACTGCACTCCGGGCTACAGCAGAGAGCTGGCCTGGAAGAGGGGCAACCGGGACAGAATCCGGCACCCCAACCGGGACTAGAACCTGATGTGCTGGCGCCGCAAGGCAGAGGATTAGCCTATTGAGCCATGGCGCCGGCTTCCTTTTCTATCTTTTAATAGAAATATAATTGCTATCTATTCTGACAGTAAATAATCATAATTTTGTAATCCCAAATTACACTGTGACTATTTTATGCTTTTCAAGGTTTTTTAGGCAAACACCAATGTAAATTAGATATGTGTGTGTGTATTTTATTTCTTACACAAAAATGATCATATTATAATAACATTTGATAACCTACTTAATATACATAACATCTCATGGGTATAGTTTATCACTAGAGAAAAATATCTAACTTTTTCTTTTTCAAAGTTGCACAACATTTTAATGTACAGCCATATAACACTTTATTTAAGCAATTCTTTGATACAGACATTGATATTTTAAAAATTTATTTTAGGGGGTGCCAATGTGACATAGAAGGTTAAGCCTCCGCCTACAGTGTCGGCATCCCATATGGGTGCCAGTTTGAGTCCTGGTGGCTCCACGTCTGATCCAGCTCCGTACTAGTGCATCTGGGAAAGCAGCGGTAGGTGGCCCAAGAACTCAGGTCCCTGAATGCACGTGGGGGACCCTGGAGAAGCTTCTGGCTTCAGTCCGGCCCAGTCCTGGATGTTGCAGCCATTTGGAGGGTAAACCAGTGGCTGGAAGAGTCTCTCTCTCTCTCTCTTTCTCTCTCTCTCTTTCTCTCTCTCTCTCTCTAATTATGCCTTTAAAATAAATAAATCTTTTTTTAAAATTATTTTATTTATTTGAAAGGCAGAGTAACAAAAAGATTCACTCCCCAGACGGTCACAAGGGAGGAACCTGGAGCTCCGTGCAGGTCTCCCATACAGGTGGCAGTGGCCCAAGCAGTTGGGTCACTTCCTGCTGCTTTCCCATTAGAGGGAGTGGTACTCTAACTGGGGCAGCCAGGATTTGAACTGGCACTCCAACACAGGATGGCAGCATGCAGCACTGCAGGCACCGCATCATAACCACAGCCCCAGGTTGTTCCGAACTTTCTTTATTGTCCACAATCCTTTGGTGGACATTCATATATATATGTGTATATATATATATATATATATATACACACATATTTTTTAGTCACCCATATTCAACCAGTCTGAAAATATCTTCCTTTGATATTTCAGGAGAGAAAGATCACATTCATAGAACTTTTATGACAGTACATTGTTATAATTGTTTTATTATTTATAATTGCTAATATCTCACAGTGAGTAATTTATAAACTAAATAGAAACTTGTGTGCATGTATAGAGGAAAACAGTGTGTACAGGGAACTTCAAAAATTTCCTAAGAAGTTGAATTACAGATCAATGTATTTGGGTGCAAAAAACTTTGAAATCTTTGTATACAAGGGATCTTCAAAAAGTTCAAGGAAAAAATGCGTATTACAAAAACACTGCATGACTGTCAAAGCAGATTTGAAAAATCTGCCTGCCTCAACAAAAGTGACACTAGGAATGAAAACTACGTAGGTAAACATGTCACATTTATTACGTACTCTGCCTCCACATCAAGAACTCCATGAGCTTGAGCAGGTGAAGGGCTCAGAATCCAGCTGTGGATAGTTTCTGTAGCTATCATCATTTGCAAAAGGTTTGAATTTCTTGCCACCATAAAAACATTTGTAGGCTTGGCATAAAATTTTGGATTTCTGGCTCTTCTTGGAAAATCAGGACATAAGGCAACAGCTGGTGGACGATGTTACAGAGAGGTGGCCGGAGAACACCCCCTTCATGGGCAGGTGCACCCTCCAGATTCCCCATCATCTCCACCAGTCCACTGCACGCAGTTGTGTTTCCTGGCTGACCCTTAAGGGCATCTGAGCTTTAAATCCCAGCTTTAAGGCCAATAACAAGGACGGAGATCTTGTACAAGGAAGATCTGAAAAGACCTTACGCATCACGTCCCTCCTTTAGCTACCGCCTGAATGCTCATTGCACACACATCAGCTCCTGTTTAACTTGACAGCTCTTTCTGTGCATGATCTGCCTCCCTTCTCAGTGGCTTTTGTCCTTTTAATCACCAAGACAGTGATTTTCTCCCTACCGTTGGCAGTACGGTGCATCTCACACGAAAGATAGGCAAGATTTTTGTTACATGAATTCACATTTTCTTAGGTTTATCACAAGACATTAGCTTCAAATATGCTTATTAAATGTTTCATACACTGTTTTCATTTCTCTTCATTTAAATAGACTATATAGCACTGTGGGTACAAAAGGGACCCACGTATGCATCACCAGCCCATTTACAGATCAAGAGCACATGTTCAAGTGGGTTCAGTTGGTAGGTGGCATGCTGCATAATGTCTGTGTTTGTGGGATCACTGTGTAACCATTTGGGCCAACAAGGAAGGGGGAACAGACCACCTTACTCAAGTCGTGGTAGGTAGAAGCATTTACTCCACTCAAGTTTATACCTGTCTGCGACAGGGATTTATGGCAAGATGTCAAAGGGGATGATATGCAAAGTAGTTTTTTAAAAACCATTTGTAAAAAAAAAGCGAGGTTTTACTAAGAGTTAAACTATGCAGAAGAGACATTTAGAAATGTCAACTAGCTGAGCATTTTGGGAATCGTAACTTAAAAGAACGACACGCCAGTATGCATTTTTCACACAGGCTAAAAATCTCATGTCTAAATAGCTCTAATACCACCTGCTGCTTGGGAGAATTCTTTTAATAGGTAACAAAGACAGACTTGTAATCAAGATGGCTCTGTAAGCTTAACCTTGGACATATGTCCACTGTTCTAAACACTGAACAGTGACAGATAGAATAAGAAAATCAATAAGACACGGCAGAACTAAAAAAGCAAGGTAAACATCTTCCTGGAACAGAAAAGGTACAGGAACACTGAGTGTTGCATGAAATAGAAGCCAAGGCAGTCCAGGGTCTGGGGTAGGACCCAAACAGTTGTAATTGGAAGTCCAAGTCTTGTGGAGTGAAAGTGATCTTTTAGAGATGGGACAGAATTGAAGCCAAAAGCTGAGGTGAGACTTCTCCAAATGTAGAACTGAGTAAGTCGGTGGTCAAGGTTGGGAATCCTGGTGGAATGGGTGTAGGGGAACAAGAGGATGAAGACAAGGCTTAGCCACCGGAACGTGAATTAAGCCGACCATTGCGTTGGTTCAGTGACTGGATAGTCACTGTCAGCACAGGGCAGGAATGGTCCCTCCCCAACAATCTAAGGCTGGGCTCTGCTTACTTGGCTCTCAAGAAGTGTAGAAACAAATACAATGAACACAACAGAGAAGGAGACATAGATAAAAAAAAAATGAAACCTCCCACTAAATGTGAATTTGCAAAACACATCTCTAAGGACAAAAGAATCCTCTCATCCCAGAAAAAAAAAAGTTTAGGATGAAAATCCCTTCCTGTTGGGTTAATTGAACCTGCTGGGTAGAATATTAGCATAGAAAAGTCAGCAGTTTTAGCAATAGCCAACCAAACATAACAGCAAAAAGATAGCTCAAAAGTCAAAAGACATTTAAGAAATATATTTAACACAATACCAGAGTACTTCAAAAAGTCCATGTGAAATGCATATTACGAAAAAAAACTGCATTAGCCAGTGCCGCGGCTCACTTGGCTAATCCCCTGCCTGCGGCACCAGCACCCCGGGGTTCTAGTCCTGGTTGGGGTGCCGGATTCTGTCCCGGTTGCTCCTCTTCCAATCCAGCTCTCTCTGCTGTGGCCCGGGAAGGCAGTGGAGGATGGCCCAAGTGCTTGGGCCCTGCACCGCATGGGAGACCAGGAGGAAGCACCTGGCTCCTGGCTGCGGATTGGCGCAGCGCGCCAGCCGTAGCAGCCATTTGGGGGGTGAACCAACAGAAGGAAGACCTTCCTCTCTGTCTCTCTCTCTCTCTCACTGTCTAACTCTGCCTGTCAAAAAACAAACAAACAAAAAACACAAAAAAGCAAAACTGCATGAATTTAAAACATTTTTTGCATCAAAATAATTTTATCTTTTAATTCCACTTTGCATGAACTTTTAAAGTACCCTTCTATTTGCAAGATGCGGATGAAGAAAAACATCACAATCTTACTGAAAGACATTAAAGAGACATCAGTAAACAAGGAATTATACCATCTTCAGGATGGAAAGATTCAATGTGATATATTTCTCCCAATTTTTCTCCAAATGTAATGCAATTTCAACCCATAGCCTAGTAGAGCTTTCTATGGAATTGAACACTTTGAATCCAAAATTCATAATGAAGAACAGAAGAGCAAGGAAAGTCAAGAAAACTTTCAATTATAAAGAATAAGAAAGGAAGAGTTTCCTTATACACTATCAGGGATTGTTACAAAGCCATACTACTTACATAGTGTGGTAATGGGGAAAGGTCAGACAAACGGACCAACGAAGCTGTAGTTGGAGCCAGAGCTATACAGATGTGTAAACCTGAATTGTGATTCAAGTAGAAGGGTAGCTCGTGGGGGAAAGGATAAACCCCAGGCAGTTTAGATAGGGAAGGGCAATTTTTAAAAAAAAAAGATTTATTTATGTGTTAGAAAAGTAGAGGGACACACACATACACATACAGAGAGAGAGAGAGAGAGAGAGAGAGAGAGAGAGAAATCTTCCAACCACTGATTTCCAATCTGATCACAACAGCTGGAGCTGGGCCAGGCTAAAGCCAGGAACTGCATCCAAATCTCCCAGGTGGGTGACAGGGCCCTCCCACATGGGTGATAGTGGCCCAAGCATTTGGGCCATCTCCTGCTATTTTCCCAAGTGTGTTAGCAGGAGCTGGATAGTAGGCAAGGCAGCTAGGACTTGAATCAGAGTTCATATGGGGTGCCAACATCACAGGCAGTTGCCTAACCTGCTGTGCTACAACACTGCCCCAGAATAGTGCAATTTAGCTGCCTCACACCTTCCATTACCACACCATTTCCACATTCAGCAGATCAGCAAGAATTAAAACCACTGCCAGGTGCTGGCCAAGCTGCCCAGTAGGGATAACATTTAGATGACAGGAGTGTAATGGTGGCCACCACATTGAATGACACATAATTGTACCAACAAGATCAAATGCTAGCAAGCCTGAGGGAAAAAAAAAAAAGAAAGAAAACTTTTAAAATAAAGTAAAAAAGGCTGGCGCCGCAGCTCAAGAGGCTAATCCTCTGCCTGTGGCACCAGCACACCGGGTTCTAGTCCCGGTCAGGGCACCGGATTCTGTCCCAGTTGCTCCTCTTCCAGGCCAGCTCTCTGCTGTGGCCAAGGAGTGCAGTGGAGGAGGATGGCCCAAGTGCTTGGGCCCTGCACCCCATGGGAGACCAGGAGAAGCACCTGGCTCCTGCCTTCGGATCAGCGCAGTGCGCCGGCCGCAGCACGCCGGCCACAGTGGCTGTTGGAGGGTGAACCAATGGCAAAAGGAAGACCTTTCTCTCTCTCTCTCTCTCTCACTGTCCACTCTGCCTGTCAAAAAAATAAATAAATAAATAAATGTTATGTCCTAGGAATATAGAATGCTTCTTAAACAATAGAATGAAACCAAAATCCATAAAGAGATGGATATATCGAAGTACATTGAAATAAGACAAATATTCTAAGTACAAAGGACAGAATAAAATCAAAAGACAATAATAGCATGGAGAAGTTGTCACAGTGCTAATAATTAACATGGGATAAATATCAAGAAGTTAGTTTTTTTTTTTTTTTTTGACAGAGTTAGTGAGAGAGAGAGATTCAGAGAGAAAGGTCTTCCTTCTGTTGGTTCACCCCACAAATGGCAGCTACGGCCAGCGCGCTGCACTGATCCGAAGCCAGGAGCCAGGTGCTTCCTCCTGGTCTCCCATGTGGGTGCAGGGCCCAAGCACTTGGGCCATCCTCCACTGCCTTCCCAGGCCACAGCAGAGAGCTGGACTGGAAGAGGAGCAACCGGGACAGAATCCGGCACCCCAACAGGGACTAGAACCTAGAGTGCCGGCACCACAGGTGGAGGATTAGCCAAACGAGCCATGGCGCAGGCCAAGAAGTGAGGTTTTTTTTTTTGTTTTTTTTTTTTTTGTTTGTTTTGTTTTGTTTTTTGTTTTTTTTTTTTGTTTTGTTTTGTTTTGTTTTTGACAGGCAGAGTGGACAGTGAGAGAGAGAGAGACAGAGAGAAAGGTCTTCCTTTGCCGTTGGTTCACCCTCCAATGGCCGCCACTTCTGGCACACTGCGGCCGGCGCACCGCGCTGATCCGATGGCAGGAGCCAGGTGCTTCTCCTGGTCTCCCATGGGGTGCAGGGCCCAAGCACTTGGGCCATCCTCCACTGCACTCCGGGCCACAGCAGAGAGCTGGCCTGGAAGAGGGGCAACCGGGACAGAATCCGGCGCCCCAACCGGGACTAGAACCCGGTGTGCCAGCGCCGCAAGGCAGAGGATTAGCCTAGTGAGCCGCGGCGCTGGCCAACCAGTGAGTTTTAAAATATGTTTTCTAAATGGGGAAGAAGTTTGGGGTGGGGAGAGGGAGATAAGTGGGGAAGAGATAATGAGAGTGAGCACAGGTTATGGATAGGCAATTTACAAAATAAAAAACATTTATGGTCAATAAGCTGATGAGTTTTCTCAAAGGTTTATTTACTTTTTGAAAGGTAGTTAGAGAGAGAGAGCAATCTCCCGTCCATTGGTTTACTCCTCAAATGCTGCAACAGCAGGGGCAGGACCAAGCCAAAGCCGGGAGCCTTGAACGCCATCCTGATCTCCCATGTGGGAGGCAGGGGTCCAAGCATTTGGGCCATCTTCTTCCCAGGTGCATTAGCAAAAGCTGGATCGGAAGCAGAGCAGCTGAGATTTGAACTAGCACTCTGATACCCAATTCTGAGGTTGCAGGCGGCAGCTTACCCCACTGCACCACAACACCAGCCCCTGATGAAAAGATTTTTTAAACAACCAGTGGTGAGTTAAATACAAATCAAAACTATTTTGAGTTATCGTCCGCATGCATCAGATTGGCAATAATTATAAACTCAGCTGCCTGTGGGCGAGGATGTGGAGCAGGGACAAGGCTCATGCATTCAAGCGGGAATGCAAACTGGTATCCCCATGAGTATAACCTTGGGGACATCCAGTAAAGCTGGAAGGGTCCCAAGTCTATGGACCCAGAATTCCCCTTTAGAAACACCCTTCAGAGACACTGATATAAGCATTCAGAAAAAGATGTTTATAGAAGTGTTCATAGGGGGCTGGCATGGTGGCATAGCGGGTAAAGCTGAAGGGCCAGCATCCCATACGGGTGCCGGTTCAAGTCCTGGCTGCTCCACTTCTGATCCAGCTCTCTGCTATGGCCTGGGAAAGCAGTAGAAGATGGCCCAATTCCCTGGGCCCCTGAACCCAGGTGGGAGACCCAGAAGAGGCTCCTGGCTTTGGATCGGCGCAGCTCTAGCAGTTGCAGCCATCTGGGGAGTGAACCAGCAGATGGAAGCCCTCTCTCTCTCTCTCTCTCCCACTCCTTCTCTCTCTGTGTAACTCTGACTTTCAGATAAATAAGTAAATCTTTAAAGGAAAAAAAGAAGTGTTCATAGCATCACTCTAAAGCAGGGAAAAACTGAGAACAATTGAAAGGTCTACAAATTGTAGAATGGACAAATAAATCATGGCATAATCAAGGGAACTTACATGGCATTGAAAATTAAAAATTAGATATACAGATATAAACATGTGTAAGTGTCATGAACAGAGGACTGAGCAAAGAGAGCAAATTACAATATGATACAAGAAGCAGTACAATGCAAGTTACAGTTGCTAAAAATTTGAAAACCCATAAAAAAGCAGAATACATTATTATGTCTCTGTATAAATGTAATAACAGCAGAAAAATTATTCTTAGGAATTCAAAACACTAAAACCACACTAGTGGCTACCTCTGAAATATGAGCGAAGGAAGTAGAAGCAGGGAGAAGATAAAGAAAGTTCCAACTCTGCAAGATAAAAATACATAAATCTGAAGCAAAGATGACAAGATGATGGTATGTTCAGAAGCTGGGTCAATGGTACATACACATCTATTACATCAGGTTAAGTTATGGTTATTAAAAAATGGGAAAATTTTTAAATGGTATAAATAGTTTGATTTCAATATTGTGCTATAAATACACATGGAAATGATTTTCATCATATTTTCATAGATACAAAAATGGTAATTGACCATAATGAAATAATGGGTCAATTTTATAATATTGTTTATTTCCCAATTTTTCTGTAATGCATATATATTACTTTGACAATTGGAAAGAATATCTTAAATTTTAATCTCTAGCTTATGCCTTAAATTCCAAAAGAGGCTCATGTCAAGAGTGTCCCAGTTATAGAAGTCTGGGAGATTTCCCAGGCTCCAGATGACTGCTGAGTTACACCAGAATATTTGGTTATTATTATTCGTGCATTGCATATGTGAATATAATAATAGCTACTTCTAAATGCCTATTGTTTCAGCCGAGTTCCCTAGAAAACAGATTCTGAGACGCAGCTCAGTTGATGCCTTTCTTGGCGGGGAAAAATCATCCCACACTGGGAAAAGTTAGGCAGGGAAGGAGGAAAGCTAAATGCAAATGGTGTTCTAGAGTTGCCCAGGCTTCCACCAGGAGGCGCAAGTACTGCTCCAACATGTGGGACATCCCTGTACAGAGCCACCACACGGGGAAAGCCCATGGGGAGAGGATGGCACGAGCAGTTATTTGCTGCCTACATCTCGCATGTCACTGATCCAAGGTCACCCCCACTGAAGGTGAACTCCTTAGTACTACCACGTTCTGTCACCCAAACAGCCACATTCTACACCACAGCGCTTCATCTGAATCCAGAAATGATGGGAGGAACCAGCGCTTTGCCAGGTAACTCGCCAAGAATGCAGAGTGCAGAGGGGCTGAGGGTGCCACTACATTGGGTGTGAGAGAAGCAGAACTGAGCTTGGCCCTCGTCCTGGGGGAGGGTGAGACAGCTAGCAGCTGGGTTTTTCAAGTTTTTTATAAGATTTATTTATTTATTTGAAAATCAGAGTTATACACACACACACACAGAAGTCTTCCATCCACTGGTTCACTCCCCAGTTGGCTGTGATGGCCAGAGCTGCATTGATCTGAAGCCAGGAGCCAGGAGCCATGAGCCTCTTCTGGGTCTCCCACATGCATGCAGGGACCCAAGCACTTGGGCCATCTTCTACTGCTTTCCCAGACCATAGCAGAGAGCTGGATAGAAGAGGAGCAGCAGGGGCACGAACCGGAGCCCATATGGGATGCTGGCACTGCATGTGGTGCGGCTTTAACCACTATGCCACAGCACCTGCCCCAAGTTTTTAAACTTTTGAAAAATGCATAGGAGAATGAGGGCTCTATCTAAAAGAGAAAGGGAAATCTGGACTCACACTGAGCACCAGGAGCCAGCCATGTGGAGGAGCACACAGGCCAGAAAGCATGGGGCGGGTGCCCAAAGGCCATGTGCCACAAAGGCCCGGGGCAGTGAAGGAAAATAAAGGGGCTGGCCCTCTGTGCTCCAGGCCTTTAATCCATTTCCAAAGGGGAGTGGTTAATTAGTCTGATCGGCGGGTGGACGCACAGGTGTGGTCAGGTAGGGGTATGAGGTCACACAGAGGGCATGGTGGAGGCCTGGTCTTCCAGCTCACAGACCTGATCGATTTTATCCTGCATGCCTGCCTACAGCATTCCCCCCCCAGAGACTCCATTCCCTTAATCCTAAGGGATGCTGAAGGGCATCGAATCATCACATCTTCTACAGCTACCTCCTGCCTACGAGCAGCATAGTGCAGGCCCTGCCTGTCTTCGGTCTGGAGGTCTCTGTCTATCTCATCTAACAGATTTGTTTTGTGAGCTGGAGCAGACACAGTCACGGCCACGGCCAGTGACCAGTGACCACCTTGACACTAAGAGATGCCCTGATAAAACCTCCTGGGTCTCTGACACTCTCCATCCCATCCCCACAGTGCAGTAAGAACCTTAGCTCCTTGTGCCAACAAAGCACATTGTTCTCTTTGCTTCCTGATACACTGGTATAAGAGGGTGTTAGCTGCCAACGGTAGTGCCACAGCTTCCATTTCAGTGACAACCTGGGTCCTATAGGGGAAATAGTCAACAAGTGAGTCACTGGGAGTAAGTGGTAAGACAGGCCCGTTCTGCTTCCATCATCTGTATCTGTCTGTGCCTTGAACTCTCAGGCAAATGTAGCAGAAAGGAGGAAAGCATCCGACTCCGAGAAGATGCAGTTTCCAAGCGGCTGCCCTAGCAGTTGCACTGGGCAATCAGGCTGGCTGCTTCTGGGTGACGGAGTTCATGGTAAGACCATCAAATCCAACGTTATATGAAAAAACTCCATAGTAACATGAATTTTTTACAACTATAGTAAAGGAATAATTATAATACATTTTGCCATAAAAAAGATCTCTTGGCCTGAGGCAATATTATGTGGGAAACTTATCAATGGATCAGGCACTATGTGAGCCTTGAGGATAGACATTTTGAAGGCAGAGAATTCAAACTAATAACAGCAGAGGTATCAGGTTTTTTTTTTTTAAGATTTATTTATTTATTTTAAAGATGTATTTATTTCAAGGCATAGTTGTTACAGAGAGGCAGAGGCAGAGATATAGATAGATAGATAGATAGATAGGTAGGTGTCTTTCATCCGATGGTTCACTCTCCAGATGGCCACAATGGCTGAAACTGGGCTGATCCAAAGCCAGGAGCCTGGAGCCTCTTCGGGGTCTCCCACATGGGTACAAGGGCCCAAGGACGTGGGCCATCTTCTACCACTTTCCCAGGCCATAGTAGAGAGCTGGATTGGAAGTGGAGCAGCCAAGACTCAAACTGGCACCATATGGGATGCCAGCACTGCAGGTGGCAGCCTTACCCACTACGCCACAGTGCCAGCCCCTATTTATTTATTTTAAAGGCAGAGATACAGAGAGGAAGAAGCAGAGAGAGAAGTCGTCCATCTGTTGGCTCACTCCCCAAATGGCCACAACAGCCAGAGATGGGCCAATCCAAAGCCAGGAACCAGGAGCTTCTCTGGGTCTTCCATGTGGGTGCAGGGGCCCAAGGGCCTTGGCCATCCTTCACTGATTTCCCAGGCCATAGCAGAGAGCTGGAACAGAAGTGAAGCGGCTGGGACTCGAACCGGTGCCCATATGGGATGCCAGCCCTGCAGGCGGTGGTTTCACCTGTTATGCCACAGTGCTGGCCCCTAGGTATCAGTTTTGATAAAGACAAATCACTTCCTCACTACGATGGAAGATGTCCATTGCAATGAGGTGGCTGTCTGGTTTCCCCAAAGGATGGTGCATTGTAATAGGGTCATGGCTGTTGGAACTCTGGACACTGAGCTATGACCGTGTCTAAATCAGCCTTGTTGGGAAGGAGTTTATGTTGTTGGACCCAGCCTCATCATTGCAGGGGTTCATGCATAAGCAACAATCACTGAGGGACAGTGGTTGACATCCAGAGAGCAGGTCATCATACTCACCTAGTTACCCAGAACCTGTCTGCAGCAGATTTTCTCTACTGAGTATCAACAACTTCACTGTGATGGCAGGCCCCTAAATACTGGTGGATTTATCTTACACCCTTGGACAAGCATGTGTTCTGCCAGTATTCCTGTAAACCAAGTCCAATGGGCATGATGACACCAATACTATGGAGCAGTGCAAATAAGATGATCAATGTACTTGTGAGCTTGATACTAACAAGAGCAGAAGTGTTAGCCTAGTTCTGATTTATGTAGCACACCCATGAGAGAACCATTGCAGAACAACGTAACTTGATACAAGTGCTTTGCAAAATGACATCATTCTCAAGATAGAGCTCTCTCTGGCCCACCATCACTTCGATGACAGTAACTGGATTTAGATCTCAGGACAGCCTGGGCAGGGAAATATAAATTCTGGTCCAGGAGCAGAGTTCATATACCGAAGGAATTATAGCACATGGCCAATGTCTACAGGAAGACAAGAGGTAGACATTTGTGGGGGCAGATATGCGTGTCAGATCAAGCAGGACAGGATCTAAGACTGGCTGTGGGAATGCTCATGACACTGGGCCCTCGCCTGTTGATCCAGCGTTCAGTACTCTTCCAGGAATGGCTATGAGCCGGGGCAACGGTTACCTGCGGTGACTCCCAGACGCTCTTCTGCAGTAAACAAGCTAGAAATGCCAGAACGTCTTCTCCGTATTATTGAGAAAGGGGTCAGAAGGCTGGACATATAATGGATAGTTCTGTTTTGGGGAGTGCATCTGCCTGAGCCAAAGGGCTTTTTCTGCCAATTAGGAGGGTTTAGGCAAATTTTAATTTTCCAATTCCTGGGTCCCAGGTGAGTACTTGTTTTGAATACAGAAGTGGGGGCAGCACCCAAGGGTTTCATTGCACTGGGTCTGGGTGACAGAGGTCCCGGGCTGATGCGGATGTGAAGGTGGCAACTGCAGTGGTGGCCAGGACATTAAAATGTGTAAGGGACCAAGGGCCTAGGAGCTGATGGTACCTGGTGAAACGCTCGGTCATCTGCCATGGACTAAATTTCTGCTTAGACTCACACAAGTTTCCTCTAAGATCCAATCCTCCCGTCAGTCACGTATGGATGACTACTACCTACCTTTTACAGAAAAGAAAACACATTTCTGTTACCTGGGAAACAGTAAAACAAGTATTTAAGCCCAGCAAAGCATGTGATATTTGTACTTTCTCCTAGTTGGTGTTTCATATCTGTCTACATCTCTCATTCAAGAGTATTTCAAAGTTTGGAGAAAATTAAGTTATTTTTAAAAAGTATTTATTCATTTGGGAGGCAGAGCTACAGAGAGACAGGAAGGGAGAAAGAGAGAGAGAGAGGTGGGCCAATGCTGTGGTGAAGTGGGTAAAGCTGCGGCCTGCAGTGCCGGCATCCCACATGGGCGCTGGTTTGTGTCCTGGCTGCTCCACTTATGATCCAGCTCTGCTATGGCCTGAAAAAACAGTGGAAGATGGCCCAAGTCCTTGGGCTCCTGAACCCGCGTGGGAGACCGAGGAAGAAGCTCCTGGCTTCGGATCGGCACAGCTCCAGCCGCTGTGGCCATTTGGGGAATGAACCAGTGGATGGAAGACTTCTCTCTGCCTCTCCTTCTCTCTCTATGTAACTATGCTTTTCAAATAAATAAGTAAATCTTAGAAAAAAAGCAAGATAGAATGAATATGAATCTTCCTCTAGGGATTCACCTCCAAATGACCACAGAAGCTAGGTCCGGGTGAGGCAGAAGCCAGGAGCCAGGAACTCTCCCTTGGTCTCCTTCATGGGTGGCAAGGGTTCAAAGACTTGGGTCACCTCCTCCTGCCTTCCCAGGCACATTAACAGGAATCTGGATTGGAAGCCACGTAGTCAGGACCCAAACCAGCAATTCTATACAAGATGCTGATGTCCCAATCCCAAGGAGCAGCTTAACCCACGGGCCACAAGGCTGGCCCTAGAAAACGGTTGAGTACATATTGTATATGGATTTTAAAATTTTTGCATCAAAATAAACTCACCCCTCATCTCCATTTTCCCCATGAACTTTCTAAATTAAAGACCTAACCATATTACATCTGCCATTTCAACAATTTCAAGCAATGGCAATAATCATCAGGATGATTCATCAGTCATTCAAGGATGGCAATAATCATTGCAAAAGGATTCTAGGGGTGGGTGGGCAGTTAGAGTGGCAGCGGTTTGTTTATTTCTCTGATTTCAGGATAGCAGGAGTTCTCTTTATTTAGACACGTCAGTGAAAGGACACTAAAGAATCGAAGCGATAACCTTCAAACACAGCCATGAACTACGTTAAATGGTGTGTGGTGACAGTCCGGACTCGAGCTGACATCATGAAGACCTCCTGAAGAAGTGATTTCCTGGTGGACCTTTGTGGCCCCACTATTTGTGCTGTAGTATTTTCCCTTCCCTGATAAAATGTCCAGTCTTCACACGGAATCACCCAAGGTCGCGTCCTAGTAAACAGTACTTTTTAAATGGAGTCTTTGAAACCTGCAGTGAGCATTATGCTCTCTCCACAGGCTTAAAATTGTCACAGCACACTCCCAGTACAAAGGGGCAAGGGGCGTCCAGGGAACTGAAAGCTGCAAACAGCCTTGCTTACAGAAAAGTGTATTTTAGAGGCAATGTGAATGTGTGTGTGTGTGTATATATATATATATATATATATATATATATATATGGCTTTGATTAATTCAATTAATCAAGAGTTGGAACAGTGTTCAGCTTTTACTCTGTTATACAGTCTATCTCTAAATTTCTTGTCTCAAAGAATTTCAACTACAAATGGCAATATAATGATCAACCCTGAATTTTTTGTTTGTGGTGCATTTTGGAAAAAAATGAACGGTGCGTCCCCACTTTGTCCGCTTAGGCTTTGCTTCCATCATTAAAGCTTTGCTGTTCGGAGCAGTTTCCAAAGCTAAAACAATACTTCTGTATCTGGCACTTAATTGTCAGCAGGGTGAAAACAATGCAAGGGCTCTTCAAATATTCATGAAAAATGCATATGAGGAAAAAAAACCCCATGCCTGGATTTCAAAACTTTTGCACCCCAATAAACTTTTCACTGAACTCCGTTTTTCCATTAACTTTCGGAAGAAGCCTCGTCTTTGAAGATGGATACTTGGGATCGCCTGGGTTTGCAGACAGGGGAGATTGTTCAGCAGTCCTCCACCCCCATCACCTACTCGTGTTTTTCTGCCCCCATCGCCTCTTCTCTGCCGTTAGGTAACACACACCGTTGTGGTGCAAGAAGGGAAAAAAGCACACTCTGCCTATGGATCCCAGTGTGACTGGGGCAGGACGCCAAAGGGTTTTTTCCTCTTTTAGCTCCGATGCCTAAGATCTGTGGCACTGACGGGGAAATGATACCGTAGGCACGGCTATTCAATCGTGGCTCTCAGAGAAACAAACCTGTCTTTCTACGAAAGCCATTGGGTACCTGTAGCATAACTAAAAGGACTGAAAAATGGGAAGGCGAGAGGTAGTCATGCCAGTATTTACAGTAGTGTCTTAAAGACAAAGAATAAATACAAATTCCTTGAGCAGAAAGCTTCAGAGCTGGGAGGTGACCCTGAAAGCTCACCCAGACTCTGAGAGCCACAACCACTTATAACCTAGCAACTGGTGCTCTGTGGTACACGGCAAGAACCACGCATTTCAGCACAAAATAACCCCGCCGCACACTCTGAATGTTTAATAACATCCAACACAAAGACCACAAGAGAATTTATTTTGACTTTATTAACAATGTGGCTTACAATTTGTTTTCAAGTAAAAAGGGCTTTTTTTCATTTAGAATAAAAATTAAAATATAACTCTGATATAGATTTTCATTTATTTACATGAAAACATATATACAGAATACAATCTTACAGCAAACTAACAGCATGCCCTTCGTCCTGCCAATTTCAAAAGCAAAGACACCAATTTCTCCCTTTTATGCACCAAAACAGACACAAGGTATGAGTCAAATTTCCAATACAGACTATTCAAGTTGGAATGCAAGACAGCAAAAGGGCTTTCAAGGTCCACAGCTAGGTTCATGCCAGCTCCCATTTGGAACAAGTGAGATGATTCTTTTCTTCTGCCGTTTTTTTCTTGCCTCCATTTTCCTACTATCAGGTGCTTTCCTGCTAATGATTGTCCTTGAACTTCCAGTGCATCTCTTGGGCTCACAGAAGCACTGCTCTGCCTTGGTAACGTGACATGACCTACATACTCAGTGGGGCTGCACCCCAGCTGTGTAAAACCAAACCAGTAAGGTGGAAAGATTCAAGCTCTGAGTGTCATTTATCTTCGAAGCTTCAGAGGCTTTGAACTCACACCCATAGCAGTATCGTATGTCAACGATTACTAGTTTTAGGCAAGTTAAGTGGGTCAGAGTCGGACAATTCAATTGTATCCTATCTTTTAGAAATCTGTAAACTACTCTAGTTGTACAAGCCATGAGAATTAATCAACTTAAAAATCCAACCAAGTGAAAGGGAGTAATTTTCAGGGAACAACAGTTAACAAAGAGAAGAATCATTAAATGTAATAGCTGCTATGATAACCTTCCATCGTTATTAAATTATTGCACCAAAAAAGACAAGGGCAGTATGTTCTCTCTCCAAGGATTCCTTCTTACAGACTACAGATATCTTAATTTACTATTTTTCCTTTCAAATAATTGCACACTCAATCACAGCTTTCTAAAGACAGAATACAGAGTTACTACAGCCTAGACTCACCATCTTAACCCAGAAGCAGCAATGATGCTCAAACCACAACGAAGATTTAACACTACTGTTCTTAAGTTCTATATACAGAAATAAATATAAATGAGTGTTCTACAAAATAAGTATGAAAACCCCCCGTGCTTCCAAAACGAAGGTAGGACAGCTCTTAGAAGGGGGTGTGTGGAGAAAAGAGAGAGGCAAATCCCAGCACTCGCCTCACGCAATACTCAAAAATTCCATGAGATCAATTAGGAGAGCCGAGACCCACCTTCAGAAAGAAGGCTGATCAAAATCAACCTCCGAGAGACCACAGGAAGGGTCACAGGTGGCAGTGTCGAAGATCTGGATCATTTTAATTTATTGATGATCAAATCAAAGCGGACACACGAAACGATCTTTCAAACAGGATCAAAGGAGGCAGAGGGACCTACCAGTTTGTACCGCTCCAATACTGAGCGAATCAACGTGCCGTCTAATTTGGAAAGTGACAGGTGAGTTCTCCGTGCCATGGAGGCCCGTCAGAGGGAAAGTGGTGCTGTCTCTGAAAAGCACGGAAGCTCTGGAACGCCACAGTTCCCTGCTCCTGTTCGGCTTGTCATGTCTGTCCCGGACAGGACACTGACAACACAGTGCACACTGAGCCAAGTGGCTAGGAGCTGAACCAGGTTCCGTGAGCCGGAGGCGAGTGGGATGCAGTGAGGGGCTCTCGTCTCTATACGCAAGGGGGCATTGCGGTTTCTCAGCTTACACACGAGGTACACGGATGACAGGTGTCTGCTCGGCCCGTTCTAGGAGGTAAAGAGCAGCAGCACGCGCGTACCCAGCCCAGGAGCACACTGGTTCTGAAGTATGACCAAGGAGAGATGAAGAAGAAATGGAACCACCTGGGGAAGGAACGGAGGGTGTCACTCACTGGTTCTGAGATCAAGAAACACTTGGCTTAGGGCTCTGTGGGTCCTGCAGTGCAGGTGTAAAAATCCACATTTTCTGCCATCAGCGAGAAGGTCACACAACACAGCAAAGCGCTCCTCGGTGGCGGCCTTGTCTTTAAGACGGAAGCTGGTAAGAGAGAATCCCACAGGGAAACTGAAGACCACCTTACACGTCCCGCACAGAACTGCTGCTGGTGTAATAGCTACTGTGAACGCAGTCCCGAGGCATCCAAGTTCATCCGCAGACATCCACGTTCAGGAAGATGCCAGCAATGTCAGCTGAAAAGCACCTCCTAGGCTGTGCAGTTCCTCTCAGCGCCCCCAGAGGGCAGGGGACAGGGCACATAAAACCCCCCTACACATGATGATGGCTACAGAGCTGGGTCTTCTGCCAGGAGTATAGCCCCTTCCTCCTCCTCACTGGGCCCCCACAAAGCTGAAGCAACCGATCCCCTGGAGACAGAGATGGAGGTGAGATGCTACGGCCGAAGGCTGAGGACAGCCATGGACATCTGGCCCCATGGAAACAAGAGCGACTCCCAACTATGGTGGCTGTGCCCTGTCTGGGCCTCCCAGTAGGCGGTCCTCGTGCTCCATGGGTGGGCTCCAGAGATCCTCGGAAGATCTTCTCACTCTGGTGTAGCACCGCCTCCTCCATGCCATTCCTGGTAAAAGGCACGAGGAGGTGACATTCGCCCAGCAGGTGCAACGTTACGTTGTAGCCACCACACTCCCTCACTCCCATTTCACATGCAACAGAGAAATAGCTCCACTTGAAAAGGCCACAGTGAAAAGATCAGAAAGAGTCAGCGCCGGGAAAATGCCAAATCTCGAAATGGATACCCTTTCCAATCGTCTGCCAGAGTTTAACTCCACAAGACCCAGCATTTAAGGCCAAAAGCAAGCGGCTGAGAAGGCAGGGGTGGGAGGCGGAGGGCAGGACGAAGCTGTATAGCTTAGAAGAAAGGCATCCGATTGCAAGCCCACCACGAATCACTGGAGACGTCTCCATCATCACAGCGGGGCTGGCAGGCATCGTCTCGGCTGTCTCTTCCCATCACAAGTCTCCAGGCAGATCCACTCACCAAATGCTTACAACTCGACCGTGTTAAGCCACCGACAACAATGGCTGTAGGGGGCACTGAGACGTCTCAAACACAAAACACTTGTTTCCTGTTTTCATCTGCCAACCATTGTGGAATGTTGAGAAGGATTATCAGTAATCAGAGTTTTCAGAGTTCAACAGGTAATCATCAAGTCTTAAAATGTCACAGAGAAGAGGAGTGGCTAGCTGGAAACGAGGCCAACAACACAATGTCGCCGGAACTGTGGAGACTCCAGCCAGAGAAGACCAGGGTCATCGTGGTCAAAAGCCTACAACAGAGCAGTCTCTCTGGATTTCAATGCACGCACTGAAGTCACTCATGAGAATTCACAGGTGAAGCGCTTGGTACAACAGGCCAGCCAATTCTCAGAACCACAGACCTCCTGCAAAGGACTTAGCGGATCGAACAAAACCACCCCCGCCCCCGAGATTTTGAAAGCAACCTCAAAGCCAGAGTGAGCTGCAGGAATAGCTCTTTCTCCTTCTTTGTCTCACTTCCACACATCTGGACTCTTTCCTTGCAAGCCCGAGAGTGTGTGCTCACCGCCAGGCTCCCAAGTGCCCACACCTGCTGTCCTTTTATAGGAACTGAGGTCCAGAGCGACAAGAAGTTACCCAAGAGACCACAGAGTCCATCATGAGCAAAGCCGGGGAGAGAACCAGCTGACCCCAGATCCAGGGCTCACTGGGCAGTCATATCTCCTCCTCACGCCCACTGCATATGGGGTGAGCCAAGGTGGACTAAACAGAGGGATGCTGAAGAGGACTCTCTCGCTGCTCTGGCAATCCACTTCTTCCAAACTCTCTTCCCAGTCTTGCACTCTGAAATGATGCTCTCCCCTTCCATCTGTAATTGGACATTTCCCTAAAGGAGTCATTCAATGCGGTTACAATTCAATTAGAGAGCTGCAGGCTTGCCTGCAATTCTGCAGATGGAGCCATCCCTACAGAGGTTCTAGGCTTCGATCGCTCCCGAAAACCATGGCATTGCAATGAGAAGCCAGCCTTCCTCCACTCCCCCTTCCTTCCTAAAAGGCATGAAGGTTTGACACATCTTTTTACAAGGACACCCTGAACCACCACGGAGCTGTGTCGGAGAAAGAAGCTGCCACCGGGATCAAACCGTGACAAACAGTGACAGCGTGTAGCACTAACCTACAGTCACTCGTGTGTTGATAGGAAAGATGTATCTATAAATGTGCCTGAGAATGATTATAGCAAAAGCTACCAGCAAAGGTGTCCCTCAGTCACGTTAGAAAAGACGAGAACTGCGCCTGTCTTGGTTTTCAAACCAATGCAGGGATCGGTTTGGGACACCTTGTTCAAAGAAAGCTGCCTGGTTTGGGGTGGAGAAAGGCAAAATGTAGCTGTACGAAGCAGCTCTCCATATCCCACACGGCCCAACAACTCGGAATCTAAATCCGCACTCGCCAGAAGCTTCTGTTGTGGGACTCTGGTGTGCTTTAGAAACATGGAAATAGTCAACGAGCTGGTGGATGAGGGAAGTCCTGGCTTTTTTTGGTGATACTTGTGTTATGTGCCGTTTCACCGATCCTGGGGAAAAGCAAGTCCCGAAAACCTTCGCCAATGCTGCCTCCCCCAGGCCGGGGGCGCCCGCCCGGGAGGCAGAGTCAGTTGGCATACTGCGCGTAGAAAGCCACTTTAACTCTCTCGATCTGATGGCACAGTTTAATAGCAGGTCCCAGCTTCAGCTCCATGCACTCCTGCACCGTCGGAAGAGTCAACAGCAGGAGCGCCTGGCCGTCGATGTCCTGCGGGGGGACATAAAGGCAGGTTAGAGAAGGGACAGGTGCACCCGGGGAATGCGTTTTCCTCACAGGAGGCTTCAGCACGGGCCAGATATGGGAAGAGACTGCTCCGGTTTGATCTAATTTGGGAAACTGCTGGTAGCGATGCCAACTCGATCGCCGTCTAAACTCTTAGTTGATAAAATCCTTGTGGTGAGAATATTCTAGCAACTTTGAACTTCACAGGCCTGCCCGCGTGGGTACAAGAGCTGGGGCATGTGACCTGCTGCACGAATTGTTATCTGGGCTTATCAACCTAAGCACGAAAACACCTCCACTGCCTCCCCTGTCCCCCCTAAAGCCAGCTCCCTCCTGTGCTATCCTGTAACTTAATGTGAGCACTAGAAAAAGGTTCTTGACTAAAAAAAAAACCTGTCTTACTTCCCTGCCAAGGTCTGACATTTCACCATCAGGAAAGGGTGAGAAGAGAAGATGCTGAAGACAGAGAAGCCACTACACAGCACAGCGTCCCACAGAGGAAAACACACACGCACACAGACCCATACGCTTACATTCCAACACGGCCCAGAGCGAGGTGCTGCTTACATTCAGGTCTGCTACCTGTTCTGTCTTCTAGCCCTTCTACTACATGAGAGACTTACTAAACAATGACGTTGAATTTGCTGTAGGAAGCAGGATAGCAAGCCTCACTCCAAAGCCCTAAGATTGTCACCTTGGACATCTCTGGCCTGCACTAAGTGTCATTCGACTGTATTGCAGAGTTGAACCAGGGTGCCCTCTCGCAAGACCAAGGCCTCATATTCCAGGGAGAAATAACTGATACCCAGAGAGACTGTAGGCCCACACAAGCAATGGCAAAAGTAAGTGGGAGGGGGCTGGCGCTCTTGTGTAGCCAGTGAAGCCACTGCCTGCAGTGCCGGCATCCCACATGGGCACCAGTTCTAGTTCTGGCTGCTCCACTTCCAATCCAGCTCTCTGCTGTGGCCTGGGAAAGCAGTAGAAGACGGCCCAAGTGCTTGGGCCCCTGCACCCACGTGGGAGACCTGGAAGAACCTCCTGGCTCCTGATCGGTGCAGCTTTGGCCATTGTGGCCAACTAGGGAGTGAACCAGCAGATGGAAGATCCCTCTCTCTCTCTCTCTCTCTGCCTCTCCTTCGCTCTCTGTGTAACTCTTTCACATAAATAATCTTTAAAAAACAAACAAACAAACAAAGTGGGAGAAGGACAGCATAAACTGAGCTTGGCACACCAGATTTCTGCCACTAAGGGAAATATTCCCAGGGCTACCACTACCACAAATACTCAACACTACGGGGACAGCGTTATGAGCATGTGTTTCAAACATCACCTAGCCACAAGTTTCCTGTGGGAGCTTATTTCTTAAATGTATGGCTTATTAGGCTGTCTTGAATATACCTGAAGTGAAAAAGCAAAACATGTACAAGTGGTAGCCTTGAGAAGACTGATGTCAAGGATATGCAAAATTCATGATCAGTTCAGATTCAAAAGCTACCCTAGTTGGTACGGCAGCAATAAAAATTAAGCATTAGCTCAAGAAGCTTCGATGCCAGTGCTGTGTGATTTATTACTCGTGCTTACCGGTGAGCACCAGCTATGGTGCATGAAGCTATAAGCCAGGTCTCACCAAGACACAAATGTGACCTTATTAAACCACAAAGTAAAACTAAAGTTTTGTCTTCTGTACACACTGCCAGCAGGTGATAAATGAACGAAAGGGTCAGTAAAATTTTCATGCTATCTTTGTATCATTTGCTCGTTTAGAAAAACTGCTTTTATAGCTTTACTTTATTTGCAGGTGCTACCGACAAGACCAACTGTATTAAGGGGGAATTGGACATACTGAAAAGTAGTGTTTTAGCTCAAATCGATGAAGTAAACAAAAACAACCCCTGGCCTGGCACCTGTTAGCCAACTCCACTACACCCAGCATATCAAGTGGACAGAGAGGGTGTGGGCATAGGGACATAAAGTCTTGTATCGTGGGCCTCAGAGAAACGCATTTGAAGTAGGCTGTAGGCAAATGCTCTGAAACTGTGGTGCAGGTAGCTTAACCATTCTGTTCAATGAAATCAGTTATGATAGAACAGAACTGAAACTTATTTTAGGGGGTGGACGTTTATTTTTGAGATGGAAATTCGTGGCTGGAAAAGCCAGCTGTTCTATGATCACATGGCCAGTTTCAGACAGCGCTGGAATGAGAATTGTGGTTTTTGAATATTAAAGTCTGGAGCAAGAATTACAGCTTAGTTCTTGACAGTTACACTTAATCAGGAAGTCCATCTCTGAACACGGAGATTCAACTACAAAGGAAAAAAAATCCCTAAAATATCCCTTTAACTCTTTCTCTAGCATCTCAGGGAAGGTAGTCAATACGCGCATGCACCACACTGAAGTGGAGGATGCAGCTCCTTTCGTTTGTGCCACAAACATTCATTGAGCGTCTACTAAGTGCCAGGTGCTCTGACGGCTTCTAGGGAATATCACATGGAGAAAGGAGATTCCTTCAGGGGACTCCAGGACTCTGCAGGGAGGCAGAACAGTAAACAGACGATGACGTCAGTGGGAGATGACTGCACAGACAGTCAGGGGCTCAAACAGGACTGTAACTAAGCCAGTCTTAGAGAGATGGCAAGAAAGGCCCCAGATACTAGACACTGCCTAAACTGAGGCCTGAAGGACCATGGGAATTATTAAGGCAAAATGGATGGAAGGAATATAAGAAGTTCACCAGAACATAGTGTTCCAGAAACATGGGGAGACACTGGCGGTGGAACTTGTGGTGGGTTCAGACAGCCATTGAAGAACTTAGAACTTGGGGCCGGCATTGTGGTATAGCAGGTTAAGCCTCCCCCCTGCAATGCCGGCATCCCATATGGGCTCTGGTTTGAGACCCAGCTGCACCACTTCCGATCCAGCTCTCTGCTATGGCCTGGAAAGCAGCAGAAGATGGTCCAAGTGCTTGGATCCTTGCACCCACATGGGAGACCCGCAAGAAGCTCCTGGCTTCAGCCTGGCCTAGCCCTAGCAGTTGTGACCATTTGGGGAGTGAAGCAGCAGATGGAAGACCTCCCCTCCTCCTCCCTTCTTCCTCTCTCTCTCTCTCTCTCTGTGACTCTGCTTTTCAAATAATAAAAAACGATTCTATTTTTCCCCAAAGAAACTTTTATTTAAGGAATACAAACTTCATGCATTTCATAAGTACAACTTTAGGAATACAGTGATTCTTAAGAAAAAAGGATAGAACTTTTTCTGAGATATGGAAGAAGAAATCACACGCTAGTGCTCTGAGGTAGATAAGTGTGTCTGAAAGTTAATATTGACCACAATCTATTAGAATGAAATGCAGATGGAACAGGTATGAGAGACTGAAAGGAAGGAGATTTATTAGGGAGTCATAAAACTGAGCTATTTAAGAGATATTGCCCAGAATTGAGGTATGTCTGGGGAATTCATTAAAGGACACCAAAAAATGTATAAACCAACCAACTACAAACTGGACAAAAATCAGTAGCAAAAATGGCAGTACTATTTGGTGTATGCAGGAGCACCACAAATCTACATCAGAAAGGCATTAAGTAGCTATTTCACAAATTAAACAAAAATGGAGAACTTAGGAAAAGATGCTCAACTTCATCAAAAAGCAATGAAATGCACGTTGGGCTCACCATAACAGATCATTTTAGAGCCACAGAAATTAAGACCTGTGACACTATCAAGTGCCAACACAGATGTCTATGGTCAAGGAAATCCCCCTACCCGACAGGTGGGAATGTAGTTGGTTCTACTCTTTTGGAAAAGATTTTGGCATCCCCTAGTGAAAACAGAAAAATCAAACAGGAATACGATAAACACCCAATTCAGAATAGCATGCACCTCCGGAGGGAATAAAGGAGACGACTTAGGGAAGGGGCCCTTAGATGCTTCTACTGTGGTGGGGGCTTTCCCACAGGTGCACTCCGTTAGCACGCTCTGTAGGCACAGACCCTGTGTATGCCCTTCGGTACGTAGCTGCATAAAGCACTTCTCAATAAGAACATTCTAGTGCACCTGCATCGTAGACGCAACTCCATTATTTCCTCACCGATTTTCTTTCTGCAATGCTTTTAGATTTCCACATTTTAACAAATACACCGTGACCAAGGAGGCAGGCAGGAAGAGAAGGAATGCCTCCCTAAATCCAATCCTAGCCTTTGAGGAGGCGCTGATCATACACAGTTGAAAGCTGTGTTCACTTATTCACAAAATCTTTATGCAAGTAGATATCAGCATAGGTGAGGTGAGACACCAACACACTGGAGATACAAAAATGAGTGAGATGTGGGTAGCTCCTGCCTTCTCCATCTGGGGAGGGGAAACCCAGATGCAAGTAACCACAGACACGCAGCATCTCAGCATCCGGAGAACTCGGGGTGTTGGGGTGTGTTTGCCCACTGGAGAATCTGGGAAGGCCTCCTGGAAGAGGAACGCTGTACCTGCCTTTGGAGAAGGTATCAACCACGCAAGAGACTGCTGCTGGGTTACTGCTTTCCCCTGCTCTATCCTCAGCACCGAGAAAAATGTATGGTGCGCCTGGCAAACACCAGGGGCTCCTTCAGAATGAATACATGGGTAGCACTGGCCGTGTTAAACTCCAGATTAGGTCAAGAGATGGGTAAAAGGTCAGAATGAGAGGGAATTCAGAAAGTGCATGAGAGGCCAGGACAAAGAACAGGGAATTCCCGGACACCACAAATAGTGGTGTTGGGCTCCCACAGGGAGAGCTCTGCTGCGTGTCAGCTGAGCCAAAAGGCATAAATCCTCAGCTCCCAGAAAACCCTCATTCCTTCATGTGCATCTTGCACAGAAGGCATGAGGAATACACCGGTTCACTCTACTTAAAGTTGTCTGTACACAGGGTCTTCAAACTTTCATGGAAAATGCATGTGATGAAAAGACTAGGCATGGGTTTAAAATTTTTATTTATTTTACTTGAGCAGCAGAGAGACGGACTGACAAAGACAGAAAATCCTCCTGTAAGCTGGTTCACTCCCCCAAATGCACACAGCAGCTGGGGCCAGGCTGGGTGAAAGTTGCTTGCTAGCTGGGAACTCAATCCGGATCTCCCAGGTGAGTGGCAGACACCCAGCTTCTTGAGTTTTCAGTGCCAGGTCTACACTGGCAGGAAGCTGGAGTCAGGAGCCAGTGACAGGAGCTGAACCCAGACACCATGGTGTGGAATGCAGCTGTTTTAACTGCAAGGCTAAACACTTGCTCCAAAAGAATATTTTTATACCAAAATAAATTTATCTTTTATTTATTACTGCTTAAAAATATTTATTTATTTGAAAGGCAGAGCAACAGAGAGAGTCACTGGCTGCAACAGCCAGGTCTGGACCGACCAGGCTGAAGCCAGGAACCCTGAACTCCATCCTGGTCTCCCACATGGGTGCAAGGGCCCAAGAATGTGGGTCATCTTCCACTGCCTCTGCAGGTGCATTAGCAGGGAGCTGGACTGGAAGCAGAGCAGCCAGGACTTGAACCATCATGGGATGCCTGCGTCACAGGCAGTAGCTGAGCCATAGTACCAGCCCTTCAACTTGGCTTTTAGTTCTATTTTCCCATAACCTTTCTAAGTGCCCTCCATAGACTCAAAACAAAACGGTCATCTAGATGGTGGTGAGGGTTAATTTAAGGTCTCCAGCCGGCGCCGTGGCTCAATAGGCTAATCCTCCACCTAGCGGCGCCGGCACACCGGGTTCTAGTCCCGGTCGGGGCGCCGGATTCTGTCCCGGTTGCCCCTCTTCCAGGCCAGCTCTCTGCTGTGGCCC